>NW_004955433.1:22567202-22802057 GCF_000276665.1 Chinchilla lanigera | reverse complement strand
TTTCTGGCTTTGGGCCAGGCTCAACACCCAGTAGAATTAAAGTCACATGTAGTTTTCACAATTAATATGGGAAACTGTCTAACAAGTTGTACAATTTGGCTTAATGGGATGTCTGATGAGTGACACATGGTTGTTTGTCAACTAAAAATATCTTGAAGACCTCTGAGCAAACCAAGGGAGACCTCTCTTGTGTTGTATCTCTCAAACATCTGTGCCCTGCCCTGGATACACATAATTGCTGAAACTGATTTGGGAGGCTGGAAGTGTTGATGCTGTCATATTAATTTGTTCCATTAATCAACACATGGACTTGGCAGCCTTTTAAAATCTGTATCATCATGCATTTATCCTTTGTGTTATGAAGAAGTCTTATCTGCCTTCTGTCCAAAACAACTTAAATTCATCAAATAGATATTTATTGAATATTGACAGATGCTGTGATGTGGTGCCCAAGGTCCATACTCAAAGAGCTCACAGTCTAATGGGAAAATAGACACATAAACGAAAAGTTTCAGTTTATGACTAGTATAGTGCTAGAATTAGTCACTGACATAGTTTTGCTATGAAGTTTCATTCATAAGTTCATTCAAGACTAGGACCTGCTAACATAGAGGCGTGGTCTCTGCACATACAGATAAGCAGGGCATGGTAACTACTTAAGGAGTGCACTCTTTGAGCCAGAAATAGATATATAAACAGAATATAAATAAATGAAGCTATGGGAATCCATAGGGAGCATGGTAGGGTGGCCAGAGTAGAGAAAGGTCATCTCATGTTTAAGAATCAGGAAAGACCTCAGAGGCAAAATGGTGCTTGAAATTAAGTCTTAAAAGATGGCAAGTGTTCATATCCTGGACAAGTAGGAAAGAGCATTCAAAGTGGTAGGAAGAGTGTGTACACAGGCCCTGAAATGGAGATGAGGATACATTTTGTTCAAGATCAGAAAGTAGTGCTGTGGTGAGAGGAAAGTCCAGAGACTCATGCAGAGGTCACATAATAGATGGTCTTGAATGGTCAGCTAAGGAGCCTGTCATTATCCTAATTCTCATTCACTGTCAAATTTTAATTTTTCTCTTCCTCAGCTTCCTTGCTTTAGAAATGCTAAACTTAATTGTTTTCATAGTACCAGACACAATGCAAAGACTCAGGCTTGAGAATGCTGTGCATATGAAATAATAAGCTTTGAATTAAGCATGATTGCTCATTTGTGAGCTTTTTAGCTTGTCTGTTCACTTGTTTGTCATATTTTTGTGTAGGCAACAACTACTATTTATCATAAAATGGTTAAGAGAGCAACAATGATCACTGGAAACTGAATATAAGTATATTATTTACTCAAAGGAGAGCCCTTGTTATCCTTGAAGATTGAAGAGTTCCAAGAGGTAGACCAATTGCTCTTATCAGACATTTCAATTAAATCTATCTCGCTGGAAAAGAAGTGAGGAAATAGAGGCCACCAAAGTCTCCTTTGCAGAATTTAGAGATCTAAAGTCTTATCTCATCAAAGTGGGATGAGAAAGAATCAGGATGGTGTTCACATTTAACACAACTCAAGGTCACAACAGCCTCACAAAGTAGGTAGTATCTTATGGTAAGGGTGTTGGTATTCGTGTAAGTTAAACAATAGGGCCAAGACTATTTCTACCAAAGAGTAGTCTATGGTCCTTGGTTAGTACATTCATACCACATGGAAGTTCATTGGAAATGCAGAATCCCAGGTCTCCTCTTAGATATAAATAGTCAGAATCTTCATATTAACAAGTTACCTCACCACTGCCCTGTGATTCCATGCTGAATAAAATGAGAGAAGCATTAACTCCTGACATTCAAGTCAATGTGATTTCAGTTTTTTGCCTTTTTACTGCCATGTTTATTTTTATTTTTGGTTACTGTGTTTATTTCTGAGCATCATGTACAATTTTGGCCAAGGATAATGGTGAAATCTTCAGAGAGTACATATTTCTACTTCTGGTGTGAGCTCTGGGTTTAAAATGCTGATCCTGCTACATGGCTGACCAGAGTGGAAAAATAACACATGGGGCTCCCTATGAAAAAGGCTTCCTGGAAAACAGAATTGAAAATTCTTCATTCTAAAAAATTTCTATGTGGTCTCTTGTTAAAAAAAATTCTGATATTAAAAAACAAACATATAAACAAATAACTTGCCAAGATAATTTATTTAGATGATGATTTCTGGAATTACAAAATATTTTCTACTTTAATTGCTGGATACACATATTTATTCATTAGTTAATCATTCCATAAATCTTCGCTGTCTGTTCTATGTCCTTGAGACTCTGGGGAGTGAGACAGTGTCACCACTCTCAAGATCTGGAAGAGGAGACAGGTGAAACAACAATTGCAAAGCTGAGTATGGTGGTGTACACCTGTAACCCCAGAACTTAGGGAGGTTGATGTGGGAGGATCTTAAGTACCAGCCCAGCCCAGGTAACTTAGGGAGACTCCGTCTCAAAAAAAAAAAAAAAAAGGTTTAGTGATGTAGCTCAGTGTAGATTCTCTGGATTAAATTCCTAGTACCACAAAACAAACCCAAAACAAACTTCCAAAACCCTATAAAATCACAATAATTATAACTCAAGTAATAGGTAAGAAAGTATAGATCTGAAGTGTCACAAAACTTTACACTACTCCCAATTTCAAGAATTTTGCTCACTATATAGCCTATGTGTCATGTGAATGCCTCAATGTTTTTGTGTGATGTATATTGTTCCTTTAGTTATGTTTTAATCCAAACAAAGTTTGGGGGAGGGGCCATGGTGCGGTGGAAGAGGTAACTTTTCTAGGAACCAGTAGTGATTCATGGAAATGATGAGCTTTATCCCTTGATTTGGCAGATATTTATTAAGCCATATGCCAGGCACAGAATTAGCTTGATTAGAGCACTGAGGATTAGGGAGGAATGAGGGAAGATCCTATTAAAGGTATAATTAATTACCTGATGAATCAAATCCTTTTGATGTGACGCATATCTAGTAAAGTTAAGGATTCTAGGAGAGTACGTAATAGGAGAGATAACTGCATCAAGAACTACCTCCTGGAGTCCATGACTCATGACTGAAAGTTGAAGGAAATGTATTAGAGGGAGGAGCCTTCTAGGAGGTAGAACCAGCAAGTGCAATGACCTGAGGTCACAGCAGAACATACCTTCCTCTAGATGAAAGTTTGGAGTTGCAGGAAGGACATGGCTACCTGGAAAGTTAGATGTCTTTCTGGCTCAGCATCTATTTAAATATGTTTTCTCAAGGCCTCGTGAGCAGGAGAAATGTCACCAAATAGAATAAGACCTGGTCCAAGAGATCACTTACCAATGACTTGATCACAGGGATTTGCCTCCATTTCCCCATCTACCTAGTGGGTATTTCTGCCCCCTTGATTTATTTCCAAGGTATTGTTGATGGGAAAGTGCTTAGAAAAGAAGGAAAAACTCCACCATATTTTTATAAATTCCCCTACCCACAGGGAAACATCTGCAGGGTAAAGTGAGGTAAAGTGGATATGAATTTGGTTTCACATTGAGGGATGGTGGTTAATTAAAAGTCTTAAGTTTTTCTTCTTAAGCACACAATAGCTTTTGGAGAAAAGGCTGACTGTCCCCAGCTGCATCTAAATGCACAACCGGAAGCAGCAGACAAAGAGCTGATTATGACAGAGTGGCATCAGGCTGTTAGCGACGAGCCACCAGATGCTGTTAGCAAGTGGAAATGAAAGTGCAGTTGGCGACTTGCCTGTAGAGAACCCTCTTTGCACCTCACAGAAATCTAGTAGGCAGCACGGTATAGAGGGAGAGAGAATGGGGTGAGGTACAAGGTGTCGGAGAGGAGTATTCCAACCACGGAGCCAGGCAATCTCCAGCACCAGAGCAACTTTAGGACATAATTATTCTCAGATCAGGGAGCCACAGGCAGGTAGATGGTGAGTTTGGTTTGAA
This sequence comes from Chinchilla lanigera, assembly GCF_000276665.1. Taxonomy (NCBI): domain Eukaryota; kingdom Metazoa; phylum Chordata; class Mammalia; order Rodentia; family Chinchillidae; genus Chinchilla; species Chinchilla lanigera. The sequence goes on along the minus strand of NW_004955433.1, from coordinate 22,798,108 downwards.
CTTTGAGGATGAGCAACTGGGGTGTGTTACACCTAGAATTATGCTCCCCCAAACAGATAGGTTGAAGTCCTAACCTTCATACTGCAGAAAGTGATCTTATCTGGAAATAGGGTCCTATTAGTCACTTTTCCTTGGTTGGGACAAAGTATTTGATACCTACAGTTTAAAGGAGAAGAGGTTTATATTGGCTCAAAGTTTTGGTCCATTGTCAGCTGGCTCCAAGGCAGAAACAGAATGGCGGAGAAAAGCAGGGCAACCAATGGCAGTCAGAAATCAGGGCAAGAAAGAGGAATGGGAATAAGAACGCTCTCTTCTGGGCCACGGCCCCAGTGACCCACCTTCGACCAGGCTCCTCCTCCTAATAGCATGTTCAGCTATGGACTCATCTGTGTATCAATCCATTGATTAGTGTAACATCTCCATGACCCAATCATCTTCCACCTTTTAGATCTAAACCATAACCAGGGTCTTTCTTAACTTGGTAATAAAGTTAAAATGAAGCCACTGGTTGAGCTCTGCTGCAATATTATTGGCAGCCTGGGCATGCCTGGCACACAACAACTCTGTGACTAGGTGCACGTCTATAAGCCAAAGACAACTAAGAATTGCTGGCAAACACCAGAAGCTACAAGAAGAATGGGATTCTGCCCTATAGTCGTTAAAGAGAGACAGCATGGCCCTGACAACACCTTGGTATTTCCAGCGTCCAGGACACAAAACAATAAATTTCTGTTGTCTGAAGCTATCTATGTTGTTATAACTGTTCTAGGAAGCTAACACAATTTCTTTTCTTTTAATGAGGAACATTTAGTTTCTTGAACTCCTCTAATAAGACAAAGGCATGATGTTTTTGATATAGACAGGAGTGAGGCATCTCTTTGGGGACACTTGTGAATCACTCAGGTACTTATGATAGGTGGATTATGCCAGGTTTCACGTCTGGGCCCTGTGAAAAGTTAACAGACTTTGCAGTGAGGAAAAGCAGATGCTTCACAGAAAAGTAGACCCAGATGAAATCTTACTACTCATCCCCTAAACTGTGAGATCTAGGGCATACAGTTTTCCCAAGGCTCAGGTGTCAGGCATATCAGTAAAGTAAGGATGGCAACCCTCCATCCTGGGTTGTTGTGGAGATTAATTGGGAATATACATGTGAAGTAATTAGTACTGGTAAATTACAAGAAGTAAAAACTATGATCGATGATTATAGATATTATCCAATTTAACAGCTGTTCTCTTCAGCTCCAAGTACGGCATGGCTGGAGAATCACAGGCTGTGGGAAAAGATGTTCTTACACTTGAAGCTTAGAGGGCAGAGTGTGGGTAAAGCTCACCACTGGCACATTCTTGTCTCCCTCCTGCCTGGAGCAAGGACTTGGTTAACTTTTGTTGGCTCCAAGCTTTCCCTAAGCTCTGAACTTTGTGGTTCTCTGTTAAAGACCACTTTTTCATAATTCCTTTCTTCTCGCTCCCATTCAAACTCACAGTTCTTCATTATAGCTAGTCTAAAAAGGCTTCCTAAATTAGGAAAGCTAGCTGATTAAAAAATCTTATTCAAAAGTATGAACAAATGATAGTCATAATATTCCCTGGGGTTTTATCACTTTTAAGAAGTGGTTTGTTCTCTTCAAAGCAGTCTATGTGATGATGTCTTAGTCGCTTTCTTGTCCTTGGAACACCACACCAGACACACAACTTAAAGGAGGAGAGGTTTGTTTTGGCTTACATTTTTAGTCCGCAGTTGGCAGGAAGGCATGGAGAAAGGATCTGGCAGAGGAAGCTGTTCATGTCATGGCAGCCAGGAAGCAGAGAAAGAAGAGCGGAGCCCCGGAGGGAGAGAAGCCCTTCCAGGTTATGCCCACAGTAACCCACCTCTTAGGACCAGATCCTACCTCCTAATAGCAAGTCAGCTATAGTGCCCCCATGGATCAGTACTCTTCCAAAAGCCCGCCAGTAGGAGCACATGTGGCTGTTGGAGGGACATCTATATATAAGGCACACAGATGAGGTAGACGTAGAAAATATTTTTACAGTCTGGATTTGGGGGATATTGCTCCATCCTACTAAATGGACCCCAGGAAAAAAGCTAATGTGTCAGCCATGTGAGACTTCGTATTTGAAAGGACTGCTCCAGAGGGTTTCCCATGACAAGCTTCTGGCTTCGTGGTTTTCCATTTTCTTGACAGGCTCGGAGGGTTGCTCAAATTTCCCACATCTGCTTGGCTTACTTCCTCACTATTCCCAGAAAATGTCGTACTCATTACCACTCCATTTTAACTTTCACTAGATCAAACCCAAACAGGGCCAATATCTGGAAAACTTGATTTCATTATTTTCTCAAACCAGTAGATGAGAACTCCTCCCAGGGCTAACTGTGGATTCAGCTCCGCTCTTCCCAAACTCTTCCAGAACTTTTCAATGGTTGTCCCTCCACCTGGACTGTGCTCACTGCCTTGTCTTCCTGGTCAACCCCAACTTGTCATTCAGGGCCCTGCTCACTCTCTGAAGCTATCTGTGCAGCTCTTCTTCCCTACCCTGTGCTAGTCACTTTGTGTTTGTATATCTGCCTCTCCCTTGCACTAGGAGGCTCTCAAAAAGGGGCTGAGCAAATTCACAGGCCCTGCCACATAGTTGGGGTTGTTAATAATCAAGGCCCAGGTGAGTGGGAAGATGGAAGGAAAGAGGTTGGGTGAGATGGATGGATGATAGATGGATGGAGAGATAGATAGATAGGTGAAAGTGGAGTATATTGCAGCCTCTCTGTCCCTGCTTTGTTTGTGTTGTCTTTAAATTCTGAATGGCTGAGGACATAGGGCTGCTCACAGCCAGTATGAATAAGTAGATAGATGATAGACAGATAGATAATGTATTAGCTTTGGTAACTGTGACAAAATATCTGACATAAACAATTTCAGGGTGGAAAGATTTATTTTAGCTCATGGCTCCAGACGTTCCAGTTCATGGTCAGGGGGCTCCATTGCTCTTAGGCCTGTAGCAAAGCAGGAACATCATGGTTGAGGGGTGTGGGCATGGTGGAGGAAAGGATTATTTTGGCTCACAGTTTGTAGAGGCTTCAGTCTATAATTGGATGACTCAAAAGCAGGCCGGTATGGCAGAGGTGAAACAGCTCTACAGGTGGCAGAGAGAAAAGGAAAGAGTCAGAGAGGTAGGGGGCCGGGATCTGATACAGTCCTCAAAGTCAGATCCCCATGACCTGTTCTTGTCAATTAGTCTCTGCCTCCTAACTTTGTATTACTTCTCAATAATGACAACAAGTTATGAATCCATGGATTTAATCTACTGAAAGTTAAATCCTACTAGATCCAACCACTTTAGAAGAGCCCAGCCTCTGAATACATAAAACATTTGGGGAAGATTTTAGATCTAAACTACAACAGATAGATAGATAGATAGACAAGTAGACAGACAGATAGACAGACAGATAAAAAGGAGTAAATGGAGAAAGTTAACTGTGGGCAATGTGATTGAAACAACTCAGCTATGAATAACTGATAGTCTAAAACCTTCTTGGATGGATTTTATAAATTGAGTTTATAAACTCCAGGGAAGATCAACACGGTGGATTGTGTGGAAACTGATATTGCAGGTTGAACCAGGGGGAAAAGTATTCTTTTCTCCTACTTTTAAATGGGGCTCAGGGCTTGGTGTTCTTGTGTTTGCTGCTTTGGGTCTGGATGACTGATATCTCTGTTGCGTCCTCTCTTCTTCTTGATATTCTCCCCTTTGGAGGAAAGATCTTGTTTTCGTTGTTGGCAGGAAGGAGTGTCTGAAGGTTCTCCCAGCTTTGCAAGTGCTTGGGTGTGGAAGGGGTGTCCCTGTAGGAAGTCCTCTGTGCATACAGGGCTCGAGAAAGAACATGGGTTCAGAATCAGATGAACAGCCTGGACTACCAGCAGGCTGCAGTGTGAGGATTGTGTGGCTCTGTTGCTTCTAAGTGGGTAGCAACTTTCAGATGAAAAGTTCTATGTGGTCTTCTCTCAGTTTCAGTCTTCTTGCTCTCTTTATTTAGTCTGGGTAGATGTAGTGACACGAGAAGGGAAGGTAAATTTACACAGTGGTTGGAAAAGAGAGGTGACCAACAAGTTTTTTGTTTTTTGTTTTTTAAAATAAAATTCACAGCTCTTAAACAACAAAGCTCTATCATTCAGGAGCCCTGAAGATTGATTTCATACACATCATGTACAGTTGTCCCTTGGTAGCCAAAAGGAAATAGTTCCAGAGCCCTGAGTGATACTCAAATCAGCAGATGCTCATGTCCCTTATGTAAAATGTCAGGGTGTTCATGTAAAACCCATGCACATCCTCCTATATATTTCAATCAACTCTGATGACATATAATGCCTAATGCAATGTAAATTCTATGTAAATAGTTGTGATATTGCATTGTTGTCTAAATTTCTTCTTGTTGCTGAGTCGCAGTACCCCAACATCCACAGATTTAAGGAGGAAAGGTTTATTTCGGCTCAGAGTTTGTAGAGGTTTCAGTCCATAATTGGCTGATTCAAAGGCGGGTCTGTACTGCAGAAGAGAAACAGCTCACCGCAGCAGGAAGCAAAGAGCCATATAAAGAGAGGAGGGAGGGGGATAGATCCTTCTAGGCTACCCCTGCCAGCGGCCCCACCTCCTCTGACCAGGCTTCACTTCCCAACATAACATTTAGCTGTATAAGCTCATTGGTGGGCAAATCCATGGTCCTGAGATCCTATCACCTTCCCAAAGCCCCATCTATGAGTGCATGAGGACTCAGGGGGACAGTTAAATATAAACCATTGCAATTATTTAGGGGATGACAAGGAAAGAAACATACTTTAAACATACTTTAAAGATGTATTTTCCATCCCTGGGTGGACCATGTTTTCTGTGGATGTAGGCCACAAGGATAGGGAGGGCTTACAGCACCTACCATTCATCCTCTGAAGGAAAGGGGGTGTAGCCTTTCCCCCATCCATCACACAATAAATGCATTCAAAGAAAACCTTAGGGTCTGTTGATCTGACTTTTCAAGCCTGGGGGAGACAACTTATTGAGCCTAAAAATATCTACAAACTTGGTAACCTGTGGGCAAGCGCCCTTTCCTGACTTTTGGCTTTTTTTTTTTTTTTAATCTGTACAGTTGTTATAATTATACTGTCATACTTGTTTCATGTAGCTGTGAAGATCCAATAAGTTCATATACATTATAAAATGTTAAACAAATGCTAAGGCTTGATTGTCATTATTATGAACATAGCATAGACTATCCATCTTAGCACAGAAGAAATGTGTAGTGACCAGGAGAATTAATGGGATCAATGACATTTATTCCCAGACATCCATCTCTTTATGATCATCTGTCTCCATCTTTGGGATGAGGTCATTAAGAAGAGTGGGAAGATAGTAGAATTGAAATTACTTTCTGTTCTTTGTTCCACCGCTTTTGGCTGGGACCTTTATGGGATTGCAAAGGGATGCTACTAAAATATGATGCTCCTAAGTCTTGGAGGAGGCATTGCTGGCATTCAAGGCCTTCCACTATATGCTCAGAGCCCTCACTCATTACTTCCCATCTTATTTACAATTAAACTTTCTTCTTCTCTAGACTCAGCCATCTGCTGCAATCAGGTAATTCTTCATTCTCCCAGAAACCCATCTAACCTGACCCTGTCTCCTTAATTTGGATCATACTTTTCCTCTTTTCAAAAATTGTTCCAAATCTGAGAATTTATCATAGCCAGAGGACCTAGGAAATCCTAAATTCTGATCTGTCAGGTCTCCCTTCTAGCATGTCCAGGAGGGAAATTATACCCAGCACAATGAAAACAAAACAAAACATCATGAAAGATAATTATGCTATTAATGGGGAATTTAACTCCAAGAACTGAAGCAGCTTCCTGGCATAGCATGTTAGTACTGGGAAAGACTCTGTTATAGTTTATATCTAGATGTCCCCCAAGAGGTTCAGAGGCCAGACTTTTGGAAGGTAATTGAATTATGGGGCGCTATAGTGGACCTGTTGTTAGGAGATGAGACCCAGTTACAGGTAGGTCACTGGGCTGCGACCTGGAAGGACGTATCTTCTTCTCTAGTGATTTCCTTTTCTCGATTTCCTAACCATCATGGTGTGAGAGCAGATTTCTTCCACCTAGGCCCTTCTGCCATGTGGTTTCTGTGTTTAAACCTGCCAAACATGGACTGAAATGTCTAAACTGTGAGTCAAAATAAGTATCTCCTCTTTTTTTTTTTTTTTTTTTTTTTTTTGGTACTGGGAATTGAACTCAGGAGCCTGTGCTTGCCAGGCAGGTGCTTGTGCCGCTGAACTATATCCCTGACCTCTCCTCTTTTGTTATGGTTTATATCTAAGATGTTCCTCCAAAGCCTCGTGCAGTCATGGTGGGGGTCAGGCTTTTTTGGAGGTGGCTGAATCTAGGGTTTGTGACTGATTCATAATGCAATGCTGGGATTAAAGCTGAGTGATTGATGAATCAGTCTACTTTTGTTTAGCTCCACCCTAATCCCAGCAGTCTGGATAAGATAAAAAAGGCAGAAAGAGGCTTGTTTCTCTCTTCTGCTCTGGTTTCTTTTGCTGTCTTCTGTGGCTATGATCTGTTGCCATATGCCACCCTTCCTTGGAACCAGCTGATTATGGACTGAAACCTCTACAAACTGTGAGCTAAATAAACCTTTCCTCCTTTAACACCTCCTTGGGTGTCAGGTATTTGTTTCAACAATGAGAAAAAGGTAACTAATACATCCTTTATGTTGTGGGTGTCAAATATTTTGTTCAAGTGAGGAGAAAGTGAGTAAGACAGTCTCTCTTAGGATAATCTAAGTAATCTACTTTAGGGAACTCAAAATGACCTGTTCCAGCCATGAACCTTGAGATCAGACCAAGCCTCAGTAGGGCCACCTTGCTGAAAGACTCCACCCAGGGGTCCCAGCAGAGCGGGCATGAGAACAGCAGAATAGGAGAGGTAGCCTTCCTTCTTTTAGAGTAGCTGCTAGCTGCCTACACCACCCTTTGGTCTCAGGGGCATCTGAGCTTGGGACCTGATGGAAAAGGGTGAACAGGCAACAAGGCCAGAAAACCATGGTCCAGCTGCAAGTCTTACTGACATTCTGGCTTTCTGGGAGGAAGAGCTAGAAGAGAAAAGGCCATTTTCCTAGGGTTTGGTGCCACTTCCAGCCCAGAAAGACTTTCTCCTCATTCCCCAACATTTCATGTGGGCACAAAAGTAAATTCTTTATTTAGAGAAAGAACAGATATAACAAATAACTCATTTAACTGACAATCTCAGGACAAGATAATTTTCTTGACATATGTCTAATATTTTCTTGACATATGTCTAATATTTTTCTCCTGTAACTTTGGCTGCATACTGCCATTGCCTCTTCATATGACAATGAATTTATAATATAATTTTTCCAAATAAAAAAGGAAAGGCTTCTCCTTTCATGATTTGCTCTTGCATGATTGGTTGAAATGTATTTATTATTGATGCTTTAGGATATTTTCTTTCAGCTTTACTGCTCTCTGCTAGTAATAATATGAACATATTTAGCGAATATTTTCCAATTTGGAAAAACATCTATTAAATTTCTTTCATGTTGGATCTCTTTCTATTTCAGGGCATTTCAAATTTCTTATGTAGCTGGTAATCTTTTAAAAAATATTTATTTAAATAAAATATTTAAATAATCAAATATTCAAATTATTAAATTTAAATATTTAAATTTAATATTTTGTGGTGGTGGGGATTGAACTCAGAGCCTTGTGCTAGTGATTATGCTAGTAATCACTCCATTAATCCCAGCCCTTCTAAATTTTATTTTAAAAATTTTGAACAGGATCTTGCTAAATTGCTTAGGATGACCTTGAACTTGCAGTCCTTTGGCCTCAATCTCCCCAATAGCTGGGATTACAGGCCTGTACCACCACACCCAGCTATTTTTATTCGATGTATAATTGACATCTATAAGAGTACCTTTTTAAAGTGTATCATTCAGAGTTGTAAAATCATTATCACTATTTAATTTCAGAACATTTCCATCACCCTCATAAAGAAGCTGGTACCCACTAGTGGTCTTTTTTTCTTATATCGCTCTGGTCTCTAGCAACTATAGTCCTAGGAAATCTGATGTACATACCTGCCTATCATGTAAATATAGATCTATATCCATTTTTCCATCCATATATCACCTACTTATCTCACTACCTACCCATCTATCACTTATCTAACTATGTAATCATAATCTATCTATCTACTATCTATCTAATTTATTCATCTATTATCTATTTATTATCTTTAACTTTTATTCAGTAGCTAGAACTTTTTTATTTTAAAGCTAGAAGAAGGAAAACACACTAACAAACAGATGTGTACAAAACAACACCCAAATAATAGAAGCAATACAGAATTTTAGACAAGGTGATAGGAAATTAACAATGGTTGTTATATTACATATTGTTATCTTCAGAATGGTTATTCATTTAAACAAATATAGGCATGTAAGATTGATCAAATAATTAAACATGAACTGTTCCTTTCAATAAAGCAATAGAAGTCAGTAGTACAACTGTCTTAGCTATCCTGTATATATATATTTTTCTTTCTTTTTCTCTTTTCTCTCATCCCAGTTGTTCTTTTCTTTTGAGGAATTTCTTTCCCTTTCATAATATCTATTATATCTTTCAGATTTTATTTACTCTTTCAGTTTCTCACATGAGGGAGACAATATAGTGTTTACACATGTGGGTCTGATTTATTTCACTTATGAGTATAGTCTCTAGTTGCATCCACTTACCTATGAAAGCCTCAAGTTTATCCTTCTTTATGGCTGAGTAATATTCCATTATATAAAAATACCAACTTTTTTATCTATTCTTCAGTTGATGGGCTTGCTTCCATGATTTAGCTATTACAGATTGCACTGCTATAAACATGGGTGCACATATGTCAATGTGGTATGATGTTTTTAGTTCTTCTGGAAAAATACCCAAAAAGGAAGTAGCTGGGTTGAATAGGACTTCTAGTCCTAGTTTACTGAGGAATCTCCAGACTTATTTCCACAGTGGGTTGCACCAGTCTACATTCCCACCAACAGTGGAGAAGGGTTCCTTTTTCCCCCACAGCCAGGTCAGCATTTGTTTTTGGTTGATTTCTTGATGATAGCCATTCTTTCTGGGGTGAGATGGAATCCCAGTGTTGTTCTAATTTGCATTTCTCAAATGACTAATGATGTTGAACATTTTTCATGTATTTATTTGCCATTTGTATTTCTTTATCTGAGAAGTGTGTATTCATCTCAGATGACGATTTTTGGTTTGTATCTTTAAATTTTGGGGGGGTTGTTTTTTTAGTTTTTTATATGTTCTAGATAGAAGTACTTTGTCCTAGGGACAGTCAGCTATTTTTTTTTCCCAATTTATAGGTCTTTGTTTTACTGTGCTAGTGATTTCTTTAGATGTGCAAAAACTTCTCAGTAGGATGAGATCACAGTTGTTGATTCTTTGAAGTATTTCTCATGCAGTTTGGTTTTTGTTCATGAACTCTTTGCCTACCCCTTTGTCTGCAAGATTTTTACCTGTTTTCTTTTCCAGTAGGTTTAGTGTTTCTGTTTTAATATTGAGATCTGTGATCCATTTTGACTTGAGTTTGATGCATGGTGATAGACATGGGTCTATTTTCAGTCTTTGGCATGTGGCAAGCCAGTTTTTCCAGCATCATTTATTAAAGAGGCTATCTTTGTTCCAGTGAACTTGTTTGGCCCCCTTGTCAAAGATCAGGTAGCTGAGTATGTCTGTGGTTGTGGCTGCTTCTTCCAGTCTGTTCCATGGAGCCTCAGGGCTGTTTTTTAGCCAGTACCATGCTAATTTTATCTCAGTAGCTTTGTAGTATAATTTCATTTAGTTAAACATGCTCTATGTGATAGAATGTGGTCTATTTTAGAGAATATCTCATGTGCAGCTTAGAAGGATGTGTATTCTGATGTTGTGGGGTGGAACACTCTGTAAACATCTACTAAGTCCATTTGCTCACAGATTTGGTTCAGATCTGTTATTTCTTCGTGGATTTTTTGTCTAGTTGACCTATCTCTTTGTGTCAATGGGGTGTTTAAATCTGCTATTGCAATAGTGTTATTAGTTATTTTGTTTTTCATGTCTATTAGGATTTGTCTTATGCAGTTGGGTGCTCCCATATTTGGTGCATACATGTTTATGCTTGTTATCTCTTCCTCTTGCAGTTTTCTCCTCACAAGTATGTAGTGACCTTTACCGCTTTTGTTTGTTCTTGGTTTGAAGTTCACATTGTCTGCAATCTGAATAGCTACCCCTGGTTTTTCCTGGGTTCTGTCACATGGAGAATTTTTTCCAACCTTTGACTTTCAGTCTAAGGATTTCCTTTTGAGTTAATGTGCTTCCTGCACATAGCATATTGTTGGACTTTGTTTCTTGATCATCTCTGCCAGTCTGTTTCTTTTGATTGGTGAATTGAGGCCATTTACATTAATGGTTATAACTGGTATGTGTTGGCTTGTCTTTGTCACGTTATTTACGTGCTGTTGGTTTCCTACTTTTACTCTCTGTTTAATTGCTTTCTGTGCTAGGTGGTTCCTTTCTATTGTTGTTCTTGAAATTGTGATCATTTTTATCTCTTTCTAGAATATCTTTAGTACTCTTTTATAGTTGATTTGGCACTCATGAAGTTCTTCAGTTGTTCTTTGTCATGGAAGTATTTTATTTCTCCATCAAATTTGAAGGATAATAAAATATTAAAAAATTAAAAAAAATTGAAGGATAGTTTTGCAGGATACAGCAGTCTTGGAAGTTGTTTTGGAATACTTTACTCCAAACTCTTCTTGATTTGATGGTTTATGTTGAGAAATCTGCCATGATTCTGATGGGCTTTCCTTTATGGGTGATCTGTTTCTTTTCTCTAACAGCTTCTAATATTCTGTCCTTTTGCTGGATTTCTGGGATCTTGGTTATTATATGTGTGGGCATAGGTTTATTTTGGTTATGGCTTGTTGGAGTTCTATATGCCTCACTTACTGTATGGCAGATTCTTTTTCCATACTTCAGAATTTTTTTGCTATTACTTTTGCGAATGGTCTTCTAGCATTTGTGTTGACTCCTGTTGTTTCATTGACATGTATCAGTCTTGCATTGTTTCTCTTTGCATCATCTTGCAGCTGTTGAATTGTTACTTCCTGGTTCTTTGTAATTTTTAAGAGATCTTTCCTTTCATGATGCTAGCAGCAATGCTATCTTCAAGATCTGAAGCTCTATCTTCAGCTTTATTCAAGTGGTTTTGCCAACTTTTGATGGAAATTTTGATTTCCTGGATATCTGTATAAATCTGTTTTATGCATTCTAGTTCTTTCCTATGTTATTCATTTAACAATTCAATTATTTTTCTTTGCTCATCTATTTTTTTATATATGTCCTCTTTAGATGTGCTGAACAATCCTTTCATTATTGTTGTCATTTCATTTTTTTTTCCTGAGAGATTATTTCTGATCTGATTTCTTCTATGGCCTTATGGATTTGTTTCTTTACTTCAGTTGCAATCATTTCAGATATTTCAGGTGAGTGACTTCTGATTTCTCCTTTGTTGATATCTCCTGGACTTGTTCTGGTTGGGGTGGAGTCCTGAGATTGCATTTTGGTCCTTTATCTTGCCATTTGGGATGTGGGAGGAAAAGTGCTGGGCCTCACTATCCCCAGGCAGCTCACAGGAAGGTCTCTAGGGCCCCTAGATTTCCTGGTAGTCAGACTTGCCTCACTATGGCAGCAGGAGGTTTGCCACTGCTTCTGGGATCCCCAGGCAGCTGATGGAATGCACAGTTCAAATGAGAGCCCTAATGGTGACAGAGTTCTGGTCTTTGGGACCAGGGTCCCCAGGCAGCTGACTGAGGACACCTGGGCCTCAGACTGACCCACAGTGTCACCAGAACGTGGTCTTCAGGCAGCTGATGGGGTGTACCTGTCTCTTCCAGGCCCCAGGCACAACCCACAATGTCAGTGGGACTGGGAACACCTGTCTGAGTTCCCTAGGCAGATCACTAAGAGTTCCTGGGACCTCAGGCATGACCCACAATGTCCATGGGACACAGAGCACAGGTGCCAGTTCCCCAGGCAGCTAGATGATGGTGCCCTGAACTCAGGCACTACTCACAATGTCCGAAGAGCACAGGACATCAGTCTGAGCTCCCCAGGCAGCTGGCTGATGGCAACCAGGACTAACGTGCAACCTACAATAACCTCAAGGCATAAGGTACCAGTCTGAGTTCCCCTGGCAGCTGGCTAATGGCACCCTGAGCTCAAGCATGAGTCACAATGAGTGCAGAGTGCAGGGCATCAGTCCACGTTCCCCAGGTAGCTGGCTGAGGGTGACTGGGACTAATGTGTGACCCACAATAACCACAGTGCATGGGGCTCCAGTCTGAGTTCCCCCAGTGGCTGGCTGATGGCCTAGAACTTTTCTGTTTCTTATCATTCATTCAACTAAACAACTCATCTCACCAATGTTATAAACACATACTGATACCAGGCATTGCTCGGGGGCATAGAATAAGAGATCAGTAGGAAATAAAGAGGAGGGCAAGTGATTGTAGCATGATATGAGAAATTCAGAAATGGAACTATAAAAAATTTCATAGAACAATCTAGAGATGAGGTGACTTGGGCTTGAAGAACTAGCAGAATTTGACAATAGAAAAGATGAAAAATGTAGCACCAGGTGCAGGAAACTGAGTTTTCAGAAATACAGAGGCATCTTCTTGGAGGCTGAGGCAGAGGGTGTGAGGCAGGGATTCCTGGGAAGAAGCTAAAATCATTAGATTTTACCCTGATCTTCGTAATAGTTTAAGAACGTAAGTGACTATACTATCAAAAGATCCCTTTGCTAGTGGGTGTGGAGAATGAGGAGTTGGTGGGATTGGTTGGAGAGGAGACAGAGATAATGATTAAAAGACTCTTTAATCAGTAAGCCTGTGATCAATAAGCAATTCACTTGTATTTCATAAGGCTTTAGTCAGATAATCTAGGCTATGACCCAGGTTTGACATCATGTGAAACTCCTGGGAATATAGTTTGTTCTATTTTGTTTCTGCTGCCTGTGAACTTTATTTCATTCTATTTCTTCCCTATGGCAATCAAGGATCCTGAGGTGTCAATATTGTATTTTTCTCTAGCCTCCCCTCCTTTATTCAAACACTTGAAACACATGTTACTAAGTCTGTTAAAATGTAAATTGATTCAATGTAGCTTCAAATACCAAAAAAGGTCGCACAACAAATAGGTGCTTTCCAAGTTAAAAAAAAGTCATACCATATCTTATTTGAATCCTATAAGGAGAGTGTGATCCAATTATTTTGGTCTAGTAGGTCTAAAAGGTGAGTGCTACTTGTTTATAGTTATGTTGGTAGAAGGATGTAGGTCCCTTTGGGGTAGGCTGGGGAAAAGATTCACAATAGAAATTTCCTGTGGCATACCAGGGTTCTTCCTCAAGGGAACCTAGGTTTTACTTCATTGAAGGTGTTCTGTTCTGAAACTGACTGTTGTCTAGAAATTTATTGAGGAACTATAACTCTGTTCTTATCATTTGAGTTAGACTTTTGCTCATTTGACCTGGTTGTTTTCTATGTATATAGGTGAAATAAGCATTTAATAGTCTTCCTGTCCATTTCCTTTCTAGGAATACCATGAACAATCAGCCAGCACCAGAGTTCTACATGAATCAGACTGTTTGGTGGGTTGCTTTGCCTCTGTAGTTCATTACTATAATTGCACCCACTTTGCCTTTATAGTGATTGAATACTGCCACTTGGCTCCTACCTTCCCAGGATCCAATTATTCCTATTGTGTTGAAATTTTCCAGTTAAATAGCTGCAGTTCTCACTGAAAGGTCTGACCTTCAGAGAAGAGCAATCACAGAACTTTCCAACGCTTTTGGGGTTCCTTTTGCAGATCTACTTCTCGAAGAATTGGTGAGAGGTATATCTTCTAGTCCCTCCCAGTGTTAGTGGCCAGATTGTAAGTAGACCTCTTCACCACAATTAGAGGGTTCATTATGTGTGAAGGGTTGATCTAGTGAGGAACATTCCAGGTGTATTAGTTTTCTTGTTGCTGAAGCACAATATCCATTACCCACAACTTGAATGTAGAGGTATTTATTTGGCTCACAATTTCTAGTGAGTTCAATCCATGGTTGGCTGGCTCCAAGGCAGAAATGGCATGGGAGGGGAAAGCTGATCAACTCATGGCATCCAGGAAGCAAAGGGAGAAGGGAGGATCTGGAGACAAGAGTATATTCTTCCAAGACATGCCCTCAGTGACGTATCTCTTCCAACCAGGCCCCGCCTCTGAACATATGACACTTTTGAGGGACATTTTAGATCTAAACCATAAAACTAGGCATGGACATAAATCCACCTGTAGGAGTGAAGCACAGGGTCCTCTACTGGTGGACTGGGTTCTTTCCAGTACATTCAGAGAGGTTTATACATAAGAGCATAGACCTGTAAGTTTCCATGAGGCTCTTCTACAGCTATATCCTATGTCTCCTAAGAGTGGTCATCCACATTTAATTAGTTTCTACATGAGCTTCTGGTGAGAAACTGCATTTCCTTGGATCCCTGATAGTGGGACCTGCTCCTCTCTGGGTGCAAGCATGAATGTGTTGATGGTGGGGACATTCCATCTTCCAGTAGAGTCAATGCAGTGTGAGTGGGGGCTATGTGAGGACTTTCATAGGATCTGGTCAACTTAAGATAGTGTCCAGCTCTGTACAGCCCCTGGCTTTTTCCTAACCCAGCTTCTGGTGGTCTTACCTGTATTTCTAATCTCATCAGGCACATACTTGTGTCAACAGCTAATAGTTTATTTGATAGCTTGGGCCTGTATTTCTATTCCTAACCTAAGGGATTACACTTAGTTTTTGTCTAAGAGTATTATTAGGGACATTTGGCAAAGTTATTTGCTTGATATGGTGAAGAGATAAAATGGGCTTATTTTTATGCTTGCTTTTGCCCAAATACAGTGATTGACTTTACCTTTTTAAGAAAATTAACTAAACCCACAACTGAATTCATCTGTTGAGAGTTGGAAACCTCCAGATTGACCTCCCTGCTGGGACTCTTTAGTGGACACAGGCCGGTGGGGAAATGGGTGTCTTTTTTTTCTTTTTTACATTTTAAAGAAAATAAAAACATAAGAAAAAAATTAAAAACAATACAAAATTTCAAAAGATAATAGGATATCAACAATGGTTGTTATATTGCATATTGTTATTTTCAAAGTAGTTGTTCAGATTACCAGATATAAACATGTAAAATTGGCCAAAAAATTAAGTATTAACTGTTCCTTTCAATAAGCCAATAGAAATTAGTAGTATAGCTATCTTAACTATTTTGCATGTATATATATATATCCCCTTCCTTCTTTTCTCCTTTTCTTAGCAGTTTCTTTCCTTTTCACAGTGTCTGTTGTACCTTTCAGATCTTATTTACTCTTTCAGTTTCTCACACTAGTGAGACAATACAATGTTTACACATGTGGGGCTGATTTATTTTATGAGTATGGTCTCTTGTTGCATCCATTTACCTATAAAACCTGCAAATTTATCTTTCTTTATAGCTGAGTAATACTCCATTGTATAAAAATACTGCATCTTTTTTATCCATTCCTCAGTTGATGGGCATTTGGTTTGGGAAACGGGTGTCTTGGCTGCATTGCACAGGGCAGGGACCTAGTTTCCTGTAATTCAGCAGCCTCTCCTCACTCCCTTCTTGTACCAAGTCTGAGCCTTTGGACACATACAGGGGATCAATCAAGGTGGACTACTTGAATGACTGGCTCTTCCAACACTCCAGGTCACTTACACACTGAGCCATCTGGTAGCCTTGGCTGTCAGCACGATCACGTAGGCCCTCATCCCTTAAGAAGGGGATAGCTGCAGAAACACTTTGGGAAAAAACTTCCAATACTAAAAGCCACTGAGCAATGAGGAGAGAAAAAAGTGCATAATTCACCCTGGAAGGAAACAAATCTTCCTGAGAGTATGTATTGATCTCTTTCTTCATCCTGGAAGATTTGTGTGTCCTTCCAAGAATTCAATATCTCCAATAGGCTTGGCAGGAACTTAGCTTTCCCCTGAAGTTTGGACAGTTGTGTGTACCACTCACACTGTGACAGCACAGTTAGGTCTCGGTGGCTGCAGAAGCCTAGTTCTGTTAAGTTTATATTACATTTTAACAGCGGTATTAACTAATTCTGTTGAAAGTTCAATATGAGATAAGTATTGTGCTAATCTAATTACTTTATGCACTCTAGGAGATGGTGTATTGCCTCCATTTTACAGATGAAGAAACAGAAAGCCAGAGAAGTTTAAGGAAGTTGCTCGGTAATGACTAACACAGCGCTCACTCCATGTACCAGCCACTTCCCAGTCTTCGTAGGTCCATTTCTTCACATTATCTGTAATCTTCCATGATATAGGAGCTATTATTATTTACATTCGTGTTCATGAGGACACTCAGATGCAAATAGGGTAGCTTGTCCAAGGTCACAGTGATAATGAGCGGCAAGGTTGGACAGTCCCTTTTCTAGGGACTATCTCTAGCTATCATGCGCTCCTGCTTCTCAGGATAGATTCCCACAGAATAACTTGGTTATTTGTGGGTTTAGATATGTTGCTGATTTTTTCCCCTTCAAAGCACAGATAAATTGCCTACAATGATTATAATGCTCTGTTCATAATTTATTTCCATTTCTGAAGCTGGTTTGCAGAAACTTAAAATATATCAGACTGAACACTATGTGAGATTTCTACAATCTTTTTGGAATATAATATGTAGTGCCTACTAAATAACACTCTCATCTTTTTCATTCAACTTCGGGAAATTCTCCTATAGAAACATGAGAACTGGGGAGATTATGTATATGATTAGGGATATTTTTGCAACATTGTTTATAACGAGAAAAACTGAGAAGAGTCTGACAGCCCATCATCCGTGTGTGTGTGTGTGTGTGTGTGTGTGTGTGTGTGTGTTAGAGACAGGCAAATAGGTTGATGAACTGTAGTTTGTCTTCACAATGACATATGCAGCTATGACCTGAATTTTCTGATCTGGAGTATATCTATTTTTTTTTTTTTTTTGGCTTTTTTTGGTTTTTCTCCGGTACCGGGAACCGAACTCACGACCTTGCGCTTGGCAGGCAGGTGCTTTTGCCACTGAGCTAAATCCCCAGCCCCTGGAGTATATCTAGATAATAGGAGCATGTGGCTGAGATATGCATAGGAAACTATTCAACAACAACAACATGTGCCCCTTCCTATACACGTGTGGTTCATCAGTAGTTTTTGAACATTGCTGTGGAACATAGAACCAGGAGAGGCACATCCAGCAGGCTTTCTACCTAGGGATTGGATGCTAAGTACATTGCAACTGAATTTTCTCAACCCCAGCCTGAGACATCACATCTACTTAAAACACAGCTTTCTGGGGTAAGCTGTAGAACTATCTCAGGATCCTCTTTTAGATAGTGTGTCCCACTCTACTGAGTGCTGAATTTGTCATGTGAGAAACCTTTGTCTTGGTGGGTTTGCTGGTGGGAAAATGCTGGCTAGGGTCAGGAAGACTTTGGTTTGGACTCTGGGTAACATCTGTTAGGCTGTCAGTGTGTCTTGGAATTGTATTGGAGAGGGGGCTTAATTATTTATTTAATTCTAATTAAGAAGTGAAGATGGTGTACATGAAATGCAACATGATGCTTCAGTTTATGTGTACAGTGTGGAAGGGTAAAATCAAGCTATTCAATATACTTGTATGCATTTCTTCACATACTTTTTGTGGTGAAAGTTTTTAATATCTACTCTTACTAATTTTCAAGTATACAACATATTGTCAATAACTGTAGTCACCACAATATACAATAGATCTTTATGACTTATTTTTTCTGTGTAACCGAAATTTTTGTTTTTCTTGACTAACAAAAATTAATTCTTTTTCACATTCAACTTTGGCAATTACTACTTGTTAACGGCTTGTGTCTGGAAGCCCTCCCAAAGCCTGATGCAGTCATAGTTGGGATTTTTTCAGAGGTGAATGGATCAAGAGTATGCGATGCTGGCATTGATTCATGGTACAATGCTAGGCTCAATGGCACTAGGATTAAGAGTGTGAGTGCCTCCTGCCCTAAGTAGCCTGAATAAGATAAAAGAAGCAGAAAGAACTGTAATCCTTCCTTGTTACTTTTGCTACCATGTGGGTGCCATGATCTGTTCTCTGTGATCCCCCTCTGCCATGCCACCCTGCCTCGGAGCTAGCCAATTATAGACTGAAATCTCCACAAACTGTGAGCTAAATACATCTTTATCTCAGCAGCAAGAGAAAAGTAAGTAAGATACTACTGTACATTCTATTTCTATGGTTTTGACTGTTTTGTATTCTACACATAAGTAAAATCAAATAATATTCATCTTGACTGATCTTGCTTGGTTTGTTTCACTTAATGTTTTTTAAGTTTATTTGCATTGTTGAAAATGATAAGACTTTCTTCGTTTTTTCCTATCTTTTTTTTTTTTTTTTTCTTGAGAAGGGTCTCTTTATGCAGTTCAAACTGGTCTTGAACTCACTATGTAGGCCTGGCTGGCCTCAAACTCATGGTGATCTTCCTGCCTCAGCCTCTTGAGTACTGGGATTACAAGCATGGGCCACTATGCCTGGCACACTTCCTTCTTTTTAATGGCTAAATAGCATTCCATTCTGAATGCATACCCCATTTAATTTATCTGCTGAGGGGATACCTAGTTTGGTTCCATATCTTACCAATTGCAAAAAATACTGCAATGACTGTGAGAGGGCAAGTATCTCTTTGCCTTAAGATTTAACACATTTGGATCTATACCCAGAAGAAGGGTGGTGGTTACATATGGTGGTAGCTCCATTTTTGTTTCTGAGGAATCTCCATACTGTTTTCCATAAAGGCTATATGAATATACATTTCCACTAACAGTGTACAAGGGCTCCCTTTTCTTCACATCCTTTCCAACACTTAGATCCTTTATATTTTGGTAATATCCATTATAGTGCTGTGTGTGGAATGATAGCTCATCATGGCTTAATTTGCATGGGAAGGGAGACTTTGAACCTGAGCCATCTCTCTTGCTACCCAAGTTTCTAGACTCTTGGAAGCTGATGGCCTCTGCTTCTCCATGGAGATGGCTTCCTTCTCTTGGCAAAGGAGGAATCTCCTTGGTAACTGATTATGTTGCCTCCTTCTTAACTACATCTCTGAGACTTCTGGTAAATTATTTTTAGGAAGCAAAACCTAGGCAGATGGGAACCACCAGTTGGATCACTGGGAACGGCTTCCTTAAATTCCCAATTTAGACTATCACGCAGCCAAACTAGAAATGGCTCCTAGAGATTTCCCACACTAGGTCTCTGATATTTAAAAATGGTGGTAAATGCATGCCGTGAATCAAGGCTTAATAAGTTTCTCAGAAATCTTTCCACCGCAATAGCTTGCCTCTTGATAGAATTTTAAAAAGGCATTGCTTAATACAGTGGGTCTGTGAGGAAAACCCAGGTCCAGTGTGGCGATGAGGAACCATTGCAGCTGAATGACTTCATACTGCAGAAATAGAACAGGGACTGCAATTAGAGATTGTGTCAGCACCCACCCAGCACTACAGCAGGCAATGGTGGATTTTGCCAGACAAGAAATCCTAAATAGAGGGTTTTAGGGACATCCAAACAGCAGTGTCTCAACATGACATTTTGTTTGCTTGGAGAGGCTGCTGTGGTGGTTTGGTAAGTTTTCAAGATAAAGCAGTACTTGGATTATCACATCCCCAAATCATGACTAAGATCCAGGCTGTCTAAATAAAGGAAAACAGTCCTATTTAGTGGCCTCCAAATGTAATTAAACTGCCGAATCAGTAATTTCCTTAATGTGGACACCTCATGCGTGACTAACACCTTCACTTCCCAATCAAAACACTCTAAAGGGAAAGGAGAAAATAAACAGAACAAGGCAAAAATCAGATGAATATTGCAAATGCACCCTTAAGAACTTAGCCTTGAACTCTGCATGTTTTATTACAAACATACCTCAGTTGGAAATTGCCGGGAATGTGACCTATGTCACTTGGCAAGATTGGCTGAATGCTGACTAGAATCCTGGGAATAGTAAGTAGGGCTCACTCATTACCTGAAGTAACCTAGTTCCAAGTAACATATCTGGAGGATACAAGCTGGAAAGTAAGAGGACCAGTATTTGATTTTGTCCCCTGGGCTCCTGTCCTGTACAAGGCCTCATTCCTGGTGATAAGTTCTTTTACCACACAGACATCCAATAGGTCTTGGTTTCCCACAGCCATGGAGCCATCAGCTGGAGCTGGGGAGTGGTGTGTGCCTGTTCCTCACTGCAAGGGCATGGGTAAGTCAAGCACAGGGAAAAGACGGTCCCATCCTGGGGCTGCAGATCAGATCACCTTTCCATTTTGGCCAGGAAAAGCAGAGACAGAGGACTCTTTCCCCACCAGTCCAGTAGAGCTCCTCCAAGGTTTGCACCCTGTCCCTCCTGAAAGCCCTGCCTGAGCTAGTAGGTTTAACTTTAGCAAGAGGTGAAAGGAAGAGTGGGTTGTTTCCTGGCTAGCCTCATGAAAGGAGTCGGGTATTGGCAGAAATTTCAAATTTTGACTGCAGGAATAAGCTATTTATGTTGAAAACACTGAATGACTTTTTTTACTCTCTCTTCTTTCACAATGCAAGATGGGCATTCTTCCAGGACTGCCTTCTCACCCAGCCAGGCTCCAAAAGCTGCCTGGCACTCTTTCTGCCTTAAAGGCAAAGAGTCAGGCTGCATAAATGCCCCAGCAGAGCTCCCCTAGTGCTCAAGTTTAATATGCACTTGACCTTTTTGTCTTTCAGAAATAAAATTTATTGAGTTTGGATTCCAGTGCCCCCAGCCCCCGCTAACATCTAATTAACCAGACCACGCTTTGACTTCAAAAGTGCACCAGAAAATGAGGAGATGTATTATGATGTTCTCTCTGCAGAGGCCCCCAGAGAGGGGCTGGGGAGCTGAGCCATGGGTCTTTTGAAGTATCTGAGTTGGTGGTCTGTGGTTCTGCCAGAATGCAAGATAAGCAGGTCGGCCTTCCTTTGTGGTTTCATTTTTCCCTATAAAGAGTGATTATCTTTCCTTTTGTTGTCATTGACTTTTCTTGGCCTGAATTTCCCAGGCTCTCAATCTGAGCTCCTTTGATGCAAAAGACAAGGGGCAGCCAAAAGTATCCTGCTCTTCGTCCCACAAATATTCTTCTATTACCTTACACTGTGTCTGGATTCCCACCATGAAAACTATCCTTTTATCACCAGGGTCTTGTGATTAAAGTGTGCCATGCAACTATGCCATCAGAGACAGGATAATGCAGTAGTAAATATAGCAGAAGCAGAATCATGGCCCTTTGGAGTAGAGTTTGATTTAATCTAACTCCCTATTTTTTATGGGGTGGCTTCAAAGTAGAAGGACAGAGGAAAAGAAGACCAACCTTGATTGTCTAAAGCAGCCAAGGATGACTACAGAAGCCTGCCTTTCTATTTCCTGCCTCTGGAGATCTGAATTTGGAAGGATGCTGATCACGGTTTATCCTTGAAAAGCAGGGCCAGTTACTGGGATAGAATAGAAGAGGGCTTTCAGACAATCCTGGGGCTTTAACTGTAGGGGATTATGGGACAGTGCTGTCGAGTCATGGCTATGGAACCTGAGCAAACACTGCAGGACTCACCTTGGTAAAGGAATGACCAGGTGCAAAGCACAGCAGCCAGAAAGTTATGGGGATCTCGCAGTTGATTTTGACCATGATGCTTTCCAAGAAGGACCTATCTGGCAGGTAAACTAAGGCAGGAGCAGATTAGGAGCATGAGTATGAAGCCATCATTGTTTTAGACATTTAAATGAGATAATAGCCAGTATCACATGGATAACCTAGTGGGTAGCATACAGTATGTGCTCAATAAATGCTATAGTTCAACAGAGTTGTTATTACAGGTAATGTGGTTGAAGGAAGAAGATGTTTCTTTGAACTGAATTCTTTGAACTGAGGGTGGCATTAATGGAGATGAAGCAAAGGACAGGTAAGTAGTCAAGGATTCAGCAAAGGTAGAGAGGATCCCTGGGTCAGCATCAAAGCATGGGCTTGTGAGGCCCTCAAGACCTGTCTGTCCTGAGGAGCAAGGAAAGAGGGAGAAGATGTCCAGGCTGTTGTATGCCTCCAATGAGTCCTACCTGCCTGGGACAATTGCTGACTTGGTCATAGTTATTGCCAGGGCATATAGCACAGTTCGGGACACCTGGGAGGAGCTGATAGAAGACGCTGATGCCCTGGTCATATCACCAAACTTTTCTCAACTAGAACTTTTCAATTGCTAATTTCTTTCTTTGCTTGGGGACTTTATCAGGTTGCTGGTACCTGCTTTGTCCTCCTGGGCGGAAGACCAGAACTTGGAGAACACCATCAATAGGAGAACAGCTTTAGACCTCTAAGCATGAATACCCCTGCTGTCTTCACTTTCTGGAGGGATAAGATGAAAAGCAGGAACTCTCTGCTGGATCTCAGAGGTCCCCACAGAGGACTCAACAACTGACATTTCCGGCTGTCTTCCCTTTCTTAACTAACTTTTGCTGTCTTTTCCAGATGTTTTCTTCACTTCCTAAACAAACTGCTGGCACTTGAATTCTTATCTGCGGTCTGCTTCGGGGGGATCCAAATGAGCAAGTACTCAATTGCTAGTTATTGAATAAATGCACTGGTTGGGCCTACCCTGGGTCTGCAGCTTTGCCCTTCTCACTTGTCATCTTGGAAGCCCCCAGTGCAGCTGGGTGGCAGGTGGGTTAGGCGGCTACAGACTTGGAAAGGTGTCCCAGGGATTGCCAGGCCTTATTCTCAGCCTTTGACTCCTTTGTGTTTTGTGTTATTTATTTTTCCTAGTATGGTCAGGAGGGAAAGAAAAGGTTTTCCACTGTATAGCTCCATCCTTGGGCACACTGCTTAGCAATCCATCTTGCATCAAAGAAGAACCTCCTTCCCTACTGATTTTCAGAGCCTGTCTCTCTCCATCGCTCATCCTTAATAGAATCAGTTAAGAAACACACAAAACCTTTGTAGCTTTAATTCCAGAAAAAGCTGAGGAGATGGGATAACAATGTCTGTCATGCAGAACAGCAAGAGCCACATGCAGAGAGATGACCCAACTGGACAGATAGAATCTGCATGTTTGGGGGCTCTGAGCTGCGGTAGAGTCCTCCCTCTGAGAAACTTGTTAAACAGTCTCCAAGTCTTGTACAATTAGATGACAACATTTATTTGCAAATAGGATGGGTGATGGTGACAGCACTATAATTTATGTCTTCAATAAGTGGCTCATGTCCAGCATCAGAGTGGATCCACTGCCATTCAATCTTGCCCCTGGTTTTCACATTCTGCATTTATATTGGGGATGTAAAGGACAAACTAGAGCATGTGACAGTTGAAGTTGTTGTCAGCGTCATTTTCAGATTGCCAATTGTTCTGGTTTCTGATAAGATAATTATTCCATTTTGTACGTGCTTCTTGCTTCTTTTATGGCAAATTGGGCCATACTGGGACTGTTTCTGGAGCATTTCTCCTCATGCATTTATAAAGGGAAGATGCAGGTAGGTTTTTTTTTTACTTTAAAGACAAAATATAACAATAAAACAATGATACAAAATCTCAAAACAAGATAATAGGAAATTAATAATGGTTATTATATTGCATATTTTCATCTTCAAAGTAGTTGCTCAGATTACAAGACATAGGCTTGCAAAATTGATCAAACAATGTAAGCTATAAAGAAAGCTTTATAGCTACCGCAGCTGAGTCCCCAACTATGCCTTTCAATGAACTAATAGAAATTAGTAGTATAATTACCTTAGCTATCTTGTGTGTGTATATATACATTTTTTTCTTTTCCCTTCCTTCTTTTCTCATTTCCCCCATCCTAGTTGTTCCTTTTCCTTTGAGCAGTTTTTCCCCTTCACAATGTCTATTGTGCATTTTGGGTCTTGCTTACTTTTTCAGTTTCTTACACTAGGGAGACAATATGATGCTTACACATGCAAGTCCCATTTATTTCACGTATGAGTATGGTCTCTAGTTGCATCCATTTAACTATGAAAGCCTTGAGCTTATCTTTCTTTATAGCTGAGTAATATTCCATCGTACAAAAAAATCACAAATTTTTACCCATTCCTTGACTGATGGACATTTGGGTTGTTTCCAAGATTTAGCTATGACAAATTGTGCTGCTATAAACATGGGTGTACATATCTTGCCATGATATGATATTCTTAATTCTTCTGGGAAAATAGCTCAGTGGAATGGGACCCCATATCATAGTTTTTTGAGGAATTCCACACTGATTTCCATGGTAGTTGTACCAGTCTACATTCCCACCAACAGTGGAGCAGGGTTTCTTTTTCCCTGCAGCCCCTCCAATGTTTGTTATTGGTTGATATTTTCATGCTAACCATTCTTGCTGGGATGAGATAGAATTTCAGTGTTGTTTTAATTTGCATTTCTTGAATGACCCAATGATGTTGAACATTTTTTTATATATTTATTCACCATTTTTATTTTTATTTCTTCATCTGAGATGTGTGTATTCATCTCAGGTACCCATTTTTGGATTGGGCCTTTGGATTTGGAGGCAGTCTGATTTTTTTCAATTCTTTATCTGTCCTACATATAAGTTCTTTGTCTGAGGGACAGATGGCTAAAATTTTTCCTAATTCATGGGTTTTCTTTTCACTCTGTTAGTGATTTCTTTCCATATGCAAAAACTTTTCAATAAGACGAGATCCCATTTGTTGATTCTTTGAAGTACCTCCCATGTAATTTGGTTTTTGTTTATGAATTCTCTACCTACCCTTATGTGCTCAAGATTTCTACCTACTTTCTCTTCTAGTAGATATAGTGTTTTTGTTTTAATATTTAGATCTTTGATCCACTTTGACTTTAGTTTAGTGCATGGTGAGAGACATGGGTCTAGTTTTAGTCTACAACATGTAGAAAGCCTGATTTTCCAGCACCTTTTATTAAAGACACTTTCTTCCAGTGAAGATGTTGGGCCTCTTTGTAAAATATAAGGTGGCTGAGTGTGTTTGTAGATGTGTCTGCATCTTCTAATCTGTTCCACTGATCCTCAGGTCTGTTTTTGCTAGTACTATGCTGATTTTATCATAGGAATTTTGTAGCATAATTTTTGTATTTTGGTCTTCTTGAGAAGGGTCTCACTATGCAGTTCAGGCTGGCCCTGAGCTCACTTTATAGCCCAAGCTGGTCTCTAACTCACAACAATCCTCCTGCCTCAGCTTCCCAAGTGCTGGGCTTACAGGAATGCGCTACCATGCTGGGCTGTAGTATAGTTTCAAGTCAGGGACTGTGATACCTCCTGCCTTGCCTTTGTTGCTCAGGATTGCCTTTACTATTCTAGGTCTCTTCTCTTTTCAAATGAATTTTAGGAATGTTTTCTCTAGATCTTTAAGGTATGCTAATAGCATTTTGATGGGATTGCATTAAATCTGTATAACACACAATGTTGGCCCTTCCTATTCAGGAGCAAGGGATATCTTTCCATTTTCTGATAACCTCTTTGATCTCCTTTCTCAGAGTAATGTTCAGTGTATAGATCTTTCACTTCCTTTGTTAGAATGGTTCCTAAGTATTCATTTTTGGATGGAATTGTGAAGGGTGTGCTTTCCTTAATTTCTCTTTCAGTGAGTTTGTTTGTGTGCAGGAATGCTATTGATTTTTGAGTGTTGACTTTATATCCAGCTGTGCTACTGAATTTGCTTATTAATCCTAGAAGACTTTTGGTGGAGTTTTTGTGGTCTCCTCTGTAGAATATCATGTCATCTGCGAATAATGATAATTTCACTTCTTCATCTCCTATCCTTAATTCCTTTTATTTCTGTCTCTTGTCTAATTGCTCTGGCTAATATTTCCAGAACTACATTGAATAGGTGTGTTGATAATGGATATCTTTGTCTTGTTCTTGATTTTAGAGTGAAAGCTTTCAGTTTTTGTCCATTTAGTATGGTGATGTCTGTTGTTTTGTCATAGATGGCTCTTATCAGAGTAAGGTAAAATCCATCTATTCCTATTTTCTGTAGGGTTTTTATCATGAATGAGTGTTGGACTTTATCAAAACCTTTTTCTGCATCTATTGAGATGATCATGTGATTTTTGTCTTTGGCTCTGTTGATATGGTGTATTGCTTGTATTGATTTGTGTATGTTGAACCACCTCTGCATTCCGGGGATGAATCCCACTTGGTCATGGTGCATAATCTTTAAGATTTGTTGAATTTTGTTTGCTAGTATTTTATTGAGTATTTGCACCTATGGTCATTAGGGAGATTGGCCTGTAGGTCCCTTTTTTTTTTGGGGGGGGGTCTTTCTCTGGTTTTGGTGTCTGGGTAATTCTTGCCTTCAGGAATGAGTTAGGGAGAATTGCTTCACTTTCCATTTCATTAAAGAGTTTGAGGCATACTGGCATTAAATCTTTAAATTTTTTGTAGAATTCAACTGTGAATCCATCAAGACATGGACTCTTCTTTGTTGGTAAGTTTTAAATTATGTTTTCAATTTAGTGATGTTTCATGTGTGAATATACATAGTTGGTTTATCCACACTTCCAGTGCTGGGCATTAACTGATATTGGGTTATTCAGAATTTTTATATCTTCTTGATTCAGATTTGGCAATTCATACATTTCTAGAAATCTATCCATTTCTTCTGCCTTTTCCATCTGATGAGAGTAAAGATTTTTAGAGTAGGTACTGATGATCTTCTGAATTTCTGCAGGATCTGTAGTGATATCACCTCTTCCATTCCTTATTTCATGGATTTGAGTTTTTTCTTTCCTTTCTTTGGTGAGGTCAGCTAGGAGTTTATCAATTATATTTATTCTTTCAAAGAATCAACTCTTTAATTCTTTGTATTGTTTTCCTAGTCTCAATTGCATTAATTTCTGCTCTGATCTTTATAATTTCCTCCCGTGTATTGGCTTTGGGCTTGACTTACTCTTCTTTTTCTATAAGCTTGAGGTGCAGCATTAGGTTGTTTATTTGTGCTTGTTCTGTTTTCCTGATGTGAGATTTCACTGGTATAAACTTCCCTCTGGGTATTGTTTTCTTTGCATCTCACAGGTTCCAGTAAGTTGTATTTGTATTTTTGTTTGATTGCAGATATTGTTTAATTTGTTCTTTATTTTCATCTGTGACCCATTGGTTGTTCAGGAGGGTGTTATTTAATTTCCATGTGTTTGTGGAGTTTTTGTGGTTTCTTTTGTCATTAATTTCCAATTTCATTGCACTGTGGTCAGATAATTAGCATGGGAAATTTCAAACCCTTTGAAATTCAGGTAGTTACTGCTTTGTTACTTTTGGTTGGATGTTTCCCAGCTAGGCAGGGAATATTCTGGAACTGCTAGGCTGAAAGAAACCTCCAAGGTCCTTCTATTCATCTCATATTCAAATGGTCAAAGTGCCTCCCTAACATTGTCATCTAATATTATACTTCTGTTAGCGCAAGCTTATAATTTATTGCCTAAATTAAATTCTTTTTGATGATGCAAGGGGACATTATTATTAATTACCCAGGGGTGATGGTATAAATTTCTCAAATTTAGACAGAAAGCCATGCTACCTTCTATGCTTGTACATCCCAGGTTCTACAGAACTTCTTTCCCCTGACAAGTACACATCAAAAAACTATAGAAAACTCTTTTATATAATGAGGCAATATAAACAGTTCTTTTAAAATTAAGAAGAAAAGAGTATTCTTAGCTTTTCATTTCAATATAATATTGGTGGTCTTAGCATAGTGAGAGAATAATTCAAAACAGGAGGCAGAAGAAGAAACACAATTGTCATTTTCACTGACTATTTATGATTATCTAGATAGAAAACCCAAGAGACTCTAAAGACAATAATTCAAAGTAATAGATATTTATTAAGTTCGTTGGATATCAAAATACAGCAATCAATTCTATAAATCAGCAACAAGTCATTAAAAATACCATCTACAAATGGTTTGTTTGATTTCCATGAAAGAATGTTATAATACTTAAAGAAAACCCAACTGAATGAATATATACCCATATTCAAGGATATGTCAACTCTATGTGTATTGAAAGTTTGTTGTTCTTCCAAACCTAGTTGCATCATTTCAATACAAATTCCAATAAAGATCTGAACATGGTATTTGTGCAGTATCATAAACCTTTTCTAAATTAGAGTATTGAAGGGCTGAGAATAGCTAGGGCACTTGTTAGAACAGAATAAGTTGAGGAACTCATTCTATCAAGCACCAAGAGTTGTTATGAAACTATGTTAATTAAGGATCTTGTGTAGTTGTTTTATTTATTTATTTATTTTTGGTTTTTTTCTCCGGTACCAGGAACCGAACTCACGACCTTAGGCTTGCCAGGCAGGCGCTTTTGCCGCTGAGCTAAATCCCCAGCCCCTGTGTAGTTGTTTTATAGGGATACGCAAACAGATAAATAGAACAGAGTAGAGAAGTCAGATAAACACATCAACCTCTGAGTGACAAAGATGATAGCAAGTACACAGATGTCATGAGGGCAATTAATTATCTGTTGCAGTCAAGATTTACTAGAGAATAGATTTAATAAAGGACACATAGTTTATAGGATTATTTTATGATATCCACTCAAAAAGTCAGTTACAGAAGAGTGCAGGAGATCTGTCCACAACTAGAGAACCAAAGAATCCAGCTGAGGGCTTGGATTCCACCACAATGTCCTGCACGAATCCAGCTGAAGGCCTAGAGCCTGTGGCAGTGTCCTCCACAAGTCCAGCTGGAGGCCTAGAATCCACAACAACGTCTCATGCAAGTCTGCATCAAGAATCTACACTGGGAAGGGCCAAAGGTCAGGGGTGGAGACTAGAAAGTCTGTGCTAGTGTGATAAAGGATCTGTACCACCAGCTGAAGGATCTGCACTGGAGCCAGGAAGCGATGCTCAAGGTAATGACAAGAGCTTCCCTCCAAAGAGCTTCAGCCATCCTGAGCAACAGCAAGGACCTGAGCTTCTGTGATGATGAGGGCACCTGAGTTCATATCAGAAAAACCAGCATGACAAGCTTCTCTAGGAGGATCAATAGCGCATCATCTTCCCCTCCAGTTCTCCTTTTATGCTGTTGACAGCAAGCCTTATGTGGGCCTTCCACACCCAGAACCACACAGATTCTATACTGTCTTGGAAAACTATCAAATTGCTAACTCATGCACACACATACAAAAATTCCAGGAGTGTTAAACACCTAAAAGCAGAAAAAGAAAACTTTAAAAATTTCAGATGAAGATTTGATCATGGACTGTGTCCATGATCTCAGTGTAGAAAACCTTTAAAAATTAAAAAAAAGAAAAACAATTGTAGGTACACACAATTAGCTTGACTATAATCTCTGGTTTAGACAGAATTTCACCATTTTTCCTGGCTTGGTTATATCTATTATATTTAGTTATGGTCAATAATGCAATAAATGTTTATGAAACCACCACATAAAACAAACATTAGAGTGTTTCTGTTTGTTTATTTCTTTGCTTTTGAGACAGGGCCTTGCTATGTAGTCCAGATTTGCCTCGGACTCACTGTGGAGTCCAGGCTGACCTCCAACTCATGTCAGTCCTCTTGCCTCAGCTCCCTGAGTGCTCGAAAAATTAGAGTCTTGAGACAATAACCTAAAAGTCTGGCCTCCTGGTGTGTTTCCCCTTTGCTTCAACAGCATGAAGAAACTGTCACGATCATATGCTTATGTGATTATTTTGTTTTCTTTTTATGTTGTTTTATTCCACTTAAGTTTTGCCCAAAGTATATGTTTTTAATATAGCTATTTTTAACTTTATAAAAAGGGTACTGAACTGTTTATAATCTTTTGGGAATTACTTTATTCATTTCATATGATATTATTAAGGTTCTTCCATGTCATTGTGTTTTACTGTAGTTCATTTCTTTCATCATTTAGTGATATTTTGTGTGTGAATATATGTAGTTAGTTTATCCACACTCCCAGTGCTGGGCATTTAGTTATTTCCAGGGTATTTGCCTTTATGAACCACACTGCCATGGGTAGTTTTGTGCTTTGTCTTGTTCTACAAATGTAAGAAAAGGGTAGGGAAAGATTTCCTAAGGACAAGAAGAGTATTGATTACATAAAAGGCTGGTAAACTGACTTTACTACAAGTAAGAATTTTTATTCTTCAGCAGATCACTTAAAGTGAGGAGACAAGTTATAAACTAGGGGAAATATACAAAAATCAATTATATTCTATACCTCAGCAACAAATCATTTATAATACACATAGCCTAGGGAGGATTAGTAACAAAAATATAAAATTTCTCTTAAAAATCAAAAGGAAAATTACACCCAAATAGAAATGAGTTGAAGTCATGAATCAACATTTTGCATATAAAGACTATATTGAAGGCCAATAAACATATAATCGGTGATGTAGGGAATGCAAATTAAGGCTATAATGAAATACCATTCTCAGCCATTCAATTGGCAAGAATTACAAGTCTGAAAGTGCCTCATTTTGGAGGAGTATGGGTCCACAGTATCTCTAAGACATCATCTTATTGGTATTATTGAAAGCATTTTGTCTTTTTCTTCTAAAGTTGAACATTTATACGTACACTAAGTAATTACATTTCTAGAATATAATTATTTCACAAAACATAAGTGAACAAACCATAAAAACAGATCAATAGTTTTTACCAGTAAACATCTATTTTGAATCTCTGTTTCTAAGACACCACTGGAAGCAAAGTGGTGAGAGATTGGAGGGAGATACTTACAATAATATCACCAAAGGATTCATGTACAGAACACTGGGAAAAAATTCCAAAAATCAACTAGAAGAAGATAAATATCATCAGGGAAAAGGGAGCCCAAGGTAAGGTATGGAACAGTACAAATGGCTAATAAATAACTTTTATTCACCCTGACAAGTGGTTAGAAAAAGTGCAAATGAAAACCACAATATTTTTTCAGATGGACAACAACAACAAAACCACAGTATAGAATGTAGTTGAGAATTTGGTACTACAGAACTGTCCAACATGGCTGTTGGATTTGTGAACTAGTAAAACCAACCAGGAGAAAATCCTCGACTTTACAGAAAATTCAAACATGCATAAACAAACTTAAACATAAACCTTAGAAAAGCTTTTAGTTGAATTCACAGATGCATACAAGAAGATTTATGGCCATAGTTTGTAATAGCATCAAATTGAAACAACCTAAATGCCCATAAGTAGGAGAATGAATAAATTAGCTGAATAATTATCATAATGGAATAGCTACAGTAGGGGGGTCAAGCAAACCTTTTCTATAAAGGGTCAGATGATAAATGTTTTAGGCTTCACAGGCCATAGTGTGCGACAGCTATTCGATTCTCCCTCTGTAGTAGGAAATCATCCACAGATGATGCTTAAATGAATGGACATGGATGTGTTCCAGTAACCTTATTTACCAAAAGCAATGGCCAGCTAGCTTCAGCCCAGGGGTCAACATCTACTTTACAGAAATGAGAATAAATCCACTAGAGTGACATGTATCAACATGGATGATGTTGGTCCCACCAATACGACACTGGGTGAAAAAACAAGTTCCAGAAGACAATACATGTATGTGCCTTTATGGGCTGAATGTCTGTGTACTTTGCAAGCTGATTTGTTGAAATCTCACTGTGTCATTAAGGGGTGGGGCCTTTGGGGGATGATTAGAATTAGATGGGGCCGTGAGGGTAGAGCCCTCATGAATGGGATTACGCCCTTGGACGAGTCACAAGAGCTTGCTTTCTAGCTCTCTATCATGTGAAGTCAGCAGTTTGCAACCCAGAAGAGGGACTTCACCAGACCTTGACCCTGCTGGCGCCTGGATCTTGAACTTCCAGCCTTGAGAACTGTGAGAAATAAATTGATGTTGTTTGTAAACCA
The DNA here is from genome assembly GCF_000276665.1 of Chinchilla lanigera. Taxonomy (NCBI): domain Eukaryota; kingdom Metazoa; phylum Chordata; class Mammalia; order Rodentia; family Chinchillidae; genus Chinchilla; species Chinchilla lanigera. Next base: position 22,766,047 of record NW_004955433.1, on the reverse strand, counting down.
CTTAGCCCATGTACTTTGTTATAGCAGCCTGAGCTGATAAGGATAATGCCATTTTTGTAAATTTTTAAACATGCAAAAGTAGCAAATACTGCATGATGCACACATGTATATAGTGAAATATAAAGAAAGGTATGGGAATGAAAAACTCAGATCTAGAGCAGAAGTTACATCTTGGGGAGCAGAGGCAGGGTCAGGGGGAGGCTGGGGTGGACACCCACGGACTTCAGCTGTATCTGTAAGGATTAATTTCTTCAGCAGGGTGGGAGGTGTGTGAGTAATTGCTATGATATTTCCTTATTGCTTTCGGCATCTTAACAATTGCATAATCTCTTTCACACAAAATGAAAGAGATTCCAAAAGAAGGGGATGGCTTCCTTATTGCGTGATTCCATGTCATGTCATTTTATTTTTATGTATTTCTTTGTTGTGATTGAATACAGGAGCACTCTGCCACTGAGCTATGGTCCCAGTCTTATATTTTTCAGTTTGAGACAGGGTCTCATGCAGTTGCTCAGGCTAGACTTGAACTTGCAGTGCTCCTGCCTCAGCCTCCCTAAGTACTGGGATTACAGGTGTGTGCTTCTATGCCCAGCTTCCATGCCATTTTATGATATGTCCACGTGTGCACTCACATTGCCTCCTTGTCCACACTCAAGAATCCCAGCTCAGATCCCTCAGGATTCAGAAGCTCTTCACCAAGTGCCTTTTTTTTGGTCTCCCTTACTGCATGAAAACTAAGTGCAGGAAGCAGAGAGAGAACTTTCTGTAGAGTTTGGTTATAATCTCCAAGGACCACCTGCTCCTATTTGCCCACTCAAGTTTTACTGGGCTGGGTTGGGAAGCCAAGGAACAGTCGAGGATGACTGGTCTTGAGGGGACAGTAGCCTCTCTCAGGGAAGAAGCTGTATCCATGAGGTTGTCCCTTGGCCTTCTGGCCCCTCCCCAGAGTCCCTGTGGGGAAGACCATGTGAAGACTGGAGAGTCAAGACCTTCTGACTTCAGGCAAGTTGCTTGGCCTCTTTGAGCCATTTCCTCCCCTGAGAATTTGCAGTCACGTGTCTGCTTCATATTGCTGGTTAGGACCATGAAGATGGCTGTCAAAATCAGGCACGATGGTGCATATCTGTAATCCCAGCACTCTGGGAAGCTGAGGCAGGAGGATTGGGCAATTTAGCAATTTAGTGAGACCCTATCTCAAAATTACAGAAGGAAAGAAATGAAGAAGGAAAGAAAGAAAGGAAGTAGGAAAGAAAAAAAGAAGGAAAGAAAGAAACAAAGAAAAAGGAAGAAAGAAAGGAAAGGTCAGGAGCATAGCTCAGTGTGAAGCCCCCCTGGGCTCAATTTCTAGTACCACAAAACATGAACAAACAAACAAGGGATGTTGCATGTAAAGAAGCCAGTAGCCTTTCCAACCAGTGGGTTGAAGAGAGGCAGGTACAACTTACATCCCTTCAGAAACACCCACTCCAATAATTCACAAAGACTGGTTCTTTCTTCCCTTTTATGTGATCGCAGCTGCTGCCGCGCTTTATGCCTATTTATTTATTTATTTAGCCTGTACTGTTACTTAAAACAGGAAAGGGGGCAGGGCATAAAGCACAAAATTGAATCATATTTAGTGAGACCCTATCATATTTCTTTCAGAGCTTTCTGCATCGGTCAGTTTGCTTATCTCTGCAGCCCTAACTGTTCTTTCTTTTTTTTTCTCTACTGTAAATGAGATCTTTTCCTTCTTTTCTGAACTGCTATGTTTTTGTGATGATTGGTCCTGTGTGTCTAAGATTATGGAATCACAGTGTCAGGGGAAACTTTTAGAGGCCATCTCCTATGGAAGGCATCCTTTCTGAGGCATTTTTGAAAGGCGAGTATTGGTTTCTGATTGCTTCCTGTGATGGAGAACTCGCTACCTGTACAAGAAGTAGGGGTTGGAATTTACTTTCACAAACCTGGGGAGCCAGAAGGCCACTAACTGACTGAGTAAGCTTGAGAAAATGTTGTTACTTTTCTTTGCCTCATTTCATCATCTGCAAAGTGGGATAATTCCCATAATTCCTTATGGGTTGTTATGAGGGTTACATGAGAATTTGGGAAAATATTAGGCACAGTGCCTGGTGCATAGTATGGGCTGATATGGATTGGCTCTTGTATCACTGAGCTCTTTGTCCACAGACCCAGGGACAGAGCTCTACCCAGACCCAGGCCTCCAGATTTCTGCTTTGTGGATCCATCCCGTTTAGCCCCGCACCAATGATAAGAACAACTGTTTACCTAGCAAAGATGAACAATGAACTAGCTGCTCATGGCTCCATATTGAAATGCTGGTAATTAAAAGCCACAGCACTCAGAACTCCCCCCAACAACTAATTCTTGTAAAAATTCTCTGCAGAGAGACGGATGGGTCTGTCATGTTTCCACTTCACATAGAGAATATGATTACAGGCGTGCTCGAGCGTCTGAGCTGCCTCCAACAGTGAGGTGCAGGCTTTGACGAGGGTACTAATTAGGGGCTCAGTTTCTTGGGGAGTTTAAAAATAACACACCCAGGCCATTGACAGGGCTTTAGAATAAACTCCCTTCTTAACTGCTGCTGAACAGGGGAATGTCTGGTTTCTGTCATATATATGGGGATATATATGTATATGTATATATATATATATATAGAAAGGAAAACCTTAATCACTTTGCTATGGAAGTATAGGGGGAAACGGTGGGAGTATGACAATGCCTGGGAGTGCTGACTCTCTTTCTCTGAATACCCCTCATCCTCTACACACACACATCAGCTTCTAGCAGGTGGGAGACAACTTACTAAGTATCTTGTGTAATTGAAATACTCAAGTGCCAAACTGAGCGCTAGTTCTCTCCCAGGACCAGGAAACCTTTTCGTGGGGAAGAACTTACTTTTCCCTAATTTTATGTAAAATTCAGTTTTTTCTGGTTTTAGAAGTCAATGTGCCCATCATTTTTCTAAAAGTGGAAATTACCTAAAAGCTTGAAGCAGCAACTGAAAATTGCCCAAAGTCTCACAATCAGAGATCACCCCTGCTCACAGTGTAGGCTGTAAAAGATCTAGGGCTCTGTATAAAAGTGGTCCAGAAGATGCTAATAATCTTAATAGCGCCAGGAAGAGGCATTAGTAGTAGCAAAAACCAAACCTTTTCCTAAATAGCGCATTCATTTTTTCTCATTTAATTCTGTCAGTAACTCTGCCCATACTGTGTCCATTTTGTAGATGAGGGCGCCTGAGAGATGGAAGTATAAATACCTTGCCCAAGCTCACATGGCAAGTGGCACTGAGTTTTCATCATCATGTCAAGTTCAGTACAGAGTCTGGAACCTATCCTTTCACCACTGAAGGCCCTGCACATTCTACTTTATGCATCTGATTTTGTAAAACAAGCTTTTGCATGTCAGGGTGTGGATTATGTAACTGGCAGTGTGAACGTGTGAGCACACGGCATACGTGCTTTGTAAATGGTCACTGTACTCCAGTGCATGCATTCACCAATAATGAATGTAAGTGGTCCTATAGGTTTGGTGTTTAGTTATTTGGCTGTGAAAGCCCTAATCCCCCTTGTGATGGTACTGGGGGACGAGGCCTTCGGGAAGTAACTTGATTCGGATGGAGCTAGGAGTGTCAGGCCTTCATGGTAGGGTTAGTGATGTTACAGGAAGAGAAAACACACACTTCTTTGCCTCCCTCTGCCTGTCTGTCTGTCTGTCTCTGTCTCTCTGTGTCTCTCTCTCACCTGGTCATCAGAGAACACAGAGAGAAGATGGTCATCTATACATCAAGAAGAAAGCCCTCTCCAGAGACTAGGCATACTGACCCCCCTGATCTGAAATTTCTAGTTCCAAGAGCTGTGAGAAAACAAATGTCTATTTTTCAAGCCACCATGGCATTTTGTCATGGAAGCGCAAGCAGATCAAGACAGGGGCAGGGACTGAAAGAGCTTTGCTCATTTTATCAGGGATGGACTGAGAGAGCAAACAAGGATCAAAATGCAATGCAGATTCAGGATACTGCTTCCTTTGGAACCAGAACTGCACCTGCTGTCTTGGGTTTGTTTTGCAATCTTCAGACCCAGAAAAAGCTAGATTCTGGCTCCATTGTTTTCACACATGCAACTTCAGTTCTGTCCTCCAGAAGGTCTGGGGGGACTTGGGGTTGGAGTTGGGGGTAGGGTAGGGAAGAACAAGGATTAGGTACTTGGCCTGGGTTTATAGCTGGAGAAATCAAGATCTACACAAGAAAACCCACCCAGGGTCACGGGGAGACTTGGGGCAGAGTCCAGGATGGAGCTCAAGCCTGCTTCCCCTTGTTCAGGCTTTTAGCATAACCCTGGATGGTAGGATGTGGGGTCCTGAGAAGGAGGTTTCCCCAGTCCATTTTTGGTCCTCCTCATTTACCTTGTTTATCATGAAATATTTTGGTCTCTGTGTCATGTGAATTAATTAATTAAATTCCCTTGGGGTAGAAGCTCCCAAAGTTGAGACACAGACTTAAGGCAGTCTTTAGCCTTACCTCTCCTGACTCTGAAGATAGGAAGAGTCTGCTGGAGGCAGGGTGTTCTGCTGTAGGTGGAGGAGAGATGGATTTGCTGGCAGAGAAGAGATGTCTGGTTTTCTCTGTGGGCAGCAGGAGAACACGGCTCAGTGATGTGAACCCCTGTGCTACCTTCCCCAAGGGAATGTCTCTGCTGGCATTTGGAAAGCAATTGGTTAATGGCTTGAGTGTTTCCTCTCCACCCTCACAAACTTCTCTGTGTCATGTTGGGTCATAATTCTTCCTAATAAAATAATATGAAGCTCAATTATGCTCCTGTTCCCATGTTCCTGGACTTCATTAAGCACAGAGGGATTAAAAACTTGTATAAATTAATCAATGTAGCATAATCCTAAAAATTAGAAGATGAGTCCTTGAGGAAGTAATGTAATACGGGCTTTTTAATTAGCAGGGCCTCTGAGATTCATTGCTCTTGCCTGTGAGTCTCCTGTTTATGAATTGCTTTATCCTTTGAAGGGGAAGGCCCTGTAGACTCCAGGCCTGTCGTTAGGAAACAGGAAAAGTTGTACTAATTCCCTGGCTGGTGCCCTCCTCAGAGGCAGAGCAGAATGACAGAGTTGGCTTTGGCTGTCTTTTCTCCTTTTCTTCCATAAGAAGAGCAAACTTTGAAAAGGAAACCCAGAAAGGAGAATCTTTGAGGGGAAATAAGCTATTTTGATCTTTCTTACAGGGCATATGTAGTAAAAGCATAGATTTGGAGCTGTGTGGTTCTTGTACTCAATGGCTTTGTGAAGGTGGGCTGGCCATCTGATTTCTTAAAGTCCCCACTTCCTCGCTATTCTAGGCCTTTGAGGATTGCCTCCTGACATCGGTGAGAACTTCCCACAGTTCTAGAGGCTCCCCTAGCAAAGTCTTACTGATGTCTTACGTTCTCATTGCCGAGAAGCAATACCCGACACCCATCACTTAAAGGAGGAGAGGTTTATTTTGGGTCACAGTTCCAGAAGTTTCAGTCTGTAGTCAGCAAACTCCAAGGCAGAAACAGCAGGGTGGAAAGGCCTGGAGGAGGAAAACTGTTCTTGTCATGGTGTCCAGGAAATAGAGAGACAAGAGGGGAGCTGGGAAGAGACCCTCCCATGTCATGCTCCCGGTGACCCGCCTCCAGCCAGGGCCCAGCTCAGAATAGTAAGTTAGCTATGAACTCATGATCCAAACATCTCCCAAACACATGAGGCTTTTGGGGGATCCCCCAGATCTAAGCCATAACACTGCTCCTTCCTCCTTTCCAATATGGTGAAAACAGCTTCTTGTCCTACAGTTAAGAGAGCCTACCTAAGGTCACCATCATATTCCTGCCTGCCTGTGCTCGGCAGCTTTTTTCTTTTTTGATCTGTCTCTCTTTTTAATTTGCCCCCTCCTTTTCGATAGCCTTGAGCCATGCCCAGCCTTGCCCAGCCTACGGAACATAGCCCTTCCTGGTTTCCTCTTCTCCCTTTTGCAACTTCCTCTGGTCTTACCTACTCACACTAGAACCGCTAGAACTTAGTTTTTGCCCCAACATGACACTGACATTCTTCTTACTAGGATCTCCTGTGGGTCTTTATCTGCTTTGAACTTCTGGCACCAGTGGACTCTGGTGACCCTTCCTCCTGGACATTCTTCATATGTTTTCCCTCTATATCCTGTGAGTTGTTGGCATTTCTTAGATTTGTTCTCTGCACCTGTTTCCTCCCTCCAGGGGCATTTTCATTTCAGAGCTGCTCCTTTATCTGCTTATGATGGCCACGGCTTTCTACAGCTCCATTCTCTCTGCTCTTCTTTAGACCCTACAAGCTAAAGTCTGTTGGTCAGTCTACTTTGATGTCTTATAGGCTTCTGAAACTCAGAGTGTATCCATGACAAAGTCCTTCTCAGGGGTGTTTCTCTTTTACAGCCTAAGACTAAATAATGGCTTCAGTGTCAATGCAGTACTCTAGAATCCTCTTTTTCTTCTTTGCTAGAGTGTTGGTCAACACTACAAATATGAATGGGTAGCTCCCTTGACTTTCTTTATGATGAGGACTTGTTGGTTCAGATCATGAATAAAAGCATGCTTGCTTTGAGACCAACTTGCCCAGTGGTTTCATCCACAATTGAGACTTACACTAACCCTGTGCCAGGTAAGAGCATCTCAGGACTCCTGTTTGGGAAAGATTCCACATTTCTAAGCAGGACCCCCTCACTCCATAACTTGTTTCATAGTCTTTGAGTTAATAGAGGCCTGTTAGACCAAGAACCAAAATGTCTGTCAAGTCTACTTTCCAGCCTGCGGAGGAAAATAAGACTCCATTTTGCACTGGGGCATTTCAAAGTCCAAGCTGTTCTCCCTGACATGGGCCCCAGGTGGGCTGTTTCTTTGGTGACTAGAAGTATGATCGCTCTTGTGTTGTTTCCACTTCGGTTCCACTTTCCCCTTCTTGATGGGTTTCTCCTGGAGATTTTTTTTTCTTTTGAGACAGGGTGTGATGGATTGACACCTGAGCATTGTTGCTGGCAACATAAGAGGCACCACTGGGCAGGAAGAAGTTTGAGGTGCTGTTAGGGAGATGTTGGTTCTCCTGGAGGAGCTTGTCATGCTGGTTTTCCTGATATGATCTTGGCTGTTTTCATCACTGAAGGATCTCAAGACCTCATTGTCACTGAGAATGGCTACAGTTCACTTTGGAGGAGCTCTGGTCCTTACTTTGAGCATCGCTTCCTAGCTCTAGAGCGGAAGATGGTGCACTATTCAATACCCTAGAGAAGCTTGTTGCACTGACTTTCCTGATATGTACTTGGCTGTTCTCATCATCAGAGGAGCTCTGGACCTCACTTTCCTTGAGGTTGGCTGTGATACTTTTTGAGGGAGCACTGGTCTTTACTTTGAGTGTTGCTTCCTGGCTCCAGTGCAGATTTTTCAGTCTGCTAGCACAGATCCTTCATCTCACTGGCACAGATTTTTCTAGCTTCCACCACTGACCTTTGAGCCTTTCCAGTGCAAATCCATGAAACAGACCTGCAAGAGGCATTGTCATGGGTTCTAGGTCTTCAGCTGGAATCATACAAGACATTGCTTGCTGTGGAATTCAGGCCCTCAGCTGGATTCTTTGGGTCATCAATGTGTGGACAGATTTCCTGCACTCTCTGTATATGACTCTTTGGGTGACTATAATAAAATAATCCTATAAATTATGTGTCCGGTACTGTTTCCCTTGCAAATCCTGACTACAAACGGGGTCTCCTTCTGTAGATCAGCCTATTTTTGAATCCACTATGTAACCCAGGCTGGCCTCAAACTTGCAGCAATTCTCCCTCTTCAGCCTCTCAAGTACTGGGATTATAGGCATGTGTCACCACACCCTGCTTGGAGATGGCTTTTTGAAAAGTAACTGCAGTGTAGTCACTCATACCTGCTGAGGACTGCTCCATCCCCAGTTCTCTGCTGTCATTTATTTTTATCCTGGCTCACTTACCCTGTGTGTTTTTAAAACACAGACACATACACACAACAACAATGCTGCCAAAATTCTCAGCTCCTCTCTGCACAGGCTTTTCCCTCAAAGGCTGATGCTCCTGGAGAGCTAGGGCTCTTCTGAGTGGGGCAGAGGACCCAGTGAACAACCAGAGCAAGCGCTCTTTGCTGAGCAGTTTCTCTACCATGAAGTATTGAGATAGCACCACAAGGGGACTCACCTGGCTCTTGCACCCATTGCTGGTGGGACCCCTGCTTCAATTCCTCTTCTGTGTCTTGGAGGTCTGGCTCCTTCTCTCATCCTGAACTGGAGAGGATGACTTCTCCTTGAAGAAAATGCACAGCTTCTGTGCCCACAGCTTCTTCCCTTTACTAAACCTCGTTAGCAGATCTGAACCCTGTCCCTTTGTCACTGAACATAAAGGGTGGAAGTGGGATACTGCACTGGGAGTTAGGAGTAGTTAAGTCTTAATTCTGCAAATGAACCTTCCCTGCCTGTGGTTCCTTAACAGCTTCCATTGTATGAGTTTCTTCTCTCCACAAGACTTGCTTGATCTTACCTTAACTATCTAGATGGCCCTTGTTCTAACTGTGGGGGAGTGAACCAGGGGCCCTTCCCATTCTTTTCCAAAACAGGACTGGGTCCATGAATTCTGAGACAGATTCCTAGAATGCAGAGAACTACAACTTAGGGAAAAGCTTGGGGACACCAGGTGGGAAATTCCAAAAATGTACTCCTAAAGCACTGGCTCCTTACAGTAATCACTGTACACAAATGTCCGCGTGTGTACACACAAACACACACACAGGGTTAGAGGTTACACACATCCTGTAGCTCAGGAGAACCAATCTACTATTGCTAGTTTTGGTTTTCTGCACACAAATAACCATGTGACCATAGATCAGCCTGCAGAGCCTTGTTCTCGGTTTATAACAGTTTGCAGACCCTGGAATGATGGCCCAGATCTCATAAATTTCTATTTTTTAAGTAAAAAAAAAAATTTAAATGAAAAATAAAAATGGCAATGCAATTACAAAACCCTAACACTCCAGGGACAGAGAAGTCAGAAAAAGCTCATTGTTCTGCTTTGAAAACATGAAACATTGGCTCCCAGCTGTTTTTAGAAGGTCATAGAATCCAGTTTCAAAACAACAATCCCTTGCAGACACACTCAATATGCAGAATGTCAAAGTGAGGTGAGTGGGCCAAGGTAGAGATGGGGTTGTAAGCCCTGCCCTGCTCTCCTGCCCTGTGACATTTTAGGGACTGGAGCACACATGGAAATCACTGGCCTGAAAGAATCAAGCCAGCCCATTTTTCCCCTTGGTCCTATCTGAAGGCCTGAGACCTGTGCCCAGGTGACTTTCAGCACTACTGTAGTTGAAGAAGTGACCATTCATCCTGTCTCTGATAGGGAGGAAAGAGAATAGGAGATCTGGACCTGAGTCCCCACATGGCCTCTGGCATGTCATCTGACACAGACTGGTTGGGGGGAGTACTGGTCTGCTGGTTCACACTCAGACAGGGAGCATGTGCCAGGTAGACAATGTATTTGGGAGCCCTTGAGTGGAATGGAAAGGAAAGAAAGAAGTTGGGGGCACATGATATAAGTGTCAGGAGAAAGCGTGAAAGATCTGGCATGGCTGTCTTCACACAGTGCATCTAAGGATCCTTTCAACCGTTGCAGTATGTTACGCCCTTGGCCCTGTTTCTGCCCTTTCTGTCATGACTAAGGCAATCCATGCCATCTATGCAGATGGGGTCAATTTATCACTGTGATGGCCCATAATTTGCTGATACTGAGCCTCAGACTTTTCCTCCTAGTTCTTTCTGGTGGGAATCTGGCTTCTTATAGACCCCTTAAAATCATCCAGAATTTACCCAAAATCTTAGTAAAGGGTTACTATGGGGAGGGTTTATCCAAATTTAGAATCAACAAATCAGGAGTATACCATACATACCAACTAGGGAATATGTTCTTAGTACATCTGAAATGCATTCAGACAGAGAGGGAAAGGCCTTTCATGATGGGAGTGATGGAAAAGAGTAAAAGGAAGCAAATTCAGCTCCACATTCCTACTACTTATTTATCCAGAAAGTCCTAAATAGCTCACCCTGGCCCAGATAAAGTTACCCTCAATTGATTTTGAGAGATCATGGAGTGGGGACTTCTCTCAGTTATGGATGAGTGATTCAAACTGCCAGAACCCACAGAGATCAGACCACCAAATGGGGATGTCAGTGCTGGCTGTGGGGGCTGCATGTATACATTCCCTCCTCCCATGGGTCCCACTGATGCCCTTGAATCTTAACAGGGGATGGGGTTGCTATGGTGATTGGAGGATTGCTTACCTGGAAAAGCCCCAGAGGGAAAGTTACAATAGAGAGAATTTTGACATCATGCAAGTCTTGTCTCAATTTTTCTCCTTAGAGCTGGGCTTCAAGCAGTCCCCTGCACATCTCTGTTTGAGAGGTGGGCAGCATGGGATTAAGAAAGGCTTCCACATGTTGAAATTGGCTGTGTCTACAGTTCATTACATTCCCCTAGAGATCTCAGGGGCCATAGATGCTTGTGGTGAGCCCCTGACATGGTAATTTTGGGCTCTTGCTTAGAACTTGGAGGTGGGACCCATGTGCTATGGCCTATATCTAGATGTCCTGCAAAGCCTCCTGCAGTCGTAGGCAAGGCTTTTTGGAGCAGTTGGATCGAGGGCATGTGATGCTGGATTAAGGATGTGTAATACTAAATTAGTCTAGTGATTTGAATTAGCACAGTTCTGGCTGAATGGATTTTCTGAAAACAGAAGCCCCACTCTGGGTGTCTGTGGCACCACCCAAAAGTTCTGTATCCTGTTTGGGATAAAAGGGAAAGGCAGGCTTGCTTCTGCTGCTGCTTGCTGTTTCCTGCCTGCCACATCATGAGTGTTGCTCCTTTGGGATTCCCCTCTACCATGCCTCCCTGCTTTGGAGCCAGCCCATTGTGGACTGAAACCTCTACAAACTGTGAGTGGAAGCAAACCTTTCCTCCTTTAACTTTGGGTGCCGGGTATTGTGTCGCAGCACTGAGAAAAGTAACTAAGACGTCATGTGAATATGGAAGTTTTCTTTTGCTGAAAATACAGGCAGCTCTGTATAGCTTATTCTCCATCCCATGAGCATCACTTTGTCAACTTGTTGCTTCCTAAGGGGCAAGAGAGATTTCATCCTCTCAGGGTTTTATGTTGCCTCCTTCTGTACAGACAACTTCCCTGAAAGTGTTGTGGCAATCTTGGCCTTTATCAGTGTCCCTCTGGGGAAGGCAGGTGTCAGGGGAGATGTTGGGCATCTCCTAGATGCTGAGGAGTGAGGTCATCAGGGATAAAGATGCTAAATCCCAGTGGAATGCTGACAAGGGGGTGAGCTCAGATTCTTTCTCACTCCCAAATTCATATGCTGCTCTTTAAATTACAATATTCATCACCTGAGTGGATATTTTTTTCCTTCCTTCCCTCTGTTCTTCCTTCCCTCTCTCCCTTTCTCTTCTGTCCGTATTTTCCTTTTTTTCTACTTCTCTTTGCCTTCATCACCCCGCTCCCCAAATCACTGAGACTCCACTGAGGACAAGACCCATGACAAATTCCCAGCATGAAGTGATGAATCAGTTTGGGTCCCATCTAGTCTACAGTGGAATAATCTAAACAGATGACAACACACTTTGAATTGTGCTGCAGAGGTTGCCTGTGGTGTGTGTGTGCAGGTCAGGGGACAGAGAAGTGGGTGTAGGGGCAGGAGGATGGCTTCTAAGAGGAGAAGACTCTTCAATTTCACCTCAAAGAAAGAGATTTCCCAAGTAGGGGTGGGGTAGGGTGCCTGGAAGAGGGTCTAGCATGTGCAAAGACAGAGGACAGACTGGACAAATCATGACCACTCCTTTGTTAGACACCAAGGCTGTGATGACATGATGGGGATGCTTTTGTTATTGACTTGGTGTCTTGTACAGGTTCTTGATGTCCTATAGAAAAAATTAAGCAGGACAGCTGTTATGGCTTGTATGTAGATGTATCCCCAAACCTCATGTGCACATAAGTGGGGCTTTTTGAAGGTGGCTGGATGTAGGGTGTATGGTGACTAAATTGCTTTAGTATAGTTTTAGGTATGGATAATGATAATGGAAGCCCTACCCTGAGTGTCAGTGGTACCAGCCAATAACCTGGTAGTCTGGATGGAACATAAAGGGACAGAAGGAAGGTAGGCTGCTGCAGTTGCTTGGTGCCTCCCGCCTACCCTGCAATGGACTATTTCTTTTCTGCCATACACCTCTGACATGCTACCGTGCCTTGGAACCAGCTGACTATGGGCTGAAATCGTACAAACTAGGATCTGAAATAAAGCCTTCCTCCTTTAACCTTGGGTTTTGTGTATTTTGTCTCAGTAATGAGAAAAATAACTTAGACAACAAGCAGGAGTAGAAGTGAGATCAATGATTTATTTGAAAGAGAAAAGACCAGACACACTGCATAGGGTGGGAGCAGGTCAGTGAGAAGAGGGTTTTAAACCTTAAGGTTTGGGATAGGATTGAGGGCTAGGTCTGAAGTATGACTCTTGCCAACAAGAAGCTTGACTCAACCCCTCCACGGGGCAGTGGAGCTTTTGCCCTTTTATGGCTGTTGGAAGAACTGTCATGGCAACCAAAGCCTGAGGGTGGGTGACAAATCTGCATCGTCAGTGACATGGTAATTAGAGCTGCGGTCCACTGGGGGTTGCAGAAGACCACTGGGTGCATGCCTGGGGACCTACTGCTTACAAGTTGTTACCTGGTTACATTTCCCATTGTATTTAGACCTGGGTATCTTGGTCCTGGGCTAATGTTTAACTTGGAAAGGTGAATCTAGTTCTGGAAAGCCGATTCCAAGTTGGGCCCTCCTACCTTGCCCCAGCCATTTCCTTGGTTACTTTATGCCTCAGATCTAGCCTGTAAAATGGGCTCCAAGGTGGAACACTAGCCTTTTTCTTAGCTACCTCCTGCCTCACCTGGACATCCTGCTCTGAGGGATTCGCTCTTATGATGCAGCTCTCAGCGCTCCAGGAGCCCCATCCTCTGCTGTGGAGCTTTTCAACAGGTAATACCCAAGTCTGGCATTTTAGGCCTGGTAAGTTGCCTGACTCTGTGTTCACTAATAGAAGGCTTGTTTTCAAGGTCAAGAGCTGAAAGGAATCTTGGAGCTTGTAGGGATCAAAGCCAACTGCAGTAAATCTTAAAAAAAAAAAAAAAAAAAAGATCGGGTAGCTGGAGTACAACATTGCCAGTCTCAAGCAAGTACAACGTAAAAAAGAACTTTGGGAAGGCAGAAAGCTCTAAGATATTTCTCTAGGTTCTTTTGACCCTCCAGGAGCTGACATCATCGCAGAATAGGTGAAATCTTCCTTTGTAGCAAATCTTAGAGATCTCCCGAGAATGCAGGCCTCAAGCCTTCGTGACAGAAGCCCCAGGAAGCTGAGGTTCAGCCTGTTGGACTTGATATGTGGGTTTGAGTCTACAATTCCAGAGTTTTGGAGTTGATTTCAGGTGCCAAGGACTCTGGTCTCCTAGAAAAGTCAGAGGATTAGACAACAGCTCAAAGAATACAGGGCACAGCTTCTTCCCTTGACAAAGTTTCTTTCCATAAACCTCTTCTTGCTTCCTCTCACCCTCTCCTTTCAGAAGTGGGCTGCCATGGGGTTTGGTTGGGTTGAATGGCAGACGGGCTTAGTGGGAAGGAACTGTGGAAGTTAAAATGTTGGTGCAGAGGCAAACAGAAACACTGAAACGTCACCCAGGATTTGGAGGAAGATTTATTTATGTCTATGGACAGTGATAGGGATTCATTCTCAAAATAGCAGGCCCCGAAGGCTCAGGGAGGAAGGTTTTTATGAGGTTGCAAAAGGGGAGTTTGGAGGCAGAATGTTTTGTCAACTGGGGATTGGTTTGTACAATGTGCGTTTGTACATATGTGACCAGCCATTTCTGGGAAACAGAAGTGATAGGAACTGTAACAGGAACTAGAGTAAACTAGAGATTACTTGGGCAACAAGAAGGGGCAGTTCCTACTACATTGGTGCTTCTAATGTTTTCTGAAAATGCGTTTTCTGGTGTCAGGTGTGAATTGAAGACTAGTTACCCAGCTTTTTAGGTTTAGGTTATACCACTTCTTGAAATCACCCAACAACTTCAATCTAGATATTCATCCTCCCAGGCCCTGGCGACTGGGCTGAACAGAGTCTGGGTTCTGGTTAGTACCACTCCTGTATCACGGGGCATCCCAGGTAGGATAAAGTTGTACAAAACTTCCTTCTTACTACCTTTTTCTGTGTCTGCCCCAGTCAAGTTGCTTTGTACCATGCCTGTGTACAGCTGTCTTCTTCCAAGAGTGCTCCCCTCCTTGCTGTCTGCTATGTGATCCCATGGACACAAACTCTCCATCTCAGATGTTATTTCCAAGAGAAACTTTTCCCTCCCCATATTTGTTACCCTCCACTGACCCTCTCTGTTTCAGACCTTGGGCTCCAGGAAGGAAGCAATAAAATTGGATCGTATAGCCTTGTGCAAACATGGTGAATGAATGAGAGAAATGCCATCTGAGCTGCAGCCCAGTCTTGGGGCTTGTCCTCACTGAATATGTTTTAAAGACTTTCTTCTCAAGGATAGCAAACAGGTCCTCTCCTCTGGCTTCTCAAAGTAGGCCATGGGGACATTCTTGGATTTGGGGGCCCAAAGTTCTACTTACCACTTTCAACTTGGTTGGTTCCATTTTCCTGGGAAATAAGACCGCTACTTCACAAACCCTCATTTCTGCTATTTGTATGGTGGGAGTTTGGCCTTCTGAAACTAAATGGGCCCAAGGAGGACCTGGGGTGGGGATCACACTAAGGACCATAAACCTCACTGCAAGGATGGTTATGTGTTGGTCGCTGGGACCTCCTGTGATGATGTCCAATGTCCTCGCAGGCTGCTGCTCCAGGAGAAATGAGAGCCACATGGTGTGCTGAATAGTGCTTCCCCCTACCAATTCACATCCACTCAGAATCTCAGAGTATGACTTTTTTAGAAATGGGATCTTTTCAGATATAATTAGGCAAGGATCTCTGACGAAATCATCCTGAATGTAGAGTGGATGACAGTCCCGTGACTGTTGTCTTTCTCTGAAGAGGAAAGGACGTACAGAGGCACTGGCAGAAGGACGTATAAAGATAGAGACAGAGGGTGCAGTTCCCTGTCAGCGTGTGCCAGAGATTGTCAGGAGAGGACTGTGAAAGAGATCTTCCCTCAGATCTTCCTGACAACACTTTGACACTGGACTTACGGCTTCCAAGACTGTGAACAAGTGAATTTAGGTGGTCTTAAACCACATAAATTTGTTTTAATTTGTAATAGCAGCTCTAGAGAAATAATACATGGTGTCTGGGGTTTTGGACCTTGGTCCCTTTTCTCCCATAGCCCCAAAGCTTCCCCACATAACTTCACTGCTATGGGGTCAGCGATCATTAAATTTATGTCAACTTGACTGGGGCACCACATGCCCAGACATCTGGTGAAACGTTATTCTGAGTGTGTGTTTTTCAGGATGCTTCCACTGGATATTACATTTGGACCTGTGGATTGAGTAAAATAGTGTGGCTGGGAACCATCCTATGAGGACCTGGTTAGAATGGAGAGGAAGGCTGAGTTGTGCGCCACCCAACTGCATGAGCTGGGACCTCAGTCTTCTCTTGCCCTTGGTTTTCCATCTCTCAGGATTTCACACTGCACCCCTGGCTTTCCTGGATCTTCAGCTTGCAGATGGCAGATCAGGGGCCCTCACAGGATCAATAATTGCCTGAGTAATTACCTTATAATAAATCTCATATATGTATACATATGTACACACATATGTAAGTACATATAAAATATATTTACACACATACATATAATAGTCCCTTTTATCTGTAGGGGATACATCCCAAGACTCCCAGCTGATGGCTGAAATTTAGGGTACTGTATATACCATGTTTTTTTCCTATAATATCTACATGTGTACATACCTGTGATAAGGTGTAATTTATAAACAGGTAACTATGAGAGATGGACAATAATAACAAATAATAAAATAAATTAAAATATATTGTAAAAAATTATATAAAGCTTATGAATTGTTTATTTATGTAGTTTTCCACTTAAATATTTTAGATTGTGGCTGACAGCACTAACTGAAAACACAGAAGATAAAACCACAAATCAGGAGATTAGGAGGGTTTCTTTATGATCTCCTGTGAGTTCCATTTTTCTAGAAAACCATGACTAATACAGGTTATGTGCCTTAGTCATTTTCCGCACTGCTGAGACACAATACCCGATACCCCCTCAGTAAAGCAGGCGAGGTTTATTTTGTGTTTTGCGTCTCACAGTGTGTAGAGCTTTCAATCAGTCCAGAGTCTGCTGGTGCCAAGGCAGGGTGGCATGGCAGAGGGGCACTGCAAAAGAGAAGCTGCTCTATCTGTCCCCTGACCTGAACCCATCTTAATGGCAAGTCAGCTATAAAAATGCTCATAACCCAATCACCTTGCAAAGCCCCACCTGAGGGTGTGAGGCTTGAGGGGGATCTAAATATATACTACAACAGTATGCTGCAAAGGAAGAGCTCACGGATGGAAAGAACTGGGTCACAGATGATGGCAGATGTGGGTATAGGAGGAGGTGGACCTCTGACTCATGCATCATGGTTCTACCCTCCATGTTGGACTCCCTCATGGATCTTTGCCTCCATATTTTCTGTTTCGAGTTTGCAATCTGTCTTCTTTCTTTTTAAATTCTATTTGGTAGTAGAAGAAGTGACAACATGAGGCTGTTCAACAGGCCTGGGGTTCATCAATATCTTTGATTTAGCGGTATAGGCTTAGGTGGGTCCCAGGGCACCAGGGACTGCTCCTGCTGCTGATTCTATTTTGGTTTCTCAGCTCCAGAAAACAGATAAACAATGTGGTGCTCAGCTTTTAGTGAGAAAAAACCACCCCCAAACCTGGAACTTGAAACAACTGACATTGATTGAGCTCCCAGTTGTGCAGGTCAGCATTTGGGTGGGGATCTGTTGGGCAGCTCTTCTGGTTTGTACCAGCCTCACTCCCCTGACTGTGGTCATGTGCTGGGCTGGCTGGAGGCTGGCTGGTCCATGATGCTGTCATTCAACATAGTTGGAGGGCTGTGACTTCAAGGTCTTGGGGATCACCAGGATACCCCTCTCCTCTGGAACAGGACGTTGGGGCTGTCGCATGATGGTGGTAAGGTTTTAAGAGAAAAAAAAGTATGGAGAAAGGGAGGAGAAGCCACGAACTTCTTGAAGCCTAGGCTCAGAACTGGTCATCATTTCTACTGCATTCTGTTGACCAAAGTAAGTCACATCACCAGCCAGGAATCAAGGGATGGGGAAAGCGACCCTACTTCAAGATGAGGGGAATCACAAAGGTTACCAGAAGGGTAGAAAACTGGGCCACTTCTGTTAACAGTTTACCTTAAACCAGTCATTGTCTTGGCTGTGTAACCCAGCCCCAGATTCTTCACCTAATAGGCACCCCCTCATGTATGGTAAAGGCAGATTCCAGCTGTTGACGTTTATTATGTTTAGAGCCCTAATTGGATCTCTGCTATGTTGCTCCAGAAAAACTGCATTCATCAAACATTTACTTTAGTGCCCAAGGCCAGGCATAGAGACCCACACCCCCAGAGATGAAAGACCCTAGCAGTTAAGAGCTTGGATGATGGAACTGGGTGTGGTGGCATATGCCTTTAATCCCAGAAGTCTGGCAGGATGCGGTAAGAAGATCACAAATTCGAGCCCAGCCTGGGCAGCTTGGCAACTTAGTGAGTCCCTATTTCAAGACAAAAATAAATAAATGAAAAAAAAAAAAGTGCTGGGGATGTAGCTCAGTGTGGGTTCAATCCCCAGTATAAGCTTTAAAAAAATAAAAGCACTTAGATGTTGGAGGCAGAAGGGTCTGGCTCTAAATCCCTGTGCTTACAGGCTGCAGGCTTTGGGGCAAGTCACTGTCTCTTCCTGAGATTATTTTGCTATCAATAAAAAGCAGGTAGTCATGTTTGTCTTCCAGGGAAGCTGTGGGGCCTGAGTCAGACACCATACATAAAGTGCTTGGCGCAGCACCTGCTAAGCAGTGGAAACGCCCTAAATGGTAGCTACTATTATTAATAATAAATGCAGGCTGAAGGAATGTAGAGATGAATGAATATCTTGCAACGTTCAGCTGAATGTGCACGATTAATGCGCACTTCCTCCTATCCTGGCCCAAATAAAATATACAAAAGCTCTAAGGAAATCCATTAGCCATTGCTAACTTTCTTTCATAACAAGAAATCTCACAGCTCCAGCCAGAGCCTCTCTGTGACCCAGACACGTGGATAGATTAATCATACCCCATTCAGCTTCTGGATTCTGAAAGACAGCAGCACCCATCACCGTGCCCACCAACTCTGCTCCTGCCCGCTGCGTGTGCCCTATGGAAAACCAAGGTGCACCTGTGATAGCAGCTTGCAACGGGAAGCATTTTCCCCTTGGTTGCCTGGATGATTTGGTCTCCACACCTGCAAACAGCCTTCTTTTTCCTCTCCTTTCCAAAGCAAAGTGCGTCTTTGCTCTCCACGCTGCTGACTTCCAGAGTGGAGTCCACGGGGAGGACCTGGGTGAGCTGAGCAATTAGCCACTCAACTGTCCCTTGCTGAGACTGGAGCTGTTTTTAGCGCTGCCTCTCAGGCAGGCAGGTTTGGCCTTGGGGTCAGGGCCCAGCCTGATAAATTAATGACAGCAGCAGACGAGGAGAGCTAGTGGGAGCAGAGAGCAAGCACTCCCTCTGCGTGGCTGAGTCGCAGGGCTCTCTTTGTCTTTTATTTTGCTGTGAATTCCCAGACGAGCCTGGATAGTCCTTGTCCAGATACTCTTTGTAAATGACCCAGTATAATAAAACAACAGCACCATCATCAACAAACTCCCCCTCTATACATTGTTAGAGGAAAACAAAAGCGCACTTTCTAATCCCAAGCCAAATACCCATTTGGTGGACATGCAGATTTCTGGAGCAGTGCAGAAATTGGAAGCTCCTGGGAGGAGAGAACAAGTTTCCGTAGATAGCATGTGTACATCCTGCTGCTGCCAGGAGCCTGGCGTGCATCGGAGCTGGGGGTGGCTGAGGTGAGGCAGGAAGTTCTGCTTTTTAAGCAAGAGGGTCCCTTTCTGGAGACAAATGGGCTCCAGGCTGATAAAATCTGTTGGCGAAAATAACTCTGGATTTGGATCTAACAAAGACTATAAAAGAGGAGCTGGAGACTTGTTTTCCAGCCTTGTGGGAGTCGGGCTGTTTTAAACGAAGGGCAGATGTAGCCTGAAGCCAAAATCCACCTCCCCCAGTCCCGCTGTAACCTTATTAAAGAATAAAAATAAACGCAGGGCTTCTATGGTAAGAAAGAAAAAGCAAGACAAGGTGGCTTCCTAGGGCAAAGAGATGCTCTTTGGACACAGGTGAAGGGCGTGGGCTGTGTCCTGCAGGGGAGGAAGGTGGAGGCTGGGAGGTGCAGAGGCCCTGATCTGACTGTCAAGGCTGGGGTCCTGGGTGCAGCGGGCTGACTCCCTTTTCTCATCCCACCCTCTAGCAGGTCAGCCCCTACTGCACCCCTTTCCACGCCAGTCCACCCCCATCCTGGCTCTCCACTCAGCATGCTCTGTGACCAGATGTGGAAAGGGGCTGAAGTTAGATTCCAGCTTCCTAAGGTCGAACAGCCCCTGACACAAGGGAAGGCCTCAGACCATTGTGCTGGGGACCAAAAATGGCCACATGCTCTTTGCAGCCCTTGCTCCTTGCCTTTAGACATTCACCGACACAGGGACTTATTACTATACTTCCCGTTGGGGTTGGAGAGGTACCTGGGATTGAGATAGGACCTTATCCATACCTGTGGCCCTTGGAGGGGCCACCTCTCCTCTCTGTATGTCAGGTTCTCTTGTGTAATGGGGCTACCTCCTTCCCTTTGAAGAACTGTCAGGGAAGATGACACCGGTGAAATACCTGGCTCTTCCCTTGAAATGCAGATGTCAGCATACTCCTGTCTGCAAGCAATGGGGACTCAGACATGGCAAGCCCCGGGGCAGGGCTGGGGATGAAGAAGGGGTCATTTATCTTCCCAGAAGGATTGAGCTCCTTGGAAAGTAGACTCAGTGAGAACCAGCCCAGGCACTGGGATCAGGGTTAGATTTGAGGCTCAGGGAAGGGCTCCTTTACTACCAAGGAACTAGAATCTCAGAAACTCAGGGAAACTGAGGAAGAACCCGGCTGCATGAATGTCATTGCAAGGGATCTGGAGCAAGAAACTTGTTGCTGGATGAACCCAGTATGGGCCCAAGATTGTGTAGATGTCCTTCTACTATGAAAAGATGGGATCAAATCAGACACATGGGAGCCAGGAGGGACCCTCCATTCTCATTTAGACAGGGCAAAGAGAGACATGGAAATGTTCCATTCTGCCTGTTTTAGTTCTTCCAATGCTTCCTCTTCACCTGGACTCATAGCTTCAGTCTTGCAAGCTGCAATATATTCTCCAGAAGATATCCAGAGTGGTCTACGTAAATCACAAATCTGACCATGCCACCCTCCCTCCCTTGAATCCCTCCATGGCTCCCACTTACTTCCAGGATAGAGTCCAAGTTCTTTGATGCATTATACAAAGCCTTTTAGAATCTTTCCTGTGTTTTCTCCTCATTCACCCTTTCATCCTAGGGTACAGTACATGCCCCACTCACTGCCTACAAGATACAGCCGCTGTCAATGCCCCACCCAGATTCTCTTCATCTATTCTGAGGCACCTACAACTTTGACAGACAATTCCAGTACCTCAAATGGCTATGGATGTGAAAGAACCCAAATATCTCTGCCTGAGACCTTGCTTTGATCCTGGAAGTCACTGTACCTGCTGGTGCAACAGCACAGCTATTGGAGAGTGGCTCTGGAGCCATCCCAAACCAATGAGGACAGGAACTAGAGAAGTCAGCTTCCAAGGCCCTCGCTGGCACATTTCTGAGGTGTGCTCTGTGCAGTCTCCCAGCGGGATCCTCAGAGGGAGTGTGCTTCAGGAGCCCAAGCAAGGACCCATTTGTTAATGCTTGCACTCTTTCTCTCTCTTCCCTTAGTGGTTTCTTGAGATCATCTCCCCAGTACTCACTCACACCCAACTTCTCATCTCAGCATCTTAAGCCAGGGTGCTATGCTGCTGCTCCTCCTGGGCCTCGCGCTTCCAGTTTGTTCACTGACAGCTCTGGCATCCCCTCAGCTTTTCCCTGCTCTGTGCTCTAAGGCTTTGGGGACTGCCCTCTGCCCACCTTCTAGTTAGGGAGGACACAGAGTGTGTGGCCCTCTGCGTCAGGACCTTGCATTCGTGCAAATCTCCTGCAGCCAGAGGCTGGCACTGTGCCTGGCACACAGCAGGGAGTCCATAGCTAGGGGTTCAAGACCAGGAGCACCAGCAGTCTGGGGAGTCTGCTAGCATCTGGGGTCATAATAGCAGCAAATAATGTCTCCTATGTTTTACAGAATCTTCCTCCCTCACTTAGGTATTTAAGAGATTTTTACTACCTCACATTTGTGTGGTTCCAGGGCTTCTCACAACACCTTTATGGGTGAGACCTTGCCTCTCTTCTGTGATGAGACATGGAGGCTAGTTGCCTAGTCCCAGACAAAAACTATAAAGGTAGAGGTTGAGCTCAGAGAGGTTAGGTAAATAGCCTGAGGTACACAGCATAGGGCCAGAAGGAGAAAGCCAGACAGACCCCAAGCCTGTCTCCAGAATCCACCTTCTTCCTCCCTTAGCAGCTACACAGAGTAGGAGGGCTCTGGGGGAGGCTGTGTGGGCCATCCTTCCACTCTACACCAGAGACTGCAGCTCCATTATCTGGATGAGGACACTGAGGTTCTAAGGTTATCTGGAGAGAGTCAATCCCTTTCTCCTCTCCAGGTCAGTCTGACTATTCTTTCTCTTCTTTCTTCCTTTCTTCCTCTCTTCCTCTCTTTCTTTCTTTCTTTCTTTCTTTCTTTCTTTCTTTCTTTCTTTCTTTCTTTCTTTTTGCTGGGAATCGAGCTCATGACCTCGGGCTTGCCAGGCAGACACTGTGCCGCTGAATTATATCTCTGGCTCCAGGTCAGTCTGATTCTGAGTCCAGGGTTTGTTACAGCTGGCCCATTCCTTTTTCCTAAACTTCCCCATATTTTATGCCCCATAGCAAACAGCATGGGGAGAGGAGCATCTAGGAGCATATGGCAAAGATCCAGCGGCAGGTGCTAATCATAAGCCCCAAGCATCTGTACATGTGGGGCTCAGGCTTCTAAGCAGAGGTGCTGCTGGTGGACTGGACCTGCAGTGCTGAGGCAGCTGCCTGCTGCTGGCTGGGCCCCATGAATATTTATGCCTGAGATTTATGAGGGCTTCCTTTTGAGTGAATTAGGAGAAAAGGAGCAGGAGGCAGGGGAAGAGGGAAGAAGGAATCTTCTTTATTTTTTTGAGACAGGGTCTCGCTAGGCAGTTCAGGTTAGCCTTGAACTCACTTTGTAGCCCAGGCTGCCCTTGAACTCACAGCGATCCTCCTGCCACAGTCTCCTGAGTGCTGGGATTACAGGTGTGTGCCACCACGCGCAACTGGAAGAAGATGTCTTAGTGGATGTTCTGTGGCTTTAACAGTAAATCACAGAGTAGGTGATTGATTTATAAAGAAATGAAGTTTATTTCTGACAGTGCTGGAGGGTGGGGACACCAAGATCAAGGTGCTAGCATCTTGTGAGGACCTTCTTGTTTGATCATCCCATGGACAAAGACATCACGTGGTAAAGGGGCCAGGGCATGCCAGCTAAGTCCTCTTCCTCTTCTTATAAAGCCTCTAATTCCATCCCGGGCCCTGTACCTCTGACCTCATATAACCTAATTACATCCCACAGACTCCACCTCCAAATACCATCAATGAGTGAATTGGGGGCTTAAATTGCCTACATATGAGCTTTTGGGGAACACATTTAAACCACAGCAGAAGAGATGACAGACAAGGGTGAACAGATGAATTGCTCCTCTTTAGGCTAGGGGTAATAATATCTCCCAGCTCTGGTCAACCTACACCAAAAGAATTTCCTAGAACCAGCGCCCCGCATTTTCTTTCTCTCTTAGGGAGGTGAGAGAGGAAGTGAAGAAAGCTAGAGATTCACCAGTGTTGAGAAAGGCTTTCATCATTTCAAGCTCAACTGGCGTGGGCTGCTCCCTTCTCCTTCCCCAGCGCCCCACATTGCATCAGTGCCACCTCTGGTTGGGACTCTGCTCCTTTTTCTCCTTTCCACATCACTCTTCAAACCTGGCTCCCTCTGGCCTTTGCCTGTATGATATTGGGAGCCTCCTTGCTGTGGCTCTGCTTCCCACGCTGGCCCCAGAGTGACCCCTTTAAAAGTACAAATCTGACCCTATCATCCTCCTGCATAAACTTTTTGGTAGCTTTGTATAATAACAAGGGGCACCTTTATATAGCCACGTGCTATAAACTGGGTGAAAAATCAAAGTTATAGCTGGGTGTGGCACAGGCCTGTAATCCCAGTGCTTGGGAAGTTAAGGCAGGAGGATCACTGTGAATTCGAGGCAAGCCTGGGCTATATAGTGAGTTTAAGACTTGCCTAAATGACATAGTGAGAGAGACCCTGTTGCAAAAAACCCCAAGCAAAACATACAAACAGTTCTGACTTATAATGTTCGCTAATTTTCATGGTGTGATTTCAAGCAGTGAGTGATCAGGGCTCTCCACTTGTCTGTGATTATCCAAATCTTCTCCAGCCCCTGTCCTACTCTGGCCTTGTCTGCTACACAATGCCTTCATGGACAGCCCCAGTTACTCTAACAGATGGAGGTACCCCATTAACCGCTGAGTGACCCTCTCTCCCTAACAGGATCTCAGTCACCCTTTGGAGAGGATGGTCCATTTCAGAGGCTTGGCCACCATCTGTGAATGCTAGCTGTTAACACTTGTCAGTAGCCAGGTCATTCCAGGAAGTGTTGATGGAGAGCCAATAATGCAGTCAGTTACAGAGAGTCCTTTCTGGTACTTGTTGTGGTCCAGGAAGTTTGTATTTGTAATCTCATGAAAAGTTATTGGCATTCTAAGGAGTTAATTCCAATCTACCACTTCCAGTGCAACCCATGGCAAGAATAAAGGCAATAAGGCATATTTGCAGTTATGGGGAGCCAAGGAGTCCTAAATCCCGCCATGATGATGGTTATCCAGAGCAAAGGCCTTGACTCAGGACTGAACCTGGGCTTTATTCATTCGTGAAGAAGGGAGTAGCTTGAGGATGAGTGACCGTGAGAGTGGCAGGAAGTACATGAGTGTCATGAGCTGGGCTAGGTAGGAGGCCTGAAATCACCTCTGCCATATGCAGAGAAAAGGATATGCAGAAAGAGTAATCTAACACAACTGAGATAGTATGTGATATTTTAGGGTCGGTGCTTCAGCTCTGATGTGTAATCTTTCAAGTCCCAGGAAGCCATAGCCTCTATCTCAAAGCTTGATCCCAGTGACAGCTTGGAGCATTTGGAGCACTGGCTCTTCACCCCACCTTGTCCTGGCTCATATGAGGGGACAATGGGGGTGGTCCAGGGAAATACTGTCTGCCATCTTCAAAGACTACCATCAGCACCTTGGCTGGACCAATATGCATTGCTTAAAGCCACTTGAAGGGATTAAGAAAAGTCCTAGCCAGCTCTGTACATATCAGTACATGGAAATAGGGTTAGACTTGGCCAAAATGGAGACAATTGCTCCTCCTTTAGGAAGAGTTGCCCAGGAAGTCCTCCACAGTCAGTCTCAGGATGACTACTGCTGGGGGAGGCTGAAGTACACCCTTGAGCCCTGCGCTTGGGGACCTGTGGCCTTGGCTTCTGGGCATCAAGAGCTACAAAACACAGGGTGGCAGATGCCAGCCTTGGTGGCAGTGAGCATCCACCCAGACTGATTGTCTTTCTAGGTGTGTGTTCCTCCATGCCACCGATGAGGCCATTCTTCTGGATTAGCCAAGGCTGCATTCATTATTGGGAAATCAAGAAGCTGTGTACAGGGGACTTTTTCAGGTCAGCATGTCCCCTTTCTATTGAGAGTTCAACTCTGTGGAGAAGGAAAGGGACTTTCTGGCTACTTTTCCTGCCCAGGAGCCACAGGAGTAGAGTGTCCCCAAATCCTGCCTGGAGCTTATCATCCCCACTCCAATCTCCCGCACCTCCTGCTCCTCAACATAAAAAGACAGCACCGTAGGAAAGATCTCTTACCATTAAAACAAAACGAAATCCCCTCTAACCTATTAGCAAAATCCAAGTGCTCAATAACACCCAGCGCCGTCAAGGTACCCTCATACATTATCAGTGAGAGAGAAAATTGGCCCTGCCTTCTTTTCAGATAGTATTTTGAGAAAAAAGCTTTACATTTGGGAAATCTGTAATACTTACATAAGTACTAGAACGAGTGCAGTTGGGTGGGGGCAGGATGAGGGTCAAACTTCCTCTGGGAGGTGATGGAGGTTGCTTGAAGTTACATAGCCTGGGTTCAAAATCTATTCCTGCCACTTGGCCACTGTGCGATCATTGGGGTATGAGGTACACGGTTCCGGGGTGGAATGAGTGTAGTTGGCTGTTCAGGAGACTGACAAGTGCCTGTGCTTAGCTGTAAGTGGGGCACCCAAAATGTTCCCTGATCTGAATGTCTTACCCTTGTCCCTCTAAAATGCATCACCACCAATTCCAATTTTCTCTGTTTCACTGCAGGGACAATATTAAATTGAGCTCAGTTAAACAAACATTTACTGAATCCTTGCTTAGTTGCAGCTCTGGATGGGGTAAAATGGGGACTGAAGCAAGGGCTGTGGCATTGGTAGGGCTTCAGGTCCCACAGGGAGAGTCAGGTTAGGATACAGGACATTTAGTCTGTGAAGACTAGTAATGTGGAACTCAGGTTCCTTATGTGACAGAGAGGGGGACCAGTCACCTGTCCCTCACCACATACTAAGGGCAACAAATGAAAAGGCAGAGTGCATGAGAAGGTCATTTATGAACCATAAAGTGTTAATTATTAGTCACAGGTGTCCACTTGGAGGTGGCCTCTGATTGTGTCCTGTGTCCCTGTCACAGCTCCTTGGGAGCTTCCATAGGATGATTTGATTGGAGACATTTGGACAGACTGGGATTGTTCTGGGGCCTGGGTAGCTCTCTGTCCGTGTTTGTTGGGAGGTGGGGGTGCTGCTTCCTCTCACTGTTGGATTCTCTGTGGAGAAGAGCCAGCCCCTGCCGTTCGTGCTCTGAGGAAGCAGTGGAATATCTCCTGCTCGAGCGATGCTCACCATCTGGCCCTGCAGCCGGAGTGCCAGAGGATTATCTCCAGTTTGGTGGCAGCAGAGGTTCACAGGGAAGCAGCCACGAGCATTTAAATCTCCGGGGGAAGCTGGTGCAAATGGTTAGACACCAGCAAGCCTTGGTTGCCCCTGGAGAATCTGGAAAGTATTCTTATTTTTAAAATACCACTGACTTTAGTGATGTCTGAGCCCAGATGTCCCTATGAGCTTCTGGATTATTGCCTCCTTGAGTATTTTTCTTTTAAAATAAAATCATGTAGGCTTTGTTTCAAAGATGACCTGATTAGTTACAATCGCATGCTTTCTGGCTCAGTGGGGAGGGCTTTCCCCTCTCCAGCCTGGGGCTTCCGGGGAGTTGGACAGGCTGTGGTTTGCTGGGGTGGCTTTTCCCTCTTGGAAGGTGGGAAGATAGCAAGATGGGCTTAAGAGTGCAAAGCACATGAGCTGGTCCCGTTTATAACAGCCCACCAGTGGGGACCAACTTGGAGTTAGTGTAGTGCTAAACAGTGGGGACAGGAGCCAAAGTCAGTACTAGTAGATGACTACCCAAGAGAGAAGGAGAAAGAGATAAAGACGCTGTTTGTCAGGGACATAGAAATGAGTGTCTGCTTGGGGTGGGGTTAGTGAAGGGGAGGGATGTGAGCTGGTCTATAAAGATGGCTTGGAGGCCCTCAGTATGAAATGGGCATACGGACCATGGCAGCAGAGGGGGCAGTGATTGACAAGTATGAGGCCTGAATTTATGGAGAAGTTCCTCTGGGTAGAGAAGGCGTATGGATGAGGCTTGGTGGTGGAGGGGTGGAGGCCAGACTGGAAAAGCCTGAAACACCCAACATGAGACCAGTATTTTCAAGTTCCTGTTTGAGAAAGATGTTCTATTTACACTCCTTGTAATGGAAGTTCACTGCCTTTAGAAGCCTATTCTATCTTCTATCTCTGACCAAGAAAAAAATATTTCCTAAGGGTAAGCCAGGACTTCGGAGGTGCCTTAAAAATAAACATATGCCCTGCTTGGTCATCCACCCTCATTTTCGTTCTTTTTTTTTAAAAAAATTTTGTCCTAAATGATATTTGTTTTCTGATTAGCATGAAATTTCCTTTTACAGTGGCCACTACAAAGGTTAGGCAGGTTTCTAGGATCTCTGGAATATTCCATAATGACCTAGCTTGGCCTGCTGTAGGAAATGTCTACAGCCTTCTCTGAAGTTTGCCTAGGAGCTAAGAACTCAGGTATTGGGTTTCAATAGTCCTGCTTTTGACCCCTAACCCAGGTACTTTGCAGCTTCCTGGCTTGGGAGAAGGGGCTTCATTCCCACAGTTCAGCCTGCCACAGGGGGTTGCTGTAGATGCAAATGGACACAAATCCTCCCACTCTGGTTCAGAAACCTCTCTTCCCAGGCAACTGACAAGGAACTTTGCAAGATGCTTGAGCAATGCTGTCTTAAAGAAGATTCCAGAGCTCTTGACCCTTTTTTCCATCATCTTATTCCTCTGGGAGACGTGTAGTCTGATTAAAAGAGGTCCCCTGAGAAAGACTTGCTGTTGCCTTTGCCATGGTGTTTGTTTAAGGGTTACAGTCTTGGTTCAATTTTTGGTGGTTTGGGATTTTGAGCTATGTATTTTGTAGGGTTTAGGTCAAAGTGGAATATGTTTTACAGGCTGCTTTGGTCTGTTTTGAGACAATACATATATTTTGATAATGCGTTCTCTGCCTTGATTCTCTGTGTTTGGGGAGGCTTGGGGTTTGCTCTCCCTGAGTTGTTGACTCTGTGATCCACCCTTCACAACAGAAGGGAAGTGCCTTGGGGAGCACCCAGGTGGCAGCTCTATCACCCATGGGAGGAGATCAAGGCCCAGAGGCCAGGATGTGGGTGTGGGTATGGTGTGGGCTCATCTAAGGTCACAGGGCAATTTGGTGGCAGAGTAGGTGACCACTCTGTTCCCCTGGTTCCCTGTGGGGTCCAGGGTTGTACAGGCATCATGAAAATTCAAACCCAGAATATCCACATGATGCTGTGAACTTGGGAATTTTGGAAGATTCTTGAGCAGTGCAGTCTTAGAGAAGATTCCAGGTGGCATATTTCTTTGCAAATTCCAGAACAAATAAAAAATGTCCATTTCCCACTAACGGATAATTTTATATTTATGGAGCTGATTACCAAATTACAATGATGAAAGAGAAAAATTTCAGACTTCAGGAAACAACTTAGAATGATAAATATCTACTCTTTTTCTTTCCTTCAGTGTTACTGAAAACGCTGAAAAAAATAGCAAGACAAGTTGCATGCATCCTGTAATGTCCTTCATTTGCTGCTGAGCTGTAGTTTTCAGAAACAATGTTCTGAGAGAGTGTATTAATTTGAGTTTGAAGTCCTTTCATACCAAAATGATGGGTACAGGAGGATATAAAATTACGCATTTTTGTTGTCTTTGCAGTAAGATATGTACTCAGACTGTCCAACATGACAGAAGACAGCTTTATTTTCTTTTAAGAAATAAAAGATGCCTAAACACTCTGAGAGTTAACATTATGAGTTGCAGTTAGACAATGTGACACTAAATTTGGAGTGTGATAATAACTTTTCAGAGTGCTCAACTTATTTTCCATGCCTGCAGCGTATGTACTTCTGGATAGTTTATAGTTTTAATATTCTGCAGGTTCACCCAAATCATATTATATCTCTAAGACAATCTGGCTGAGTAATGAAGAGCAATGTTTATGTTAAACTTAACAATGGATTCTTTGGGCTGAAACTGAGTGCTTGGGCCTCTTGCATCTCTTGCATTTTGTTGTAGGCTAATCAATTCAGTCATGAAAAATAGTTTGTACCTTGGCAAACTCTACACATGTGCACTGGGGAGAAATTGAAATTCTGTATACTTTATTCTGGAAGAACAGATTATCAAAAGCATGAAAGATCTTAGTCCTGGGGGCTAAGAGTGCGTGATATATGATCAGACATGTGGGCATCTTCTCCAGAGTGGATCATATGATTTGTTACACATATGGGGTTGAATTCCAAAAGGGCCCCTGGAAATTGCAAAGTTTTTAGGATATTCAATCCCAGGATGATAATTGGGCCCAGAAGGTGAATAAACCCAAATATGGAGTGGCTGTGATTCAGTGGAAACCATCTAGTGGTTGAGAGAACAGGGTTCCTGTCCCATCCTGACACAATTCTTGTATGGACCAAGGCAGTCTCCTCCTCTGGATAATGAGAACATGAAGGATTAGGATGTGAATATTCCCAAGATGCCTCCCAGCAACAGACCTGCTAGGGTTTTACAACGCTAGATCTAATCTGTTTCTTCTTGGGAGTCTTCAAAAAGTGGGCAAGGGAGTCTTCATACAAAGCTCATTCATATACCTTGCTGAGAGCCAGAAACTGTAAGGGGAACCAAGGGACAGACAAAATGCTCAAATGCTAAGTTTTCAATTAAAATTGGTAGTTTTTGTTGAGAATGGGCCTTTTCTTTTAAAAGTTATTTACACTGGAAAAACCTTACAGGTCAGTTTTGAAGTAGCTCTGATCTTTGACTAAATACACAAAGTGAGGGGAGTAGAATGATGAGAAATAGTTCTTCTACACCTTCAAGGCCATTTGTTGCTTTCTTGAATTGCACAGTGGTAGTGTTATTTTAATATGGAACAAGCAGTTGTCAAGAAATTATTAAAAATTAGCAGTGGGCTAAAAAATGCAAGGTGACAGATTGGTGCCCAGAGTGCTAGGGGAAAGAATAATTTACAGCCTCCAAGTGAAATCTCAAGTTGTTTGTTCTTCGCTTCTAGAAGCATAACACAACATTTGCAGCATGTGTTGGATAAATTAACCTCTTGTTAATTTTGGAAGCTGCTGTCAGTCCCTCAACTTCCCTTTCTCAGCTTCAGTAATAGGCATACTCATGGAGAGCGGATCTAGCACAGTTTCAGGGTTTGAGCTCTTTCTAAGTTCCCAGTGAGGTCTTATTGCATTGCTTCTGGCCTAGAAGCCCTAGGAAAGTGGAGACTTTGTCTGCCTGGCACATAGCTACTCAATAAAAACTTTTTAATTATGACCTTCTTCCAAACTTACTTTTGTTTGTGGCTTCGCTCAG
The DNA here is from genome assembly GCF_000276665.1 of Chinchilla lanigera. Taxonomy (NCBI): domain Eukaryota; kingdom Metazoa; phylum Chordata; class Mammalia; order Rodentia; family Chinchillidae; genus Chinchilla; species Chinchilla lanigera. The sequence goes on along the minus strand of NW_004955433.1, from coordinate 22,735,546 downwards.
TTCCTGAGGACAATTTCACCCTGAAGAATAAGACAAGACTGAAAAGATGGGGGTGTGGGTCTTGGGGGTGGGTTTGGTTCCCATTTCCACACAACAGACTTCCATCAGAAAGTAATAGAGAATAGAGCTTGTGGCTGTTAATCCTGACATGTAAACTTCACTGGATTAAGAAATGCTCAGTAAATTAGTAAGGTACACTTCTGGGTGTGCCTGGGTGGGTCATGGATATGTGAACTTAGGTACTATCTATCCTCCCTCTTCCATTCCTCTCCAGCTTTGTTCCCCTGCTATGCTTCCTGGTCATTTTAAACTAAGCAGCTTTGCTCTGCCATGCCCTTCTGCCCTAGGGTTTCTGGCTTGGAGCCAGCTTACCATGGACTGAATCTCTTCAAACCATGAGCCAAATTCAACCTTTCTTGCATGACGTTGTGGGTATCAAGCATTGTGTCTCAGTGATAGAAAATCTGATAAATACAGGGTCCTTCTTTGGAACTCAGCTTCTCCTTGCTCTTCCCCATCTGTCTTTGTGCAGGAGGTCAGCTAGCTGGGTAAGATGAAGACAGCCAACAGACTGGCAGGTCCTACATGGAAGGAATTCATCAGCAAGTGCCACTCTCCTTTGGGGATTTCAGAATCTGCTCTGGAATTGGACTTGAGGAAGTGAAATACTGGGACATCTGGGAGGAAGAGAGGCCTCCATGGTCTGGCCTGGCTGAGATTTCTCAAAGGAATGCAGAGCATGCTCATTTCTCTGTTGTTTGGATGTGGATCAACTCATATTTCTATGATCACATTCTCATCTGGACATTATTCAGCTTTTACTAATTGGCTTTACAATTTTCTAAGTAGTTAATATTCATCTGTCAAAAATGGAAGCATAAATAAATAACTTTGGCTCAAGCACACCTTCTTATTAGGCCATACATCATGTTAGAGAGTTCAAATTCTTTAACCAGGAAGATGAAATTAGAAACATCTTGAAAAAGCCTTCTTGTTATCAATCATGTCATCTTGAACATGTTTCGAAGCTTGCTGCTGGCATCAAGAATAGATGTTTTATTCAAAAGAATGTATTTAAAGAAAATGACGGCACTTTTCATTTTCAGTTTTTTAAAAACAGGAATTCTTTCAAGTCCTCCTGACTGTGAGCATCCCCGGGCATTGGGAGATGTGTGGAGTGGCTCTCAACTTATCTTAATGCACCTGTGGCATAGAGAATGAGCATGGGACAGGGAGACAAAGAAGATGATCATGGTTTGGTAGAATATCTTGGGTCTTTGCAGCTATGAAAATGTCACTTGCTCTCTCAGTGTTTAGTCTACTCATTTATAAAATTAAGAATTTATGCAAGATTATTTTCAGCCTCAATGCTATAACAAAAATACCATAGGCTGGGTGTCTTAAACAGCATTTATTTTTTACATTTATGGAGGCTCTTAAATTTAAGATTGAGGTACTGGCAAATCCAGTGTCTGATCCTGGTATGGAGGTCACTGTATCTTCATATGACAGAGAGCAGAGAGTAAGAATCTGTGTCTCCTCCTCTTTTTGTAAGGGCATTAATCCCATCATGAGGTCCCACCCTCATGGCTTTCCCCAATTCTAATCACTTGAAAAGGTCCCACCTCCAAATATTATCATATCAGGAGTTAAGATTTCAAAATATGAGCATTACAGAGATGCAAATGTTCAGGCCATAAAAATTAGTATCTTTTAGGGACAGAGGAGAGAAGCTCTCTACTCTCAGAGCACCCAGAGAAGCAGGCAGTAGACAACTTTGTTCATCATTTATGGAGAGTCCCTACCATTCTTCCTGATATATGTTTGTTTAAATATAGAAAAGTAAAGTGTAAGTTACCTCCATTGAGTCAAGATAACCTTTAAAGTGATTTGTTTTGTTCTTGGCAGCTTTTCTGCTCCAGCTCATCACACACTCTTGAAGGGTGCAGCTATGCTGGACAAGACATTCTCCAGGGCCCTCCAGCTCAGACTTCTGGCCCCAGGAGAGATGGAGGAGAGGGAGGGCTTGTGATGCAGGTGGCTCCGGATATCCATCTTCCCTCTGCAGGTAGATTCAGGACCTCTACCTAGTCACAGCCGTGCTTCTGTAGTTGTCCTCATTAAATCCCATAGCACAGTGTGTGTGAAAGAAGGTGATCCTAGAACCAAGAGAATAGGCCCCTTACCCCAGCTTTGCTTCCTTTAGGGCCATGGAGACATCACATCGCCCTCTCTGGACTGCACTCTCTCCAGCCATAAAACAAGGCAATTGGATGGATCTAGCCCTAAAAAACAAGATATATGAATTACCATGGGATTAAAAAGACAATTAAGCCTGGAGGTATTTCTGCAAAGCAAAGAGAATTTGATCTAATTTGCCAAAGCACAGATTTTAGGGAACAGTGTTTTTACTATACAAAGACAGCTTAAATCTGTACACTGGCCAAATGAATCCAGAAAACACAAGCCACTGTTATTTTGGTCCAGCTTCTGGCCACCAACTGAGGTCATTCTGGGGCAAGGACACTCAAAGTTTTTTCATTTCTGATGGTCCCAGAAGACAGATACCAGCATCTACAAATGCCATTGAACTGGCATTCTATGGTGCCTGGCATGTTGGACCTAGAGCAGACATCAAATACGTCCTAGTCCAACTTCCTCACTTGACAGCTGAGAAAACAGAGACCTTGAGAGAGAAATCCACTCTCAGGGATTCACTTCCAGGTGGTGGCAGAGATGGGACTGACTCAGCTCCTTGCTCTCTATCCAGAACCCTCTCTACAACTTAAATTAGTTTCTGGTTGAAAAGCATTAACACAGCTCTCCAAATGCACAACTTAATTTTGAATTCCTTCACATCTTTTTGCATAAATATAAAGGCATAGTTTGTAAAAATACATAAACACCAAACCTCCGCTTAGAGCCATATGCTGCCAACCACACCCATCTGCTGCTGTGAGTTTCCAACATGACTGGCTGTCAAAGAGTCATCACGGACAGTTTGCAAAATACTTTACAGCCAAACTCATTGACAATTAATAATGTTCAGGGAGTCCGTGACGTCAAATGGGTTGATCTGTGACAAATCTCCTCCCTCACCCCACTCCATTTAAAAACAGAAGGCGTTAGATTAAATTTTAGCAAGGACAGAGGCAATGAAGATGAATTCTAGCTCCAGAAAGCCCCATAGTCCAGCTGGACAGGTATACTTTGTAAGAAAAACTCAATAATAACACATAGACTAAAATATGTCAGATGGTAGGGGACAGGAACCAAATGCTACAGGGCTGTGGCAGTGAGGGCCCCTGCTTGAGGGCAGATGAGAGGGGCATGTTCTGGACTAGACCATGGAAGAGGGAGTCTTTGGGCTCTTGGAGGAGTGTGCCCTGTGGCCCAAAGGTGAGAATGCACCGTGCACTCTCAGGGATACCGGTGAACTAGGTAAAACTCAAAACATACAAGAGATGATAGGAAAGGGAAAGAAACTGCTCAAAGGAAGGAATGACTGGGATGAGGGAAAGAAGGAAAAAAAAAGAATGCAAAATATAAATATATATATGAATAGCTGTGATAACTGTATCACTGATGTCTGATGGTGTAATGAAATGAACAGTTAATGATTACAATTTTTTATTTTCTGATCTATTGTGCATGCTTATGTCTGGTGGTCTGAGCAACTGATTTGAAGGTAACAATATGCAATGGAATTACAATGGTGAACTCCTACCATCTTGTCTAGTGAAACTCTGTATTATCTCTATTGTTTTATTGAAGAATTATTTTCTTACACCCTATAATGGTTTGAGCAATCTTTCATTCTTACATCTGGTAATCTGAGCAATGTAGTTGAGGACAGCAATATGTAATGTAACAACCGCTGTTGATTCGTAGTATTTTGTCTTGAGACTCTGTATCACTTTGAATGTTCTTGCTTTGATTTGTTTATGTTGATGATACTGGTATGCTGCTACTGTTCCATTTCTTTGTTTGTTTGTTTCTCATTTACTATTCTCTTTAAAATAAAAAAATGGATACTGGTGGAGATGAGATGGAGGAAGGCTGGTGGGAACCCGACTTTAGAGGCTAGAATGTCAAGCTGAGGACTTCAATGTGCTCTGATGAAACAGCCAAGCTGCTGGAACAGTTGATGAACAACTGATGCAGAGTTTGGAGCAAGACAACCTGAGGTCCAGACCTGAGTATTCTGCTGATTGGTCGGCGACCTTTAGCAGGTGCCTTTATCTGTCACCTCTTTAAGTGAGGGTGAAGCCCTATTTTACAGAGTAATTCCTTTGTTAGTGAGGGCCCCCATGCTGTGAGGTTACTACTATCTGTCATGTGTAACTTCCATCATTGAATCTTCAAGATAACTTTTTGGGGTAGGTGCTATTATTATGGACGAAGCTGATGCGCCTGGGTGCATGGCCCCTGTTTCCCACTGTTCCTGGTGAGAGAATACCCCTCTGTGCAAGGATGTCAGAGCTGCCTACAGTCCAATGCCAGCACCCGCCACCTATGAGTTCTCAGGAAGACCTGGGCTCAGGCTAACTAAGCATTTTATACAAAGCTGCTTATAAAAATCTCTGCAACAGTCCAACAAGAGTATACTGTGCTTCTTCCATCCCATGAATATTGAAGGTAAGGCTCAGAAAGGATGGGTGCCTGACCTCATGAGACAGTTGGTACCTACAAAGCCAGGGCTTGCAGGATGTATTTATACTGTGTCAGTTCTGGAGATTCCAATTTAATTGCCTGGGATGGGGTCATTGTTGGCGTGGTGATTCTGATGGGTAGCTGTGACTGAGAACCACCAGCCTGGTAGCAAAGCTGAGGTTCTTAACAAAGATTTTAAAAGTGAAATATTGGAGTGCTTTTCTATTCATGGTATCCATGGATCCCCAAACTTAGGTCTTTGCTCAGTAAACAAACTGACTTTGAATAAAATAAAGTCTGCCTTGTATTGCTACTCTTACTGTATAAAATTTAAAAAAAAAAATGCCGGAAGAGAGAAGCTTTTTCAAGACTTAGATATCTAGGTACATTAACAGGAGTGCCCCAGGCAAAAATAGCTTTTACTCATGTCAAGTTTCTGTCATCACCTGCCAACATAATGAACTTTGTTTTCTAAAGATATTTAAAAGAATATGAACTGTGGGGTTCCTGAGTTGTAGAGACTGTGGGCTTTGGTAGGAGGCTAGTTTTCATCTTCATTTCTCCTCGAGAGAAAAAAGCTGCTATCTGAAGGCTTTTGGATAAACCGGAAAAGGAGATTTGATTTTCAATATGTCAGAATTAAGGAGATGAGTTTTGAGCATAATTTGTAATGTGTAAATTCACTTTGCTGCTTCCTTCTGCTTTCCGGGGTGATTGCTCTTCTGAGCTCATCAAAGATTCTCTGTCTCTACCTGTGTGTCGCCCAGCCCTACGCAGGTCCTGCATGACATCTGAATTAACAAGCAGCCTTGGTCCCCCATGCTGCTCTCCTGGTTTCTCTGTCCCCATGATTTCAGGACGTGTTCTAGCCACATGCAATTGATTTTTCTGTTCCTTTCAGAGCTGGTTATTTTGTTTCCATATTGACACTGTCAAAGAGGGGAGTCCATAGCCAGGCTGGGTGACGATGTCTGTCATTCTAACATTCTGGGAAGCTGAGGCAGGAGGATTGCAATTTCCAACCCAGCCTGGGCAACCTAGTGTCTTATCAAGACTGTGTCTCAAAACGAAAAATAAAAAGGGCTGGAAGTGTATCTCAGGGTGGGGCTCCTATGTTTAATCCATAGTACCATGGGAAAAAAAGAAAGAGAAAAGAAAAAGGATGAGGCCATAGGCACTTCAAGGACCTGGCAATGACAGTGAGAACCCTTCAAAACATAAACTTCAAGAAACGAGTAAATTGCTTGAGTGAGTGAAGTGATCTGAGACATGAAGTGGATCTGGCTTTGGCTACAAGGTCTCTCTGTGCTGCAGAAGTGTGTTCTGTTACAGTGCTGTGCTTGATGCTGTCAAAAAGCTTTAGGAGGGAGGGGGCAACCTCCAACCTCCCCCTAAAAGGAGAGATTCCAGCCTCATTGTACACATTTCAGTGAGGTGAAAACAAACACACCAACAAATAAACAAGTCTTGTTTGGTTGAAAGTAGTAATATTAACAGTAACCACAATGGTAATAACTGCAGCTAGTTACTGATGCCAGCACTTGCTAAACACCTCGCAAACATTATTTATTTTAATTTTCATCACCGTCTTCCAATATGGGTTTATTTTTTCCCCCATTGTACTGATGAGGAGACTGAGACTTAGGACCTTCAAGGAGATGGTGGTAGAAGTGGCAAGGCCCTTCTCGGTCTAAGTTTTTTCATTCCTAACTAAGCCTTGAGCCCTCGTCAGGAGTGCAGACTTAGAATGTTACTTGGTCAATTTAGTTTTGACAGCAGCCTCTTGGAAACTTCCTGAGATTGCCTCTGATCTCTATCCTGGGACAGTAAAGTGAGCTAAGCTTTCCATGTGGGTCCCCTTGGGAGAGGAAGGTCATTCTGATGTCCTTTCTTCTCCTATGTTTTCACTCCTCTCTGCTAGGTAACACCGCCTGCTTCAAACATCTCTTGCTGGCCTCACTTTCCTAAGCTAAAGTCCATTTGATCAATACTGTTGAATTTTCCCAGCTCCATGCATAACACTGAAAACATCCCACCAGAGGTGTATTTTTAACAGCAAGAAACTGCAAGATATAAAATGTTGGAACTACACAGGATCTTAAAGACATTTGAATTCACATTCCTCATTTTATTCATGGGAAAACTGCAGCTCAGAGAGGGAAGCAAAACATCCAAAGTCATGGTGCATGTGAGTGGTAGATGCACACACTCGCATCTCAGCCTTATTCATTTCTGAAGTAAGGAGCGTGGGGCTGCTAGCAGGATGAAATGCAGCGATGCCTTTGACGTGATTTGCACATCTGTGGTACACAGAGGTGGCTGTACAGAGGTGGGGACAGATAATGTGAGCTGGACCATTAGAGAAGCCCAGGGGATGGAGACTAGGGGAAGGATTCGAGAGGCTAAGGCTGTGGGTAGAAGAGCTGCCAGGGGATGTAAGGTGCCTGGTTCTTGGCTTCGGCACCTTTGAAATGGGTCTCCATTGGTTTCCCCAATCGGCAGGGAGGGTGGGCCCTCTGGCTAGAAGAAAAGCACACGGGGCTTGGTGGCAGAAGCATTGAAATATGCAATGCCCATCATCTCCTGGACTTTGGTGGCCTCAGCGGAGCACAGACAATAACAAAACAGGCATCTCAGAAGCAGCGGTAACTGCAAAAACAGCAGGGAGGAAAAATGAGAATCAATGCTGGAGCAATGTTCAAAAGACATTTCAACACCTTTGTTCACTGATGTCTCGGGAGCTCCATCCAGAGGCTCAGAGTTAATGAAGTTGAAGCAGCTGTCCTCCCTCCTGACATGGCTTGTCCCTGATGTCACCCAAGCTGTGGTCCTGATGACTGTCCAGAGAGCAGGGGAGCTCCAGTCTCCCAGCTGTCTGTCCAAGCTCTCTTTCACAGCTGCTGTCAGCGGAGGCTGGGTTGGAGCTGCAATTGATGGAAACTCCCCGGCCCATTCTCAGAGGCCCCAGAGTGTTCCTCACCATGCTTTCATTCCTGCTTTCCAATTACATTTTAATCAAACTTTACAAACAAGTTCATTTCTGACCAAATTGCAGCAGTATGCAAAAATGCTATTTACTTCGGCATGCTAAACCAAAACCTATTTTCTTAGCTTTTTGTTTTGGAACTTTCGTTTAATTTCCAGAACTGCTAATCCCAGATCTTGAAATAGCAGGCCTGGGACCTCCCTTCTGAGAAGGCTGTGGATTTGACTGCTCATTAGTAGAGCGGACTGGGTAATCTGGGACCAGGCACGCCTGAGGCCTGCCCACTTACTGGGCAGACTTGACCTTGTGCCAATTTCCCCAGCAGGGATTCTGCAGGTGTGCTGCTCTTAGGATGCCTGTGTCGTTATCTCTTCATCACACCTTTTCCCACTGTGCAGTCATGTGTGAGCACTTTGGGAAGCATAGGGTCTTTCACCCAGAGCTCCAGCCCACAGATTGCCTGAGGCCAGGCAGTTTGTCTCTACAGGACCTCAAAGAGGCCACTGAGCCACGCATATCCTCCATATTGCTCTGATCTTGCCGTTGTGGAGAATTCATTGCCAGATAGTCGAGATGGCACACTCGACCTCCAGGACAAGGTCAGCCCTGGTTGTTGTGTGACTTCTGCACAGGCACTGTTGTCTTCATCCTTCCTGCCAGCCTGGTAGCCCGAAGAAGTTCAGACACGTGTTCACAGTCACACAGGCAATGAAGAATGGAGCAGAGGCAAGAACCAGCGACTGTTCAATTCAAAGGTGGTGACTGAGCTTAGGCCTGGTGGGATAGCTTCCTAGGGAGCGGCTATGGCATGTCCATACCATTTATGGAAAGATCAAGAGACCTTGGCCTCAATATTTGTGAGCTGGAGAAAGAGTGAGGTCTGCTCTGCAAGGCTGCTCTTGAAGAGGGATGAAGGTGTCCAGAAGGTTCCAAAGAAAAAGATCCATGAAGAGGCGAGGCCAAATACCCAGACCCCAGCAGGTAACTCAGGTGACTGGAAATTCACTCTGGGAGAGGGGAGCAGAGAGATGTCTGAACCCATGGAAAAGGAGGTAGCTAGTTTTGCATGTCTGCTGTGGGTAGCCATGATGTAGAGGCAGATTCTGTTTTGCTGTAAGGAAGAATCTTCCAATGTTTATAATACCCAAATGTGGACAGTCCAGACTCCATGGGTAGTGAGTACCTCGTCAGGGGCAGCATCCTATGCAAGTGGAAACCATTCTGCTTATTTAATGAGAATCTCAGAACTTACGAAGTCCTGGGGCTAAGGTAATGATAGCTTTTTAAGTCTAACAAAACTGAGCCACAGTTTTGATAATTTTCCCCACGATTTCCGGAAATATTAGAGACAGACATAAAGTTTTATGTGGAAAGATGCTCTTTTAAGCACTGTGGATCATATTAACTTTCAGAAAAGATCCAAGTGTCCCTAAATTTGGGTATCAGCAAAGCAAGATGTGGTATTTATTACTGTAGAACACAATATTTATTTGTCAACAAGATGAGGTTTTAAAAACAACATTTGTGTTATAAGAAAAACTTACCATATGGGGTATATGGGAGATTTCTGGGCCTTTTACTCAATTTCGCTGTGAACCTAAAACTGCTCCAGAAAAAATCAAAGTCTATTCAAAGACCTCACCATATAATTTAAGTGAAAGAGGAGGATGGAAAACTGTATAAATACCTACATGTAAAAATACATAAATATGTGTAAATACATATAAATTGAATCTATGAACAGGAAAATGTGAAGTAGACAGATCAAAACAAAAATAAGTAGTGTTACTGGTCTTTTTAGGGATAATAAAAGCAAAATACTATTCTGCATGTTGCAAAAAGTTTCCCCAGGAGCCTGTTGCAGTTTTACAATCAAAGCACACATTATCAAAGCATGGTGATACAAACCTATAATCCTAGCAATCTGGAAGGCTGAGGCAGGAGGATTGCAAATTTGAATTTAGCCTGGGTAACTTTACTTTGAGGAGAAAAAGGGGCCAGGAATGTAGTCCAGGTGAAGTCCTCCTATTCAATACCTATATCACACACACATACAGAAGTACACATTATTAAAATTATTATTATTATTACTATTGGGTTTTGAGACAGAGTCTTGCTATATAGTTCAGGCTGGCCTTGAACTCACTATGTATCCTGGGTTTCCCTGGAACTCATGGCAGTCTTCCTGCCTCAGCCCCCAGAGTGCAGGGATTACAGGAATGCACCACCACCCTGGCTTTGAAATGATTATTTTTGCAGTCTAGAATGAAATGGAAAAGCACATTACTGTGTTAAGTGAAAAATACAAGGTGAAAAAGTGTGCATATATTATGACTCTAAATACGCACATAAATTTAGTTATTTATTCCTGATATTTTTTTCATGAAAAGTATAGAAAACAGCATGAATGATCACACCTGCACACACCTCCACACACAGGAGAAGCCCAAGGCAAGTATTTGAAAATGCTAACGATTGCTTCCGGATTGTGGGGAATTTCAGTTCCCTACCTTTCCCCCCAATATTTTCTAAGTAGTTGTTTTTGTTTTGTTTTATTTTGTTTTTTGTCTCTATAATTGGGTGCCAGAAAAACCAAGAACAGCTGTTGGAATCCCTGAAGCCTAAGGGGGTAAGTTCCCCTTCTTGCCTGCCCATTCAGGTTCTTGTTATATCCATTAAATGAGGGCTGGAGGAGGGGGGTTGTGCTTGGAAGTCACCTTGTTTTGGGGGAGGACAAACATGTTCCAGGTTCAGCCAAGAATCCTACCAGGTGTGCCCCTAAGAAAGTGTTTAGGAACATGCTCAGGAAACTGGCTTGGGAAATCCCAGGTCTCTGACAATGACTTCCGAACTCCAAGGCCTCATAAAACACAATACATCTGAATTCATCAGCTTAAGCCAAGCCTTGTAGTAATCCTCAGAATCACAATGAGTGTAAACAGGGTGCTGACACCCCCGGAGTGCATGCAGGGGCTTACTTATACAAAGCGGTAATTTGCAAAAGTATGGATAATCCCACCCTGCTGCATCATTTAAATGTCACTCGAAATGATTGCTGACATGCAACTGATTAATAGTAGCCTTTAGTGCCAAATTAATCAGCATCCAATCCAGAGCATGTATTAAGATGGAATGAGATAAAAAAAGTATGAAAATCTCCCCCATCTATCTCTGCTGCTACCATTTCAATAGAATATCCACTTTCTCCTGCCATTTGAGATTTCTGACGAAAAGCTGTGTTTGAGTACTTTTCTTATATGCAAAAGACACATAAATGATAAATTGTCAAAACATAAGTGTGACTTTCCCCTTTGGAGGAATTGAATTACCTCCTCTTGATTTGATGTGGTTGGGAGGACCTGTCAGTGATTTTGTCCAAAGTGAGGGGATGGGGAGATACATGAAGCCACCAATCAGCAGGGCTGACACGGAGAAGGATAAACCATGTGTGTTCCCTCCCAGGAGCTGCCTGGTTCCTGTCCTTCTCAAGGCACAAAACAGGTGTAGTGTCACCTTTGATTCTATGAACGATTCTGTTTCTGCCTAAAAAATTCCTTTCTAGAAAAAGGTAGATATTATTTGTTTTTATTGTTGGACCGAAAAAAAAGACCACAATAAAACCACAAAAAACTCACCAAAGAACAAAAACAAAACTCCTCATATAAACAGATTGAAGAAAAAAAATTCTAAAGTATCAAAAAGTTCATAAAGTAAAAAAGAGTTAGTTTAGAAAAGTCCTTCTTTCCAGAATTCTTACTAAAAATAAAAGATATTTTCAAGAAAATCACATGCCAAAAGAGTGGTAGTAAGGGAGATTTCCTTATGGTCAGTTCCTATCTTCCTGTGAGTGGATTTTCCTGCCATTCATATCAGAGGTTCTTGAACGATTTGCTGTAACACTTTCTGATTCTGAAAGAAGACCTTGGGCTGGAGGACAGGCACTGGCTCTAATTTCCTTCCTGAAGGTTTCTCCCTACGTACGAGCCTTTTCTCCCTCTCCTCTTTCTGGACCCTGGGATGCTACCTACTGATGCAGGTAAACTCTCATGGCCCTCAAGGACTAGTGCCACAGTGAAGGTCAAAGGCTGCCCTCTGGCCCAGGAGAGGCAACAGCTGAGCTCAGTGAGCCTCCTGATCCCTGGGCAAACTCCCAGCAGAGTCCCCTTCCTTATCACTCAAACAACCCCTGGCTATTCATATGTAAAATCTTTATTCTCTTTCTTTTAAATTTATTTCCAAAGGTCATAGTCCATAAAACAGATGCCCTAGGTCTCTCTGACCTCAGTTTTGGCTTAGCAAAATTGAAAGCAATGGCTGCTATGTGGTAAAGGAATCTCTTGAAACAATGAATAATTACACCAGGCTTTGATGTTTGTTGCTGACATGTGTCAAACGTGTGATTTGTATTACTTTAGCCTTAATTCCTCATGTGTGATCTCAACCTGCAGGAAGCTCAGCCACTTCTGTTTTTTTTTTTTTTTTTGTAGTGGGCTGTTCTTAGGACTGCACTGAGGCCTTTTGCACTGAGCTTTATCCTTAGTCCTTTTTAACCTTTTTTATTTTGAGACAGGGTCTCATTGAGTCACTAAGGTGCCCAGGTTGGGCTCAAACTTGTAATTCTTCTGCCTCAGCTTCCTAGAGTGCCAGGATTGTAGGCAAGCACTACAGTGACTGGTTTGGAAGCTCAGTGTTTTTGAAGAAGCAGCAGTCTTGATGGAGAGACAGGAAATCTAATGGCTCCTGAATGCACATATCTGTACCTAGTAGCTCATGGTGCTGAGATAGGAGATTAGGGTGTGGCAAAACTGGCTGGGGAAGTAGATGGGACCTGTTAATTATAAGGTCCCAGAACACATGTGCAGACCAGCTCTGAAAGCCCTGCACTTGGACTTCTTGTGAGAATTTGAGCAGGTTTTCAATAGGACAGCCTAGCTCTGACATCAGCCTGAGGCATGAGATCTCAGCACTGCCTCTCAGGATTCATATGTAAACACTCTGTCAGGTTTCCTCAAAATTTGGACAGTATAAAAGGTCACAGACACCAAGAAGACCTTGCTATCCTGGCATTCCTCATGATAGTCCACACTACTTTCTACAGGGTGTTCTTCTATCTTGCCTTTTCCTCTTTTACTTTACCCAAGGTTACTTTGCAGAGCCAGTTTTTCTCTCATTCTTCACTTTTACTTTTTCAAATAAACTTTGCCACTATTTTTTGGTCTTTTTGTTCAATTTTTTAATTTGAGATAAGAAGAACTTGGAATCGAACTCCAGAAGGAGAGGCAAGCAACCCAGAACCTGGTAACATTTATTCAGTGAGCTACTTTTATTTAGAAGGAGCTACCTGATAACATCTTTGTGTAGCCAGGAGATTCCAGTAACAGTGCTGTTGTCCAGAATGGTGGTTTTGAAACTTTTTGCTTTTCTGTTTTTTAAAGCAGCAGAACTGAATTTTAATTTTAAACTGAGGCAGGAGATTATGCTGTGGGCAGCTGGCTGGACAAGTGGTCATGACCTGTCTATCACAGAAATCGAAGATACTTGCAAAAGAGTTCCCGAGGACTGTGTTACTGGGCGAGTGGGCACTGGGGATTCCTTGTAGAGAATCTTTCTAGGTTCTTCTTATTCTGAATAAAGACAAAGCAAGCTCAAAAGGTAGTGAGGTTTTACATTTACTAAAGGTAGGAAAAGAAACATGCTCTTCAGAGTGAGTGTGGGCCAATTAAAGTAGGAAAAGAAGTGTACTCTGAAGGGCGAGAGGAGACCACTGCGAGAGAGAGCACAGTGGCCAAAAGCTTAATGATGGCCATCTTTTTAATGTTCTACTCCTCAGGCTGAGGTCAGGTCTAGGCTGCTCTACCAAAATCCTTCCTGAGTTCTCACAAGAAGAATCGAAGATAGCGTTCTCTAATTGGTCCCAGGTACAGGGCTTTGGGAACAGTTTTTCTACACATTTCTTGGATCTCCTTATTAACCGTCATGTCCACTTGCCCAGCCAGTTTGCCATGTGTTAATTACTCCCTCAGCTGCACCTGGGACCAATCACAAAAATGGTATTTCCAGTTCTTCTGGGGTGGAGGGGATCAAGCAGGTTTTTGATAGGATGACCTAGTTCTGATGTCAGCCTAAAGTGTGGGCAATAGAAAGACCTGTAATCTCATGGCTATTGTAAGCTCTTTCAGTAGCCTGCTCCACCCTCTGCAAAGTGTATTTCTTTTCCTACTTTTCATTGGCCTACACTCACTCTATAGAGCATACTTCTCCTACCTTCAATAAATGTTAAACCTCACTATTTTCTGCACTTGTCTTGACCAGTTCTTTGTTCATAACAACAAGAACCTAGAGAGGACTTCTAGAAGGAGCCTGTAACATTCCCAAACCCTGGTAACCAAATGATATGTTGCATAGACGCAGACTATATTTATAAAAGTTTCAAATCTCAGGAAAACCAGGGAAGACTTTATGATTTCCAAGTTTGAGATGAGCCAAGCTAGACATCTGTATATCTTTAAAGGACATTCTGATGACTTGATACTTTCATAGTGGAAGGTGAAATGTTGAGGTTCTCTTTCTACCTTGACCCATCCTTCAGTTTCAAAGGTCAAGATGGAATGGTCACCAGGGATTCAGGTAAGCTCATCCCTTCAAAGCTGGCCTGCTGAGGTCATGAGGCAGACTCAGGCAGGATAGAAGAAACAGACAAGTAGGAAGAAGACAAGGAAAATCATAGCTAAAAATACTTGTAATTTTAAGAAGACAGCAGCTCTAGGACACAGTCAGCGTTAGCCAAAAATATTCATATCAGTATTCTCTAGGTTTGTTTAAACTTCTTTTTTTCTTGACCAGTGGGACCTAAAATCTCTTGAAAATACTTTAAATTCACAAATTAGCTTCATTGATAAAGGGCAGAAACCTGATCTTAAGATAAAGGAATAGACTGAGAGTTCAAAGAATGTTTTTAAGCAAAACATCTTAGATCACTCATGTTAAAAAAAATTGCCAAGACTCACATTTTCCACCTGTAAAGTGTCTTTCAGAAAATGTGTCTTTCCTTTTGCTGTATACCAAGGCCAAGATGGAACCTGTGTTGATTCACAGATTCTACAGATTTCTACCTACAAAACTATTTCTATCTCCATAAACATTCCCAGCTCCAAACTGTAGTGTGCTTCTTTATGTTGAGGACCACCACTTTATTTCCTTGAGTGTGCACTTTTAAATTTCTTTCTGATAAATCCCTTTCTGCCTCTTACTGATGTGTACTGAAAGTTCTTTTTCTGCTAGGGGAGTCAGTGAATCTGCAACTTCTTCCTCAGGTAGGGTGAGGTTAGGTTCTCCATGTCCACTTTGGGGACCTCCTCAATCCTGTCCACCTGGGGTTCTCCTGTTTTCAGTGAAACCACATTTCACAGAAGTTTCTGGTAAAGTGACAACCCTGTCCAAGTTGGACTGAACGCTTTTGTGTGCCCATACCCCCGTGTGGCCCATCTTATTCAGTGACAGTACCATTCCTAGGAAATAAGCACGGCTATCACTGCCAGTCAACAGCTAACAAAGTCATGTTCAGAGAAGCTGAATAACCTCGTACATGGCCATACAGGAAGGAAATGAACATCTGAGTTCTGTGCTCTGGCAGAGACACTTGGTCTCTTAGGCATGACCTGGTGTTTTGCAAACTCTAACTTGATTCAGCAATAACAAACATAATTTCCCTTTGTGCCTCCTTCCCTTATAGTTCTTGCCATCCCTCTCTTCCCTTCACTCCTTCTCCCTTGCCTGGAGACAGCCTGTTCCACTTCTTCATCTCACTAGGAGCCCTGAGGGCTGCTGACACTCACTAACATCCTTATTTAAATGGAAACATCAGCAGGGCCAGCTCCTGGCATTCGCCTTAGGAAAGATAAGGGGGGAAGTTTATGCACCAAAACTTTCAGAGAAAATGTGCAGAGAAAATGATTAGTGATGTGTGATTTGAAACTCCAAACTTCTCCCGGACCCAGAGTGATGTCCTGCCTCTGGGAGCTGCTGGCTGGTTCTGCACCCTCACAGCTGGCTCACGGTTCCCATCTGAGGAGGTACTCTCCTTTTAAGAAGAACAGAGCTGGCAGATGTTCCCAGCTTCTTGAAGCGAAGGCTGTGGCTCTGCCAACATCAGTCTGAGATAGAAGCCACATTGACAAATAGTTTGCCTAAACCTTGTTACCTCCCAGATGACCTGTCTGTCTGCCAAGGCTGCTTTCCCCTACTGCATCCCATGGTGCCAGGATGGGCCCCCACCCCCATCTCATCACAGCCTGGCCAGGTGGGAGAGGAAAGATGCTCCACATCCCTTCCTTTTCCTGCAGTCCTAACAGGGACGATGCAGGGTGAAGCATTGCTGGTCTTGAGCTCTGGCTCAGTGGCAGGCTCAGAGACCCCACTGGGTCTCTGCAGCAAAGCAGAAGGAACTTCAGCCAGCTTAGGCTCATCCCACTCAATGGAGCAGGGCTGTGGAGAGGATCAGGATGCCTGCTATACCCCAGGACCTGAGAGAGGAGCTTTGCTAAGGGAGCCTGCTGACACCATGAGTTGGGGGGGCACCTCCCAAGAAGGGGATGAAAAGGAAGCTGTGGCTCAGCTAGAGGAGACGACTTGCATAGAGTCTCATGGGCACAGCTGTGGGGATCTGGGATTCATGTCTAGGAGGCTTCTGCTTCCTGGGACACAGACTGCTATGGTTTAAGTGTCCTCCCAAAGTTCATGTGTTAGAGGCTTAACACTCAAATTCATGTTAATTTGGTGTTTTGGAAGGTAATTAGGATTAGATGAGGTCATGAGGGTGAGACCCATGATATATTAAAGGCTTTGTAAAAAGATAGAGAACAGGTTAGCACCTTTGCTGTATCGTGCTGTGTGATACCCTCAGCCTGCTATAATGCAGCAAGAAGGACCTCACCAGTTGCCTGTGCCATGCTCTTGGACTTCCAAATTTCCAGGACTAGGAGCTAAATACCCTTTATTCTTTATAAATTACATACTACCCAGTACTTTACTATAGCAACAGAAAACAGATTAAGACACAAGTCACTGAGCAGCCTCTCATGTCCTGCCTAACCTCAGACCTGGGGTGGCTTTTTTATAGTTGAAAGAGAGGAATTGCACCATGCTGCTTTTGGAAAGGGCTGTTCTGTGTCCTACCTTCCACATCAGCTCCCTCCTTTAATTATCTCTTGCTTCCACCTTGTCTGTCTAGTTCTCTTTCTGCTTTACTCAAACTCCCAGAGTGTTCTGGCCTGTTATCTTGGAATGGCAGAGGAGGAACACTTCTGTTTGATACCATGTTAAGGTTTTTGTGACCTTTGCAGACAGTGTATGTTTGGTAGGTTCTCTCCCCTCCTCCTGAGGGTTCAGTTTTGCTGGCCAATCCACATTAGTGTGGGGTCCTGACACATCAGTGATCAAAGCTATTACATGTTGAGTCAAATCCATTAGTGTAACTAACTTCATGACTAATCCATGAAAATGTAGAAAATGTTCACATTGCAAATTTTTCTATGTTTAGAAGAAAACTTAATTTTCTTAATGTTTTGTCCCCAGGGTGCTATTGCCATGACATGTGTCTGTGATGCATACCTAAGGGTACCTGGAGTCTGTTCCCAGTTTCCAGCGCAGACGTCCCGGGTGGGTGTATTGTGGCCTGTGAGCTTGTATGGGTTTTCCCCCAAAGTACTCTGAAACGATACAAAAGAGTGTATTCAGAGTTAGAAACCTTGAATTCTACTCCTGGACTAGCTAGAGGTTTGTTTTTGTAATTTTGAACAAGTCATTTTAGCCCATTGAGGCTTGTTCCATATTGGAAGAAGGGATTATGCAATGGTAGAATTTCTGAGTTTGTAAATTTCCTCTGAGACTAAATTGGGGCAGTGTGAGCTGCCCTGTGCATCTCCCATGGGGCACCGAGCAGATGTGGTGGTAACCTAAAGTGTTGAAGGAATTTGTGCAAATCTGTGTGCTGGTACAGCTGTTCTTAGGATTGACACAGAATCCACCCCCTTGATGAGATGGGTGTTGCTTTAAGGGACATGGACTCAGGTTGGCTAGAGGCTGACTCCAATTCTGCCCATTCTGGGAGTTTTTGCTTTGCTCCTACCTGGGCCATGAGATCATGTCCAGCCCCAGCCACTGCCTCTCTCTGCCTGGCTGGATCCAGGCAGCGCTACTTTAAAACTCTGCTGCATCTGGTTTGATCTAACACAGATGTCTTGATCCAAGACAGAAAAAGAATCCTTTCAAAGATTGTTTCCCCAGTTTCTTGTGCCCATCTCACTCCTAGAGCATCATGGGGGGTGTTCATTTGCTCCTCTTTATGCTTAGGGGACCCAGAGAAAGCCAATAATGGCTTTTTAAATTACCACAGGGAAAAATCCTACCCTTAACAAAGGAATGACGCTAGTCAAAGTCCATGCCAAGGGTCAGTGTGTGGCTGTTTTATTCAATAGTGGTAATTTGTAGGGTTTTTTTTTTGAGAGTGAGCTAGAGTCACAATATACAAACAGCTAATCTAAATGAGACATTCCAGGAAAAGGAGACACATTAAACTTTCTGCTTAAATATCAGAAATGGAAAGAACAATTCCACAGCAACCACAGGAATGTTTCCACTGTGACGGAGCTTCAGCCTCTGAGGCACAGACCCTGATTCTGAGGTTCAGGATCCAGAATGTGCTCCTTTTAAGCGTCCTGGCAGGAAGGAAGGGTTCTGTTCAGGGTTTGATCTGGAAAGCAGATCATTTACTCCTCTAAAGTGGAGGAGGTGCTTAGATGCTGTATTGTCCAGCTTTCTCTGCCTGGGACAAAATACCAGACCCATACAATTCAAAGGAGGAGAAGGTTATTTTGCCTCAGGGTTTCAGAGGTTTTGGTTTGTGGCTTTATGGCTCCAAGGTAGAAGCATCATGGCAGAGTGCATGGGAAAAGGAAAGCGACTCAGCTCATGGCAGAGCAGGGGAGGAGCCCAAGAGGAAGGGATCAGTGACTAGATAAAGTCCCTAACATTACAGGCTCATGGCCCACACCCGAAGTATGGTGCTCTATCTCATATGTGCCTCTCAAGACAATCAAGTTGACAAGCAAGATTACTCATCACAGATGCAGCTACTGGGGAGGACCCTTTTTGAGAACCAAGCCACCACCCAAGCCAGTGAACAAGCACCAGGTGTGAGCAGGAGGCTGGTCTCAGTTCCAGTCCCGGCCAAGTGGTAATGACAGATGGAGACTCCGGGATTCCTAGCAACTTCCCTGAGCTCCTACAGCTGGCAGATGGAGTTTTGGACTTGGTCTCTCTATCTCCTGTCTCCAAGTCCAGGGGTCTTTTGGGAAGGAAGTCAGTTAATCTCTGCTCTTCATTATCAACTGCATGCTGGAGACAAGGGCTACTGGGCTCTCTGAGGACTAGAAAGGCACTGCCTGTGCCCCCCCGCCCTTCTAGGGGACCGCCTTTAGCTCCCCCGTGCCAATCTGCAGCCTCTTGGGCTGATACTTTCTCTCCTTATTTACAGACACTAATCATTTCTCGTGCAATTGAACGACTTAATAAGCTGTGAAAATTTGATAAGACAATTTAATTGCCAGCTTTTACGTATCTGCTCGATATAGCCGGGTTTCTCAGGAAGGTGAGCTGGGAGTGTGAGCAGAGACACTTAATTAAAGAACTAAAACAATGGAGCTAGATTAGAGTGCTCCAGCAGGCACAGACCCGGCTCCTGTTTCGCTGTGCTTTCCCGCTCACACAGGCCCTTCCTGCAAACTTTATCAGCTCCGTCCTCTGAGTAGTAACCAAACTGTCCTGCAGGTCCACATACTTCATGTGCACTACCAAGAGGTGGCTTTGCACTGGGCAGTTCTAAACTGTTACAGGTAGCTTTTTCTCAGGCTAGAAGTGGGTACCTTTTGAGGGGCCAGAGATGCTTCTGCTTGTGTGCTCCCAACGCAAGAGTGGTTTAGAACAGCCTCCCCACTAATGCAGAAGGATGGGGCTGAACTCTAGAGAGAGCATTTACAAGTCTTTGTGAGTTTCTCAAAGCTGTTGAGGGTGTTTAGGCTTTGCTTAGGGATAATTGTATTGTAGTTTGGGTCATGCTACACTGTGGGGACACTGATGCCAATGTTAAGCAACCCACCTTCATTTTACTTAATTGAACCCTCATGATAACTCTGTGAGGGAGGAATGGGAACCACTAGTCCTATTTGAAAGAGGCAAATCCTAAGGCTCAGAGAGGCTAAGTCACTGGCCCAAGGCCATACAATTAGAAAGAAGCATCAGGATTCAAATAGACTGTAGTAGACACTGTCAGGGCTCAGCCCAGATCCCCCCAGATACTTCTTACGGATTCTGCATGCCTATTACCAGCTCATCTGCTTCACCTTTAATGAGCCAAGTCCCCTTCACAGGAGCCTGGTGCACTGGGAGCCCAACTGCCTCCAGGCAGCCTGTGGCCCCAGGTCCCTAGTGCTGGCGAACAAACAGTCCTCTTCTTTCTCGGAGGCAGAAAATCTCTGGGGTAATTTCTGCTCCAGAGTCCCCCAAGGCTCATGCTGATGCAGGAACTTGCCTTAAAAGCACACCTTTTTTGGATTTTTTCTTTCCTGTTTCTCTTCATTCCCTCACTCAGCCATTTATTCTCCTTCTGTGATAAATCTTTTGCACACAAATTCTCATTTCAAGGTCTGCTTTTGGACAACCTGACCTGAAACATAGAAGTGAATTTGACCTTGACTTGCTTCTTCCAGGGCCCTGCAGCCTTGAGCCTGGTTCCTTGAGATTGTGGTATCTCCCTAAGTAGACTAGGATGTGAAAAATATCCAGCTTGGAATTTCTGGATGGAAGAGCATGAGTTGCAAAGAGCTCTTTGGGGATGAATTACTTAGCTTCTCTCACTTGCAACTCCTTACCTGTAAAATGAGATTAATATTAATGGGACTTAAACTAAAGGGCTACTGTGAAAAGCAAATGAGCTTGCATATGCAAAGCAGCCTGGAGCACATAGTAAATGCTCAATAAATATTATTATTATTGGTATTCAAGTCTTGCCGTCTTGTACACCTTGGCTCTCTGTTGGGATTAAAAAATGAGGTCACTGTGTTGCAAATTCTTGTCAGGCAGGAGCCAAGCTAAGCATTCAGTGTACATTAAGCACTTATTGAAGCATTTTTTGGTAGGAAAATTTTTTATTATAAAGGCTGATGCAGGACACAGCATTTGCCTATCACTGTCGGGAAAAACATTTTATGATTTTGCTATAACATGTTATGTTAACAGTCTCATTCTTTCTCTCAGCCTCCTTTTCATTTACAAGACAAGTTTGCCAAGTGGTTCACAAATAGTGTGGGGGAAAGAGAGAAGAGGGGAACAGACAGACCCAGTGTAGCAGGCAGGAAGAGCCGGCGGCTCTGCGGCATTCCCCAGGCGCCCGCATTAAGGGCCTGATTAACTTAAAATATTTCCCAGCTTCGGAGGCACTTGATTAAAGTCAATTGGGGGGAAAGAAGATAAGCTCTTACAAGGGCTAATTTGAGGCTTAGAAAACTTGAATATGTCTAAATCTCAAATTGTCGGGTGTGGAGCGCTGGTGATTGCCGGGTCTGTGGGGAGAACATTTTAACATTCTGGTGGTGGATCTGCGCTGCCGGCTGCCCCAGCCTCCTGGTCCCCACCCTTCTCTTTGTGACTGCTTTGCCACCGAGCTGCGAAGTTCCCTCCCATCTTCTCTTTTTTTCGCTTGGGAGGGCTCAGATGATTTTGCCTTTTGAAGGCAGGGAAATAGACGGCTTCGGATTCAGAACACAGCCACTGCTGCCTTCTTCCTCCCCCAGATGCCTGGAAAAATCAAAGTGGGGGTTTAGAGATGCTGTCCCGTGGCATCCCTTGATGTGTTAATGGCTTGCGTTTGCTGCACTGCGTCCCTGCCGCCAGGGACAGTGTGATACGGGCAGATCTCCCCCTTCCCCATCAGCACAGCTGGCGCAGAGCCAGGCAGTGAGCTATAGGTTTTCCTGTCATGAAGCACACTGGGCTAACTTTTGATCTTTGACAGGGAATTTGTTGCAAAGGTGCAGACAGCGTGGGACATGGGGCTGTCACCCAGGTCGTCCTGCTCAGCATGGTGAGGACTCTGGTTAGGAGACATGTCTTGCGGTCACTGGATGGCATGTCAGTTTTCTGTTGCTGCAAAGAGATGATCACAAATTTAGCAGCTTAAAGAAACACTCCTCCTATCCCCTGTGGTGCAGGAGATTAAATGCCGTATTTCTGCACCTAGCT
Source organism: Chinchilla lanigera (assembly GCF_000276665.1). Taxonomy (NCBI): domain Eukaryota; kingdom Metazoa; phylum Chordata; class Mammalia; order Rodentia; family Chinchillidae; genus Chinchilla; species Chinchilla lanigera. The sequence continues at coordinate 22,713,612 of NW_004955433.1, read as the reverse complement.
ATATCCCCAGTCCTTTTTCTTTTGAGGTAAGAGTTTGGTAAACCCCTAAATTGCTAATTTGCCCTGGCTGGGCTTGAACTGCAGTCTGTCTGCCTCAGTTCCAAGAATGCTGGGATTAAAGGCATGTGCTACCACGCCCAGTTAAGCAATACCCACTTTTTAGTTCACGGTTTTGTAGGTCAGAAGCCTGGCCCTTCATACCTGGGCCTTCAAGGCTGATGCAAAGCTGTGGGCTGGGTTGCACCTGCATTTAGGACCCCATGGAGAAACCTGTTCCCAAGCTCATCCAGGGTATTGGTAGAATTCCCTTCCTTTTTTTTTTTTTTTTTTTTTTTGGTTTTTCTCCGGTGCTAGGAACCGAACTCATGACCTTGCGCTTGCCAGGCAGGCGCTTTGCCGCTGAGCTAAATCCCCAGCCCCTCCCTTCCTTCTAAGTGGAGCATCACAGTGGTTTTCTGGCTGGCAGTCAGTGGGGGGCTCTGTGAGCAACCCCAGGCTATATGCATTCCTTCTCACAGGGTCCCCTTCATCTTCAAATCAGCAGGGGCACATCAATTCTCCTTCAGCTTCAGATTTCTGTGATTCCTCTTCTGTCACAAAGCAGAGAGAACCCTGCTTTGAAATGGCTACTTGATGGTGACAGGTTCACTCGGATGACCTCTGTTTTTTAAGGTCAGTTGACTGGGGACTCTCATTGTGTCTGCAAAATCCCTTCACAGCGGTATCTAGGTTAGTGATTCTTTGAATAACTAGGTGATGGGAATGTTGTGGGACAGGGCAATTCTATCACAGTCAGCTGAAGACAGAAGTGGTTATAGCCAGAGGACCTAGGACAGCCTTGAAAAGACTTCTCCATCCCTACAAAGTCCCTGAGGAAAGAAGGAGGAGACCAAGGAGTTTTGGCAAATAGGAACACTACCAGCTTCTCACACTCAGCGGGTGATCCACAGCAGCCCCAGAAGACCTCTGGGGAAGAGGGCAGGGGCAGGTTGGAGCTCACAGCTTAGGAACCTGTCCTTCTCCCACACTTTTTACAGCCATTGTTCCCTCTTCGTTCTTCCCCAGCTTCTCACCACCAAGTAGGAATGATCAACCCATCCACAGAAAGAGCTGTGGCCACTTTTTATAAAATACTACTGAAGCATTTTGTATTTATTATCTGTATGTATTAACCAAGTGATTGGCAACTCCTTTTTCCATTTGACTTCTAGCAAACAATTCTCAGTATTTTCTAAGGCCTTTCAGAAATATTTCTGAAGAGCAGTGAGGAGCAAAGCAGCACTACTGTCAAGAACTGACAGGGGCCACCCAGGATTGCAGGTATCTGGGACCAGTTTCTAAAAAGAGCATGATGGAGATTGCTGTTAGAGGCCAAAGTGTGTTTCACCACTGTAACATGAGTGAATGTGTCAGTCAAAGAGAGTAAGGAAGGTATGGGGTCTCTCTTTCCAGGCTTCCTGGATCAGAGGGTGGGGTCCTACTTGACCCAGGAACTGGCCATCCATCCCATTAAACAGCAGTTGTGCCTTTGAGACCCTTATAGCACAGCCCATGTGCTTTCTGTTCTGGCCACCACCCCAGTACATCACCTGGGTGCTGGCTGAGACTTGAGGAGGGTGGAATAAAGCCAAACAGAGCTCAGAGGCAGTGAACCTTGGGAATTGTAGTTTTTACTGAGCTGCTTGGTTTCAGGGAGCAAGAATCAAGGTTTCAGATACCCTCCCCTGCCCTTCCATGTCCACATAGGCAGTGCACTTAGCATGAAATTCTTTATACAAACACTAGCCAACGTATATGGGCTTCCTGCGGTTCAGTGAGAACTTCTTTATATTCTGGATTCAGAATGGTGACATGCAATATCAAATTAGCAATTCAATGGTCTGGCAATTGGGTAAGACTCAATGGACGTAGTACCATGTTAACAAAAACATACAGAGTAAGAAGACTTCAGGCTGAAGACAATACATATAAGTATATTGTGAAAATAATTTTTGGAAGGAAAATTCAGTTAGATCATTTTCTTTCACTAAATTCTCAAAATGTTAAAAAAACCCCTTCCCCGTTCAGTAGATTCTATGCAATTTAAAGATGAATAATAAGCTAGATAACATGACCACAAATCTGGCAGGCAGAGTGAAAAATCTTTTCTACACCCAGAGGTTTTTGCCACCAGGGGAGAACTAACAAAGGGTACGGACAACCAGGTAAAGTCAAAGAAACTACATAATCAGTAGGACGAATACTATTTTACAACATCTGCAGTATCCCTTATAAGAACAAAACATTACCAAGAAAACCCTGAAATGCTTAATGAATGAAGAGTAGTTAAATAAATTATAGTGTATTTATGTGATACAATGCTGGACAGCCATGATAATTGTGCTTTAAAGAATATCTACTACCATGGGATAAAGTAGTCAGTTTCATTTTTAAACAGTGAAAACTAAATAAGCTGCATGGCAATGCCCCACACATGTGCTCAGCACACAGAAGAATGGAAGGGATCATCCAAACCTATTAACAACGGGTCTCTCTCTCTGTTACAATTTTGTGGCATATTTAGCTGCTTCTGTATTTTCTTTCCCATTTTATGTTTCTGTTTTCCAAATTTCTAGAATGAGCTTTTTATAAGGAAATTATGTCACTTGTTTTAATAAACCAGTAGCTGTTAACTTGGTGTATAAAAAGCCAAAAATCACTATGGGAATAAATAAATACCGGCACTGTTTTTCAGTAGAACATCATAATATTGTAAAGATTCAATTTCCCTTTAATTAATGCATCCATCAATTAATCCATAAGTCCAGCGAATCCCGATGAAAACACTCAGAGGATTTCACTTTTGGAATTTGATAAAAGAATTTGAAAATTTGAAAATCACCTGGGAAAAAATAAACTTGCAAAAAAAGGACAGTTCTGTAAAACTAATAAAGGGAGATATTAAAATGTGTCATGAAGCGACAGTGTTCACAATGTTTGGTTTCAGAAAATAAACGAACAGACTGGAGCCCCCGGATATACTAAATACCCACAGAACTTTTCCTGCATGTTAAAGGAGGCATCTCAAATCAGGTCCTGGAGAAGGAAGGACGGATCATTTAATAAGTGAGACAAGCGACCAGTCCTTCACTATATATGCATAGTTAGGTTCCGGTTTCTTGCCCTGAAATAATTTTGGAGGGATCCAAGGGTGATTGTTTCAACGCTGAAACCAAGAGCGCCTCCCGCTGGTCGGGAGCCCTGCAACTGCAGCGGCGGCTTCTTCCTTCGGAATAGCGCCCCCGCATGTGCCGCGAAGTCGCTGCCGCCTCTGTGGCGTGATTCCTCACCTGCAGGCTCAGAGGCTGCCTTCATCCCTCCTCTGTGCCTGAACTCACCAGACCCCTCCCCGTTCAGGGACTCGCCAGCACAGCTTTCCTATGGCTGCCTCCTAGTTTCATTCCCTCCCCAGAGACCTCTGTTCACCCCCGTCCTCCTCCGATTGTCTTGTTTATTTTCTCCATAGTGCTTGCCACCCTCTAAAATCATTTATTCCACATGTATATTTTGTGAGGGGCCCACGCCTCCCATATTGCGGCTTGGGGTCATGGAGGGCAGCTGTCGTGTTCACCATGGTGACCCCTGTACCTATAGAGTCCAGAAAGCGGAAGTACCCAATCTTTAGGAATCTCAGTGAATGTCTGTGAGAAACAAGTACCTTTTCAAGTTTCCCCCCAAAATGAAAAGCTGTAAAAGGAGGGAATGAGAATTCTGACTCGACAGTAATTCACACATTAAATAAGTAACTGGTGACCACACAGTGTTTCTGGCGCTGTTGAGGTCCTGGGGTGACAATGATGAAGAAGACAGATAGGGACCTGTCTTGAGGGAGCTTATATTTTGGAGCAGGAGGATGACAGAAGGAAGCAAACAAATAAGAACATATGCACTGTGATTACATGTCACTAAGGGGAAAGAGGAGTTGACCAGCAGCCTAGGTTGGACAGGGAATCATGGAAGTCTCTCTGAGGAGGCAACTTTTCAACCATGTCCTGAAGTATGGGAGTGCTCTCAGCAGACAAGAGGCAAGGATATACCAGAGAAGGTTTAGCAAGGCTCAAAGAGCTCGAACAAGATGGTTGGCTTGCCTGGAGCACGAGGAGTGAGGGGGCATGACACGGAGCTGGAGAAAGGCAGCTTCTAGAGTCTAGAATCTAGACCAGGAAGGGCCTTCAAGGTCATGGTAAAGTTCTGGAATTTATTCTCAGAACGATAGAAAAAGAAAACAACGAAGATGCCGGGGAAGGGCTTATAGAAGGGAGCCATGTGATCTAGCTTCTGTATTTAAAAGATCACTGTTGTGACAAGAATAGGAATGAAAGAGTCTGGGAGAAGGCTATTTTATACATTTAAAAATTCCATGGCCAAACATACAATCAAAAAATAAAATTAATAATAAGCCAGGAAACAAAAGTTTGTACCATTGCACTGGAGGCTGCTTTCTTCAATTTATAAGAAGGTTATACAAAGTGATATGATAGGAAGAGTAGGAAAAAAGGGCAAAGGCAGTAAACAAGCAGTTTCTTAGAGAACTCTCACACTGAATCTCTTTTCTCTCTTCTTTCTGACACACACACACACACACACACACACACACACACACAAACCCTTCCTCTGAACAAAACAAACAGCACTGCACAGTAAATTGCCAATCACCATATGAAAAGAGGTTCACTAGTAGTCATAATAAAAGAGATACAAATCAAAACAGTAATAAGATTTCATTTTTCACTTCTCAAATCTGCAAATATTAAAAAGTTTTCTATTTTCCAGGGAGTTTGGGAAAAAGAGACACATGCGTGCATTTAATAGAAGGGCATGTGTGTGTGTGTGTGTGTGTGTGTGTGTGTGTGTATGAAGGGGTGTTGCTAGTGTAGCCACACTGTTCAAGGCTGTAAAAATGTACATGGTGCCTGACCTAGCAATTTCAGGGCTACGAACACGTGCTACAACAATTCTCTTTGCTCTTCAATGCAGGTATGAGGTCCTCAAGGCAGCTCTGCTGGAACAGGAAAAAAATTCCACCCAGGCCACAAATGATCATCAACAGGAGTCTGCTTAAAGACTTTCTGCTTTATCCATTAAAGGCACACTCTTTCCTCATTAAAGAAGAATGAGGTGAACCTATATTTACTACTGTGTAACCCTGTCCAAGCTCTACTGGACATGCAGAACAACGGAAAAGAACTGCTCTCCCCGCCCCAACACACACCAGGTTTATGCAGAACGCATTTTCCGGCAGGGTCTGTAAGTAAGCTGTCATATTTACAGAGGCTGGCTCTGGGGAAAGGGATAGGGCTTGGGCGGCAGGGAGAGAGACTCATGTTTCATTTTATGTCCTCTGTGGTGTTTGGATTTTTAAATATATTTTCTTAAGTAAATAATATTAAATAATCAGTATGAAGGCCCTGAATTTAATCCCCAGTACTAAAAACAAGAGGAGAGGCAAGTTAGCAATCATTCTAGGTACAATGAGCAACAATAACTTCTAATAATGATTAATAAAGATTATTAAAAACCTTTTTCATTTGGAGGAGGACGTATCATTTAGTAACCTGGTGTCTTCAGATGTTACGTCATTTAAATTTCAGTGGGGCAGTGGCGATTATCTCCTAGTACCGAACAGACATTGAGGCCCGTGTGGGCAAAGCTCTGAGCCTGTGTCTGTTTCTTTGAGTCCACTCTAACGTGGTGGTGGAAACGAAGGACATCAGCTGCAAAGGCAGCTACTCTATCTCCCAACACGTGCCAATAGAGGCGCAAGTTATGGATTGCTAATCTATCTCAGCTGACCCTATCGTCTGCAGTGTGACCTTGGCCAAGTCACTTCCACTCTGCAGATGATCTCTAATGCCTCTTCTAGCTCTAAATATCTTTGATTTATGCCAAATGTCTTGCTGAGGTAATTGAATTTTCAGGGTGGTGTATCATAACTCATTCCTAAAAGTTTGAAACACAAGTTCATGGACAACAGTGAAAAAATCGGGGTCTTGAGCAACTCAGTAAGTAAATCACCTGTTCTAGAAAGCACATTACTTGTACCCTTGAAATGACTGTTCAGGAAGATGCACAGATGCTAGTCTGGCTCTATTTCTGGCTCAGACTGTGGGTCCTTCTGCAGGGGTCTCTCACTCCTGTTCTTCCTTGTGGCACTCCTCTGGCCTCTGACAGCAACTCTAGCTTGTGCTCTTACCCCACGGCACCACACACGTGCTGGAATGGATCCATCTTCTCAGGGAAATTTGCTCATTGGCCCAAGGCAGAATCAAGATCAAGGTTTATACTCGATGAAAGCACGTGAAACATAAATGAGGAGCTCGTCTTGGCTCACTGGCCATCCCCTTGCCCTGCTGTTTGCAGCTTTGTACTTTGGAGTTGAGGACTTCTGGGATCTTAGGAATATCTTAGCAGACTGTGTAATTAGTGAAATGAGAAAGTCTTAGAAATGTCATGGAGGCAGCCTGTGGGTTAAAACTACGAGCTACAGTGGAGGCAGACATCTTGGGTTTGAACCCAGGTTCTGCTCAGGGCAGCAGATACTGTCAAGTTCCCTCACAGTCTTCTGATTGTTTGGTACGCTCCTAGTGGCTAACACCAGTGTCTCTGTGCTCAAGGGCTGTCCTCCCCTCTCAGCACTTTGCAAAGCTGCTCCACCGTGTACAGTGGGACATAAGTGCCATGGAATTAACATTCTCTTCTCTTTCTGTGCAGCCCTTGACCAACCGCTGTTGGAACCAGTGTTACGCTGAGCCTTATGAAATTGCCATTTCTAAGGGTGAAAGATGAGTGGCAATTTCCTTCAGTTCAGTCTAACATAAACACTGCAGCTCCTTTGTCTCTCAGGTGGGCTCATTTGACAGCGGGTGGTTTCGCACTTCCCAGGCTTTCCTCATTGGATTGGTCCCGTCACCATGTGTAGGTGGCTTAACAGTGCACTCTTTGCTGTCTGTGGCTCCTTCCCTGTGTCGCAGCCACACTTCCCTACTGATACTTCCTATACCATGTACACGTTAATTTATGTCTCAGGATGTGCTTCTTGGGGAGCCCCAAGCTAAGCCGCTCAGAGTTTTCCAGCCACATGATGGCTTCCTTTTCAAGGTCAAATGAGGAAATATTCTTAATGAACAGTGTACCCAGCAAGTATGGATGCATATTGGATTTTACAGCTAATAAGTATAACATGCTTCTTTCAGAGACATGGTAACTAAAGTCCTGGGTGGACAGGGTTCTCGTCGGTGTCACTTTATGGGCTTTCACGGGTCTCTCAGCTTTGGCCAAGCACAGAAGAAGTGGTGCCAAAGCTAGGTAGAGTGCTACTTGGCTCTTTCTTCATTCACCTCTAGAGTTGTCTGTTAAGGTGTGAGGCACATACGCAGAAATGCACCCAAGTCCTCACACAAGCTCACACTGGACATGTATGGACCGTGCAGTTCTCTTCACATATGGGAGGGTCAGAGCACCGGCCAGAGACAGCGCCAAGTGGAAGAGCAGGACCAAGGACCTTGATGCCATACTTATTGCCAAAATTCTTCCCAGCTTGGGCTGCCATCATCCAAATGGTATTAGCCCCAAACACACAGGCTTGAGGCAGATCAACATTTCAGACTGATCTCTGCTCTAGCAGAAGGTTGGACTCTTGGTAGTAAGGCATGGATATTTTATTGCTGACCCCTTTGGGATTCTGGGTCTAGGTGTGAGGTGCCCTTTAGGTTAGTCTGTTTTTGCACTGATATAGGGGGAGGTAGGAAAAATCATGAAGACAGAGAGTGACCTGTGAAACTCCTTAGAAAAGAATCTGCCCTGCCTTTTTGGATGGCATCCTGTGCAGATGCTGAGAGTTTCTGGCTCTGCCTGTGCCCTGAGCTTGGTGGGAAATCCCCTGAGTGAAGCCAGTGTCCTCCTCTTCAGGCAAAAATTCTTATGTATACCTGGGACCATACTGCAGCCATCTTTTGGGAAAGACAGCTCAAGCTAGTAGTTACCAAATCCTCACTAGCACCCCATTTTCTACCTCCTCCTTTGTGCTGGGTAAGGGCTGAGCCAGAGATCCAACTCTAGGGGCTGTTAACAAGCTTAAGTGTGGTCTGAACCAGTACTAGAACCCAAGAGGCAACATTCCCAGAGTCACTCTAGGGAACAACATTTTTATGAGCTATTTTATGTATTCATCATTAAAAGGTTCTGTGATGATTAGACTAGCATGCCAGGTACAAAAGGAATGTTAACACATTTCGGGTCTGTTAAATTAAAACCAACATCAATTTACTAAACATTATTATGTCAAAGCGCTGTGCCACGCATGTGGCTGTAGAAAGGAATGGTTCATAAGTCCTGTACAAAGGGCTTCTGCCTCCAGGTGGGAAGGCAGAGGGGAATCCCATTATTGCCATCAGTGTGCTGAAGGTAAGAGCAAAGCTGCATACAGGGCATAGGATTAGTGTGGATGGTCCAGGAGCTCTGTATGAGAGTGGGGACCAAACGTCTCATGGATGTCAGCATTTTCAAGGTTGGATACATTTTCTGGTGGTAGAATGGTTCAGCAGGCATTCCATGTGAGTGCTGCACACACAAAGGCTTGGAGCAGTATGGGGTGGTTTGGGACCACATGCCATTTGACTAGTTTAGATGGAGAGTTCTTGAGAACAGGGGTGTATCGCTTGATATGGCTCAATAGCTACATGCTCCTCATATACTATTATGAAAAACAGGGACAAACAGTGTGTGCACCACTGACCCTTTGGAAACATTGTCATCAAATGTAGACAGCTCCTCATACTGTATGAGAAGATGCTACAGAAATATGGCAGCTGGGAGACAGCAGGGCTGATAGAGGTGACAATCATAGGAGATGCTGACAGTGATGGGAACTCTCTACTTAGATGCTGTATTGCTGGCTAGCTTCTCAAAGTTACTGAGACCTGAGTGTTCTCTCTCTCGCGCTCTCTCTGTCTCTCTCTCTCTCTCTGCGTCCCTTTTTCTCTCTCTCCTCCCTTCTCCCTTGCTTCCTCTTTTCCTTCCTTCTTCCTAACCCTCCCTCCTTCCCTGGAATTAAACCCGTGGATCGTACTGCTGACCTACATCCCTAGTCTTTTTTATTTTGAGATAGTATTTTGTTAAGTTACCCAGGCTGAGATTGAATTTATAATCCTCCTGCCCCAAGACTTTTAAATAGCTAGGCCCATGTGCCCTGATGTAGGGTGGAGCCTGCATTTCTAAAAAGCTCCTCAGGTGTTTCACATAATGCTTGACCTCAAACCACATTTTAAGAAACACAGATCTAGAACAGGGATTGAGAGCCTATGGCCTTGGCTTGTCACTTGCTTTCATAAGTAGAGTTTTATTAGGACAGAGCCCATTTGTTTATATATTATATATGGCTGCTTTCATGCTACAATGGTGGAGTTGAATAGCAGTGATGAATACTATACAACTCATAAAGCCCAAAATATTTACTATCTGCCCCTTTACAGAAAAAGTTTGCTGATTTCTGCTGTAGGGTAGTGGTGCTTGAACTTGGCTGTATGTTAGGATCATTGGGCATTAAAACATCCCATCAGCGAGGCTGTACCCAGACCAAATAAACCATAATCTCTGGAAGTAGAATCAAGTTATCAGTATGTTTTAAGATCCCCACTATTCTAATATTCAGGCAGCATTAAGATTTAGTGTTATAGAACAGGTACTATTGAAAGAGAAATTAAAATTTTAAATAAAGCCTGCCAAGAACACCTGCCAAAACCAGATGGACATGTCCGGAAAAGCCTGATAATGGGACATTTCTTCCTTTGTGTAACCCATGCTTGATGGCCTTGCAATATGACTTGAGATGTTTAAACTCCCTTAACAGACCATGATGTCACCCAACACTCCAATCACAATGTGCTAAATCTGCCTTTGTACCTCTCTGCTTGCTATCCCTACAAAAGTCCCCAAACCCCATCTGGTGGGGCTCTGACTTTTTGGGAGAGAGATCCCGGTCAGGTGCACCAGTGTAATAAGACTGCCTCCTAAACCATCTCATTGCTGTTTCTTCCCATGTTTGGTTTGTTTTCCATAACATCATAATTCTGCCTCCTATCTTGCCTGAGATTCCACATTCCACCAGGAGGCAGTGGCGAGGTTTATGTCATGCACTAAGGGCAGAACAATACTCTTTTTTACCTTTCAGTAACTCAGCCTGGCTCTAGCCACTGATGATCTCCTTGCATCATGAGAAAAATCACGGTGGTAAACAATTAGGCATATTCAGCTGGTGTAAACCACTGGACGTATTCGGCTCAGCAAGCCTATGAGACTGTACATCTCACATATGACACAACAGTATCTTCCTTAGGCCTCCTCTTATAACTAATTCTCTAACAGAAACTGCTTTTTGCTGGGTCTTATCTTTTCTAGTGTTGGCTGTTCACAGATGAATTTTGCCACTGGATTCTTTCAATGGCAAAACCCTTCTCCAGGGAAGGGTTTCCATTCCATATATGGTATACACTGTGGTGGAAAGAAAACTAGTCCTCATAGCAGCCAGCATCTGTGGCTCTTGGCTGCTTAGAAAGGAATTTCTATCTATGATATCATGTGCATCAGCCTCACCTGTGTGTGTAATTTATTCCATTTTATAGGCACGGAGGCTTGTAGCGTGGAGGGGACATTTTCCACAACCAGTGAATTGCAGGGGTGGGACTGTTACCCAAATCCCTGCGATACCAGTGATGGTCTGCCCACTTTTAGGAAAAGCTTATTTTGCCAACATCACCAAGCTCCTCTCACTGCTCCCCGCTGCTCTGCACACTGTAGCTCTGTGTTTCCTCACTTCCTGTGTCTCACTTCCAGTTCCTTTCAAATGAATAAAAGATTTTCTAGCTTTTTTATAAATACTCTGCAGGTTTCAATCCTGCCTTTCTATGGACTCAAATAAAGTCCCCAAAGAGGATTGGTTCCCACTTTTTTCTTTTCTGCTCAATATATTTGAGACATTTTAAGGCTAATACATTAGAATGGTTTCCAAACTCTGGTGCTCAGTAACTGACTCGCAGACGGGAGTCTAAGTAAGCTCTGCTGCTTGTGGTGCTATCACTTGAGCTCACTACAGGGCCCCAGGAGGACAAATAACCTCCAGCTCAAATTCAGTTGCATTTCCTTGGCCCCAGTGAAACTTTTTCATGTGTCAGCTTCACCTGTGTTGGTAACAAAGACCCAGCCTCCTTGAATCTGACCTGAGTGGGCTGCAGTGCTTTGGCAGTGCTGAGAGATGGATGCTGGGCCACTTTGGACTGGCCCTTTGCCCTGGGACATGGTCGTTGATTGGATTCCAGCAATCCAATTGGTTTTCTGTCTTAAAGTCCTTACCTTTCACTTTGGGGAATGAAGTGTCCAAACCAAAAAGACGAAAGGAGAAGAGAAGCCCAAATGCCTGTAGTTGAATTTGTGCTTCATTCCTTACTTCTTATTATCAGGGAATCAATTTCTGATGTGCTCCTCTGAACAGGGAAAATGCTAAACAAAGCAGTCCATGATTAACTGTCCAATGGGAAATGTCAGTTTTAGAATGGACAATAAATATAAGTGAAAAATATTCAATGTTCATCAACCTTCACAGATTTACTGTACCCAAGTGGGCTGATCAAACAGGGAAGATGGTGATTCTGACAGCATATCTTGAGTTTCCTGGGTCAGAGCTAATTTTATGTCATTTTAATCTTTTAAATAAAAGTGGTTCATTAAGGGTACAGTGAACCTTGATTTCATATTTATTTCTGTTGTAGTCTTTAGAGATTAATGTATTCCAAGTCATAAAGTAACAAAAATACTTGTTAGCTATGAGTGGGAGAAATATGAGTAACTACACAGCTCTAGTGGGATGTACTGAAGCTAAGATTGGTGACTTGTTGCATTAGTTACGGGGCTTTGTAACAAATCATGGACACCACATTTGAAATGGTTTAAGCAAAAATAGGACTTATTGGAAGGGTATTAGGACAGCTAATAGAATTAAAAGGACAAGATGAGAAATCAGGCCACAGAAAGCAAGGAACCAGGGCAAGTCCATGGAGCCCAAGAATGGGAAATAGGTCCTTAGATACCACACTGACCATCTTTCCACTTTTCATCTTTGTGTTCAGCCTCATTCTCTCTTTGTGAATTTCTTCTATATCCACAGGACCACCTGAAGCTTCAAAACTCATATCTTCAAAGTTTACCTATGAGAAGTATCTCTCCAGTATCAGCTAGATTTTTCTGGGGAAAAGATTCTGGTTGGTCAGACTTGGATTACATGTCTAAGCCCTGGACCAATCAATATAGTTAGGGAGCTGGGGTTGGGTAGAAAAATATCAGCTCCTATTCTGAGTACAGGTCAGAGCTGTAGGGAGGGGAGGGCTTCTTAGGGAACTGTGGTCAGAGGCTTGGGCTTTGACACAGTCACTGAAAGGCAACCAATTTGTGTTTGTACCTTTATGACTTCAAGAATGCAGAAAGCCATAGAAATCATTTATTAAAACTTATATGACTCAGCGGCACAGCGCCTGCCTGGCAAGCGCAAGGTTGTGAGTGTTGTGAGTTTGATTCCCGGTACCGGGGAAAAAAACCAAAAAAAAAAAACAACAACAAAAACTTATATGAGAGACAGACCTTTAAGTAGGTCTTATCTTACTGACTTCAAGCCACTGATAGGTGCAATATTGATACCCTCATTTTACTTATGAGCAACAAAGGTTTGGAGAGGTTAAAGAACTTACTCAGAGTCACACCACTGATAAGAGCAGGAGCCAGAACACACACTGACCCCGCAGCCAGCATTCTTAACTACTAGGCTATGCTGTGACTGTCCTGTCCCATACCATGCTCCACATTGCAATCATAATGAAACACACATTTGCTCATGGGGTTCCTCTGGTTAAACTGTCAGTGATCGTCCCACTTTGCTTACAGAGTGAAGTTCAAATTCCTCATCCTAGCTGACAGAAAACTTCCACCATCTCTCTTTGGCAAGCCACCCCATCCCCCAGCTATTATTCTCTGCCATAGTTCCAGCATTTTGTTTGATCCATTGTTAATGACCGTGATACATCCTACATAGTTGCTGCCTATGCTAGGCACTGGGACTGGAAATACTGCCTTGTCCTTGAGTATGTCCCCAGTCCTCTGTTTTTCCTGAGAAGACCGATATTTAATTAGCAAGTGACTGAATCCCACTGCTAAATCCTCTTCTCACTTATCCTAGGTACAACTCATCATCCAGTACCCCCCATAGTCTGTTAATGCTGCTATAATAAAATACCTGAGATTGAATAATTTATAAAGAGGATAAATCTATTTCTCACAGTTCTGGAGGCTTGGAAGTTCAAGATCAAGTCATTGGCAGATATGGTTTGGGGTGGGATCTGGTCTCTGATTTCCAAAATGGTGCTTTATTGATGTGTTCTTCAGAGGGAACACACTGTGTCTTCACATGGCAAAGAGGGATGGAAGGAGAAAACTTACCCCTTCCAGCCCTTTTATATGATATGAATCCATTCATAAGCATAGAGATCTTCTGCCCTAATCACTTCCTAAAGGCTCTGTTATGACCTGTATCTAGATGTCAAAGCCTAACCTACTCTTAGGCAGGGTTTTTCAGAGTTCGCTGGATGCAGGGCAGTAGTGGAGAACATATGGCATGCGTGCCACAGTGGGCTGTTTGTATCATTAAAAGCTCTAAGAGGTTTTCCATCACTGATCTAGCATGTGTGATATTGGGATTAAGAGCGTGGTATTAAATTAGTCCAATAATTGGAACTAGCATAGTTCTGGGTGGTACCACCCAAAGGGCTGGTAGCCTGGTTGAGATAAAAGGGAAAGGCAGGCTGGTTGCTGCTGCTTGCTGTTTTTCTGTCTCCTGCCTGCTTTGCCATGTACTATTTCTCCTCTGTGATGCCTCTGTGCCATGCCACCCTGATTTGGAACCACTTGTGCCTTCTAGAATGGCAGCCTGAGGGAGACCTGAGCCACAGCTGGGGTGGCTGTGCCAAAATACAAGGAACAGAAACTTGAGGTGACCTTGGGTAGTGAACCAAGATGTCCCATGGACATTCTGGGACCCTCCTTTGGAACTATTCTGCCCTGAAAGCCCTGATCCCTTGGGCCTATGAGGAAAGTACCAGCCTTAACAATCTCTGAAATGCCTTTGTGATTATCCTTCTGTTCCTCTGAGGGCTACTGCCTCAATTCCATGTATTCACACTAATATTCTTGTCAATGTCTCTTGGCTACACTCCAGATAGTTTCTCCCAAACATACTTTTTTATTCTTTAAAATCCTAGCCAGGCTGACAGTTTTCTAAATCTTTAACTTCCTGCATTTTCAGTATGAATTCTATCATTAATTTATTCTCTATTCTGGCATTTTGCTATAAACCACCCAAGAGAAGCCATGCAACACCTTCAGCACTGCATTTAGATATTTCTCCCAGCAAATAATCCTGGTTCACCACACTTAAATTCTGACTTTCACGAAACCTTAGGACAGACACACAATTCAGCCAAGTTATTTGCCACCTTATAAAAACGACAACCTTTCCTCTAGCTTGCAATAGTTCATTCTTTGTTTCCATCGAAGATTTTATTAAAATTGCTTCTACTCTCCATATTTCTACCAACATCCTGATCATGATCACTTAAGTAATCTCTAAGAAGATTTAGGCTATCTTCAGCTCTCTTCTGTTGAGCCTTCACCAGAATCATCATAAATACTGTATTTATGGTATATGGACAGTTTCTAGCCTGTCCCTTGTGGAAAAGAGCAAGGAGAGCCCCTGCCCATTCCCTGGTTCTGAAGGCATTTCCATGTTTTCAGGTATTTGTTATGATTGGGTATCAATCTTTGTTTGTGTATTATAAGAAAATACTCCAAGCTTTATATAGAACACTCTTGGTAATTTATATAGAATTTGAATATGTTTCTTATAATTATGGAGCTGGGAAATGTGAGATCATGGAACCAGTAAGTGGTATCTGGTGAAGGTCCGATTTGCTCTTCCAAGGTGGTACCTATTGCTACATCCTCTGGAGGGGATGAATGCTGTGCTTTCTTTTTATTCTTAATTTATCCTCCCTGCCTTGCCCTATCTTTCCTTTTATTGTCTTTCCATTCCTATTATTTCTCACCATGAATTGGGAATTGAAGGTTTGTTCTGATTTTAAGAGAGTCCCTGTTGGTTTTGAGAGAGTTCATCATTCCAGAGGACCAGAAAAACTTGCTTATGACAGAGAAGCCTATGTTTAAATAATGAGATGAGGAACTCCAAGTGTATGTCAAAGTCATTATGGAAAGGATCCTGAGAGGAATGTCTTCAGAGTAGCCTCCTGTGGACGTATTGCTCCCTAATCAATTTCTCAGAGATCTGGGATTTATTTGCCCCTAAAATGAGAATTTTAGCCAGGCTACTCATAGGATCTTGGTCCTGTGTGAGCTTGATGGACATTAGTTATCCTGATCTCTCCAGAAAACTGGGATGAGACTCACCCAGGAGCCGACTGAAGGGAAAGACTGGGGAGGGAGTACCTGGAGACCTGGAGATGGGAGAACAACTGTAGATCAGACTGAGGGGGAAGGTGAATCTGCAGGATGGGTCAGAACAGCACCTCCAGAAATCAACATAGTGAGGTAGCTGGTAGCTGGTGTCCAATTCCTTTGACCTGGAAAGGGCACTGGGCTAGGAGCAAGATGGACTGCGTTTTCTTTTCAGCTTTATCACTGACTCAGTGTGAGGCCTTTTGTTTTATCTACTCTAATAAATGGCCATCTGGGCCTAAATTTAGTTCTGCTTTGTGATGGTTAATTTTATGGGTTAACTTGACTATGTCACAAAATACATACACATTTGGGTAAACGTTCTGTATGTGTCTGTGAAGATGTTTCTGGGTATTAACATTTCAAGTAATAGACTGAGGAGAGCAATTGCCTGCTTCAAGGTGGGTGGGCCTTATCCAATTCACTGAAAGCCTGAATAGAACAAAAAGCCAGAGTAAGGAAGAATTCTCTCTCTTTGCCCAACAATTCTTAAGCTGAAACATTCTTCTCCTGGTTTTGAATTTGAATGCAGACTGGCACTATGTGATTGGCACTCCTGGGTCTCTAGCCTTCCAGCTGAAGATTTCAGGCTTCTCACTGTCCATAATTATATGAACCAATTCTTTATAATAAATGTCCTCAGATATGTAGGATAATAAATGTGTTGTATAATAAATCTCTTTGAAAGTATAATAATGTATAACTGTTCCCATAGGAATACATATATTATTGGTACTGTTTTTCTGTAGAATCTTGACTAATGAACTACACCTTCAGAACACTGGGAAATTTATAGTTTTAAAAAATTATATATGTCATGCTGACCTTCTTAAAACAAGTACCTGTTAAAGGCCTGCACAAAGGAGATGTTCAATAAATATTTTTGAATGAATGAATGAACCAAACAGACATTAGAAAACTTTGGAACAATTCCTTCTCAATGAAGAATGTGGTATGTATTGTTAAAAGGGCATGGACTTTGGGGTCACATAGGTCTAAGTTCACATCCCAACTCTACCACTAGCTTGAGAGTCATTATTTGTTAAATGCAGGCAGAGTTTGTGTAAAGACTGATCAACACAACACCCAAAGCACCCAGCACATAGTAGGTGTGCAATAATTGGTGGAACAAGCTTTCAAGAACCGGATAGGTCATTGCCCTGCCTTTTGCATGGACTCTTGAGCAATCCCAAGCAGACTGGGCTCTGTGAAGAGCTACAGTAGCGGTCTCCTGCTTATTCATGGTTATTGAAATGCTTAGTGTGACTGTTGTTACTACTTTATGTTTGTGGAACTTCCAACAGAGAGGCAGTTTCTTTTTTACTGTGATTCATACAAAATGTGGATGGGTGTGAATGTGTGTGTATATATATGTTTGTGAGCATATGTGAAACACAAAGAATCTTCCTATGGGTTTAATGGACTCTGAAAAACACATATTTCATAGTTTCCCATCCAACTGAGTTTTTCTATTTAAACAGCAAGAATATTAACCATTATATTGGGTAGGACCTTGGTAGAGTCACTTACCTGCTCTAGGGTTTGATTTCTACCCTCCTTTCATGGTGTAAATGACACCTCCTTGTGGTGGAGACAGACACACACACTGTTCAGATCCTTCTTTAAGGAAGGACAGGTGGCCTCAGCTATAAGGAGGTGAGTAGATCATGGGGGTGGGACCTTCATAAATGGAATTGGTGTCCTTATAAAAGAAGGCTGAAGGCATTTGTTTGCCTCTTTTCTGCCATGTGAAGTCACAAAAGTGTCCCTCACAGGCATCAAATCTGCCAGCATCTTGATCTCGGATGCACCACCCTTCAGAACTGTGAGAAATAAATCTGTTGTTTACAAGCCAGTCTGTCCATGGTATTTTCTTATAGTAGCCTGAGTGGACTGAGATACACAGAAAGGACTGAATGCTTATTGAAGGCTCTATGAAACAGGTGCAGATGTTATCTTTAGGGGATCAGCATTCCATGAAGGAATAGGATCAAGATTTCTTTCATTCAAGATGTTACCTGGAAGCTTCCAGTGAGTTCTGATCCTTTCTTTCCAACTGCACTGCCCTCACCCACTTCCCACCTAGGCAATTACAGTAGTCCTTTGCCTTTCACGATACCAGCCCACACCTCCCCATTCCTCCTCATTCTCTGGGCTCAGAACAAGCTCTAAAGCTGTCACAAAGCCCTTCATGACCCACACTAGCCTCCCACTTGGGCCTTTCTCCTTGGCCCATCATGGGGTCCAGCTGGTCTGCCATTGCTCATGCCACTGCCTGTGCCCAGAGCATCTTTCCTCACCTTGCCTCCCTTCTAAATCCTACTTATCCAAATGCAGCAGACCACAAAAGCTTCCCGTCATACCCAGGCATAAATTACAGCTCCCTTCTCTACGATTCCACATGCTCTTCATCTACCTTCATTACCCCCATCACTCTGCATTATGAGTTTGTTTAATTGTCCAGCTCCTCTGTTAGGATGTGGCTCCCTGCAGACAGTGACTATACCCAATTCATTCTGATTCTCCAGGAGGAGCACACTAGTTGATCCATGATGGACATCTAGCGTAGGTTTTTAGAAAATAATTCAATGGCCTTGAGCTTTGCTTTTTCATGTACAAATATTCCTTGGTTATACTTAGTCCCTAAACAACTACAGAGCAGGTAAGATCAATCTCAGATTATTTTTATAATCATTATCGCTTTCTGACTTCCACACACTCCCTAATGCCAGTTTGGTGTGTTATTGTGTGTGATAGGTAGCTTTTGTAGAGGAGAATGGATGACATTCATTCTTCCAGCTCCAGAGCTCACTTCAGTGTCTTCTCTCTCTCATGGATACTCTGTCAGAGAATATTTTTATCATCCTGTCATACTTAGAAAGCTAGGTCCTTGATCCAGGTCATTTCTAAGTCAAAAGCGATATAGTCTCCAGAGCCCTGTGCTCAGAGAAAATCCCTGGCAGAGCCTCTTGCTTCAGGGAGACGTGACATGTGCTTTTGCAGCACATCTCGTACACCTGTGGGGTGACGAAAGGTAATTTAACACCTGCCCAGGCCTCCCTTGTGGTTCTGCAAGTGGGTTAATGGGATGTCGAGTGCAGTGTGAAGAGAAGAGCAGGAGCCCACCAGTGTTACAAGGTATGAGCACCTCCAGCAACAGGCTCTGCCCCCTACTTGGTTCCTATTCACAGGAGTAGCTCCTGCTGACCTGGATGCAAAGCCAGTCTTTTCTGGTAATAAGACACTTTCTCTGTGGTCCTCCATGGGCTCCATTATGCAAGAGAGTGTTCAAGGGCATGGGAGTGGGCAGCTGCTTATTGGATCTGTCCACTGTGAGCAGATCCAAGACGCAGTTGTTACTGTGGTCCCCCAGATCTGAGTAGCTGTTATGCAACAGTACCTAATTCTCCTTAAAGCTTGTGAGCAAAACTGTTCATTGATAAACACAATAAAAAATATGGGATAAAACAGATTGGATTTACTAAATAGTCTTCAGTGACTAATAGCCCTTCAAGTAAAATAATCCACAGCCTAGATGATATCAATATTCTATCTCTTCCCTACCTTTGAGCCATATCAGATAGGACATATTAGTATTTTAGTGCTAGGGATGGAGGCTTAGCAAAAGAGGACTATGAGGTTGCATTATTTGTTAATTCAAGTTCAGTGAGAGAGAGAGAAAGAGAGAACAGAGCACTTTACATGGCTTAATGGCTGCACTTGCTATTCTCTCTTTTTGTTTTTTTTAATTTTTTTTTTTCTGGTGCCGGGAATCGAACTCACGACCTTGCTCTTGCCAGGCAGGCACTGTGCCGCTGAGCTAAATCTCCAGCCCCTACGCTTGCTATTCTCAATGAGCACATTTCCACACATGGGTGAGCACATTTCCATACATGGGTGAGAGATGGTCATGCTGTTGGTCTACTAGGGTCTTGGTACTTATAGCTTCCTACATGTTGAGCCCGTGAGTATGATCCTGACATCTGTAGACATGTACTTTTGCACACAGTGCCTTTGTCACATACTTCCCATAGCTGAATCCATATACATAGTAATATCTCTCACTGAGCAGCACTGTACCACTACATGAGGCAAACTGTCACCGATGGGCTGCTTAGAGGATCGTCAGGATGTAATTTCAACATTTTTTTTTGCATTAGGTGTTGAATTTTAGACCCTAGACTCTGGGTCAGATGGAAGTTCACTAAAGTATTAACAATAATGACAAGAACAGCATAAGCAATAATGATAACCACCACTCATCATTTACCCTCCTCAGCCCAGGACATTGGATTTCATGGACTGTCTTTATTTCATTTCACAACATTTTTTCATAGGAAATATTACGGTATTTTTGGTGAAGTCGTTTTATTGAAGTACACATTTCCTTGAGGTACTTTGAGGGCTCTTTTCGCATGTGTACACTCCTGTGACCCCAACCACGGTCAAGATAGAACAAGTTCCTACCCTTCAGCACGCCCTCCAGTGCCCTTTCTAGTCAGAACTTGTCCCTGTCCAGATGGTCCCCATCTTGTGATCTAGAACCTCATATAAACGGAATAAGACAGTAAATACTTTTTAGTGTCTACCTTCTTTAACTCTACCTAATGTTTTTGACTGTCATCTAGTTTGCTGTGTTTATCAAGTTCACTTTTATTGTTGTGAAATATTTTGTTGCATGAACATAAAACAATGTGTGTGTATATATCTATATCTATATCTATATATGAGACAGCATTATTTCCATTTTATAGATAAAAAGTGGAGGCCTGGAGGGGCCAAGTAAGTTGCATGAAGTCACACAGCCGGCAAATGGTACATCACGAATTAAAACCAAGGCTCTCTAAGGCGCTCTCTCTCGCTCTCTCGCTCTCTCTCCCTCTCTCTCTCTCAGTGGAGGCAGTGGCTCCAGGCTTCTGGTCCTAGAAAAGAGTTCTACACAGGAACAGGAGCAGATTCACGCCTGCAAACTGAATATAAGCACGCTGATTATAGGATGCAATAAACGTACCTGCATCACTCTGCCCTTTTCTTGCCAGATTGCTACAGATGGCTTAAGCCTGGAAAATCCGGGCATTTCACAGGACAGAAGGCTGGGCCATTGCTAAAGCCAGAGTCTCCGTTCCTTTCCTTGCACCCTTGATTCCTGAAGAGGCAGCACTTTGATGTTCGAATCGTGCCTTTGATCAAAAGCTTGCTGGCTCCCTTGTGTCTCTTAGAACAAGACAGTAGTTCTATTGTGCTGGCATGTGTTGTAACATTTTGGACAGCAGAAATGACATTTACACGAAACAGCCATCCTTGGAATGCATGAGATAAGACAATTTCAACAGCTCATCGAAGAAAAGTCCCCAGCGTTGACTTTAAATCAAACAGAAGTAATAGTGTGTCATCCTGGCTTCCCCCTTTCTACCTGGTGTTAATTAAAATCCTGATAGGAGAACTCAGTCAACATCCATATGAGGAAGACCAAAGCACAGCTTAAAAATGCTCAGATGAAAGTACAGTTAATCAGAATTAAAACAAAAACACCCCCTACACAGTTTTCATTCTCATTTGGCTTCCTCTGGATGAGAAGATTAACACAGGAAGGTAATTTCCGTGGACCCCCCTGTTGTATTTCCCAAAGTTAACCGTTTGAAATAATTGAACAATTACTTTCTGCAATGTTATCAAAGTTTATTAAATTGTTCCCATCAGCTCTGTCCAATTACCAAATTCAGCTTATTTGCATAAAGGGTTCCCAGAGTACAGCCTATTTTTTTTTTAAGCAGAGAGAAGTTGTAAAGCTAATTTGTTTCCAATCTTTCCCTATTGCAGATTAGGAAGCTGAGGCTCAGAAAGGTGAAATCACCTGTTCAAGGTTCAAACAGTCAGGGCAGGGCCATGCCTTCCGTTCCCCATCTGCCTGCAGGTCTCCAAATGAGCAAACCCCGTGTCATCCCCCAAGAGGCTAGTGTTCAGTTACATTCCTGGATGTCTCAATTAGTTCCAATTTAGACATGACATTGAGCATACACTTAAAATGCAAATCCACTCCAACAGGACAGGAAATAATAAAGGCAGATGATTCCATTTCAACTCAGTAGCTCAAGGAACTTGAATTTATTGAAGGGACAGGCTGAATGGCTTTAAATGAAACATTGTTCTTTCTTTGGGTAGAAACAGCTAACTTTAAACACTTTCCATCTCCAGCCTTGTCTCTGAACCAATCTCATTTGGACCTCGCTTTTATTTTTAAACTCTTTAAAGTGGAAACTTACAAGCATATGCACAAGTGAGAGAATCATGTAGCACTTCCTCACATAGCCATCGTAATTCAACAATGACCAACATATGGCTTGTCATGTTCGGTCTCAGCTCTCTGGTATACCCCTACACTGGTCCATTTTAAAGCAAATCACAGGCATTGTGATTTTTGTCCATAATTTCTTCAGCATGAACCTTGGGTTTTATTTGAAATGAATGTTCTAAGAAACTTTTAAATAATGAAATACTATGCAGCCATTAAATGATATTTTTAACGTAGGAAAGTATTGTTCAGAACTTAAGACAACTAAAATACTAACAGAAGGCAGAGTGTGCTCCTATTCCATAACACACAGGGAATCTAAAAGGTTGTGTATTAGATTGCAGTTTCTTTACTTTTTTGCTTATCCTTGTTTTTTTCTACAAACATGCATCATCTGTGTAATACAAAGAAAAGAACTGGAGTTTTAAAATCATTATTAAAGACCATGAGAGACTAGACAAAGGATGCTGAATGTTACTACTTAGATTACAGGGAGATGCACCAAAGAAAAAGAAAAATCTTCTGACCTGTGGTGGGGAGGAGATCTACTTAACTAAACTCAGTGATAACAAGAGTAGAAGTGATTATTTTATTTTATTTTTTTGTGGTGCTGGGGATGGAACTGCGTGTCTCATACACTAGGCAAGTGCTCTACCACTGGGCTACATGTCCAACCCAATTAAACCTTTTTGATTCAGTAAATGCTTAAGTACCCACCCTGGATGAGGTCTCATACTACTTGTGGGAATTACAATCATGAGATTGGAAAGAAAGCCAAAACTTTAGCTTCTTGCTCCTCGAAGTGCAGTTTTGTCATCTCATAGGGGAGATTTCAGAAACCCAGATGCTTAGGCCCACTGTAGACTTGCTGTCTTAGTCTGTTTGCAACAAGCCTTGGGGGATGGGAGGCATGTGAACATCTAAGGAGCTGTGGGTGGGAGGCCTTAACCCCCGGAAGGTGCTGCTACCACTCCTTGCTGGGAGCTTGTCGGAAGTGAGGTAGTGGGAATGTTTGGGGGAGTCAACTCGCACCAAAGCTGGATTCTGTCTACTCTTGCCAACAGCCTTTCCTGGATCCCTTTTGCAGGGAAGTGTCTTTAGACACCGTGGCCATGCATTGTGACCTGAAGATGAGGCTTCTGTGACACTGATCTCATTCTTGATGCTCATCCATCTTCTTAGCCAACTGCCTGTGTCAACATGATGAAGAACCTGAAAAGGCTGATTCATTCCTTCCTTGTTCTTTAAATCCCAGTTGCTGTGCCTTCTCCTCCAGGAAGCTTTCTAGGATCACTCCAGGCAGCAGCATCTCCTCCTTTGCTTGTGCTGTCAGAGCCTGCCGTCTGTGCTGTGTGCTGGTCCCTTATGCACATGTTGAGTGAAGAAACTTACAGCCCTAGAGCTTCAATTTCTTCACTGGGGAAAAAGGAATAATAGCCCCTTCTTCCCAAGGCCGACTTGATGGTACAACTTGCAAATGTATAGAAATCAACTAGGACAATGTCTTCTTAGTATATTCTAGGAACCATTCTATATTTGTTAATGTCAAAAAAACATGAAGCTGCATGATAATTCTATGAAGCATGAACTATGATTATCCTTGTTTTACAGGTGAGGAGATGGAGAGGCAGAGAGTTTGAGTGACTTGCACAAGGTCAGCACCGCAAGTGCAAGAGAACCCAGAGGTGAGCTCAGGCTATCCAGCTTGGCTGTACATACTCTTTTCTACTGGGCAAAAATACTTAACCTGAGATCTAACCTTTTAGCAATTTTTAAGCGCACCATACAACATTGTTAACTTTAAGCATGGCACAGTTCATCAGATTTCTAGAACATTTTCATTGTGTTTACCGAGACTTCATACCCACTGGATAGCCACTCTGTATCCTCCTGCCCTCAGCTCCTGGAAAACACCATTCCATGCTCTGGTATCATAATATTTGTCATTCTGTGCCTTGATTGTTTTGCTTAGCCCAATATCTTCCAGATTCATCCCTGTTGTCACATATGACAGGATTTTCTTCCTTTTAAAGGCAGAAAACCCTTTGACAGCATGTATGTAGAAGTGGAAACTCTGGTGCATTGTTGATGAGATTGTAAAATGGTGTAGCCCCTAGGGAAAACAGCATGATGTTCCATTAAAAAATTAGAAATTCTATAAGATCTAGTTATGTTGCTTCTAGATATTTATCCAAAAGTACTGAAATCAAGATCTTGAAGCGCTATTTGCACTCCACTTTTCATTGCAATATTATTTATAATAGTCAAGATGTGAAAACAACAAAGTGTTTATTGATACATAAATACAGGAAGTACATACTCTTGGTTGTCCATACTTGGTAGTTACTGAGCAATAGGGCAGTAAAAGGTAGTCACTTTGTCCCCTGCCCCTGCTCCGGAGTGCTGAGCCCATGACAGGGTTTCCTAAGTTGGTCATGTTTGTTACCTTCACTCTTAGGTGCTGTGATCCTGGTTGATGCCCAGGAACTTTCTCCATCCCCACTGGCTGAGTCAGATATCTCAGGACAAAGCTTCAGCCAGGTTTGCTTATAAGGAATGTAGGCTTCTTCATTCCTTTCCTAGCAGCAGACAGCTGGTTCAGGTATTGTCACAGTCAACTGTAGTAAGAGCAATTCTTCTTGGTCATCACACCTGGTTAGCTGATGAAATTAAGGGAGAGATGCAAATGTGGAGTTCAGATACCTGAGTTCCTGGATTTTCATGGTATGCACATATCCTTTAATGCCATTTAATCTCTCTGAGCCTCAGTTTCCTCATGCATAAACACAAAGATCCTAATAGTATCATTCTAAGAGTTAAATGAGAGCATGGAGAAAGACCTTTCAATCTGTGAACATTTAAAAGTGGAATCCACTAAAACCAAAGGCTTTGAGTGCCCAGACCACATGCAGTTATTGAAACTAACATTTTGTGTTCTTTCTTCAACTAAAACTTAGATCCAAGTAGAGTTCAAATAACTAGTCTACATAATTAGTCTAAATAACTACGTACTCTACCCTTGGGTTGATGCATCACAATTAGTGGGACCATTTATAAGTACTGGAAAATAATACATTGAATATCCTTAAGCATTCTTGCCTCTTTTGACTTATAATTTAGGATAAATTTATTATTGGCAGGCTGCATGTCCTAATTTGATTCTTTAAATGTATTTTTATATCTTTAAAAAATAGCATTGCAACACTACTGAATTTGGATATTAAATCTACAAGTTTTTTGTTGGAGTTTTTGGGATCTTCTATGTATAGTATCTTGTCATCTGCAAATAATGATAATTTAACTTCTTCCATTTCTGCCATTATTCCTTTTATTTTTTTCTCTTGTCTAATTGGTCTGGCTAATGTTTCCAGAACTGTACCAAGTAGGTGTGGTGATGATGGATATTCTTGTCTTGTTCCTGATTTTGGAGTGAAAGCTTTTGGTTTTTGACCACTGAATATGATGTTAGCTATTGGTTTGTCATAGATGGCTTTTATAAGATTGAGGTAAAGACCATCTATTCCAACTTCCTGTAGGGTTTTTGTCATGAATGGGTGTTGGACTTTGTTGAGTGCTTTTCCTACATCTATTGAGATGATCATGTGAGTTTTGTTTTTGGTTCTGTTAATATGGTGCATTACATTTATTGATTTGCATATGTTAAACCATCGCTGCACCCCTGGGATGAATCCTATTTGATCATGGTGTATGATCTTCTTGATGATTAGCAAATCTGTTGATGAGTTTGTTTGCCAGTATTTTATGAAGGATTTTTGCATCTATATTCATTAGGGAGATTGGCCTGTAGTTTTCTTTTTTGGTTGAGTTCTTCTCTGGTTTTGGAATCAGGGTAATACGTGCTTCCAGGAATAATTTTTGAAGTACTGCTTCCCTTTCAATTTCTTTAAAGAGTTTCAGCATTAGTGTCTTTAGTTTTTTTCTAAATTTCTTGTAGAATTTAGCAGTGAATCCATCAGGGACTGGGCTTTTCTTTGTTGGTAATTTTAAAATTACATTTTCAATTTCACTGGCTTATATCAGGTTATTTAGAATTTTTATATTTTCTTGATTTAGTTTTGGCAATTCTATTGTGTATAGGAATCTGTTCATTTCTTCTGTGTTTTCCATCTTATTATAATATAGGTTCTCATAGTAAGTATTAATGATCTCCTGGATTTCTGTGGGGTCCGTTATGATTTCCCCTTTCTCATTCCTAATTGCTTGAATTTGTGTTTTTTCTTTCCTCTTTTTATGAGGTTTGCTAATGGTTTATCAATTTCATTTATTTTTTAAAGAACCAACTTTTCAATTCATTGATTCTATGTATTGTTTTCTTACTCTATTGCATTAATTTCTGCCCTTTATAATTTCCTCCCTCTCAAGAGCTTTGGGTTTGATTTGTTCTTCTTTTTCTCTAAGCATGAGGTCCAGCATTGGTGTTTATCTGAGCTCATTCTGTTTCCTGATGTGTGATTTCATCGCAGTAGTGTAGAAGGGCACAAAGTCAACATTCAAAAATCAATAACATTCCTGTACACAAGCAACAAACCCACAGAGATAGAAATTAGGGGAAGCACACCTTTCACAATAGCATCTAAAAAAGAAATACTTAGGAATCAATTTAACAATATAAAAGATCTGTACAGTGAAAATTATAGTACCCTGAAAAGGGATATCAAAGAGGATATCAGAAAATGTAAAGATATCCCTTGCTCTTGGATAGGAAAAAGTAACATATTGAAAATGGCCATACTCCCAAAATTGCTATGCAGATTTAATGCAATCCCAATCAAAATACCATTAGCATACCTGACAGATCTACAGAAACCATTCCTAACATTCATTTGGAATCAGAAGAGACCTAGAATAACAAAAGCATTTCTGGGCAACAAGGGAGGAGACATCACAATCCCTGACTCAAAACTATATTACAAAGCTACTGTGATAAAATCAGCATGGTACCAGCAAAAAGCAGGCCTGAGGATCAGTGCAACAGAATAGAAGATGCAAATGCAACCCCAAACATACTCAGCCACCTTATCTTTGACAAAGGAGCCAAACAGATTCACTGCAAGAAAGATAGTCTCTTTAATAAAAGGTGCTGGAAAAATTGGTTTTCCACATGGTGAAGACTAAAACTAGATCCCTGTCTATCACCATGCACTAAACTAAAGTCAAAATGGATCAAAAATCTAAATACTAAAACAGAAACACCACATTTACTGGAAGAGAAAATAGGTAGAAATCTCAAATATATAGATGTAATCAGAGACTTCATGAACAAAATCCACACTGCAAGGGAAATATTACAAAAAATCAACAAATAGGATCTTGCCTTATTAAAAAGCTTTTGCACAACAAAAGAAATCACCAACAGAGTGAAAAGACAACCTACAGAGTGGGAAAAATTATAGCCAATTGTCCCTCAGACAATGTACTTCTATCTAGAACATATAAAGAATTGAAAAAATTCAGACCCCCCAAATTCAAAGACCCAATCCAAAAATGAGATCTGAGATGAACACACACCTCTCAGATGAAGAAATAAAAATAACAAATAAATACATGAAAAAATGTTCAATATCATTGCTCATTCAAGAGCTGCAAATTAAAACAACACTGAGATTCCATCTCACCCCAGAAAGCATGGCTATCATAAAAAAATCAACCAGAAAAAATAATCAACTGATAACAAGTGCTGGAGGGGCTGTGGGTAAAAAGGAATCCTACTCCACTGCTGATGGGAGTGTAGACTGGTCCCACAGTTGTAGAAATCAGTGTGGAAAGTTCTTAAAAATTGGATTAGAGGTCCCATTTGACCCATCTGTTCCCCTTCTGGGTATCTTCCCAGCAGAACTGAAAACATCATACCACAGTGGTATATGTGCACCCATGTTTATAGCAGCACAATTTGTCATAGCTAAATCTTGGAAACAACCCAAATACCCATCAACTGAGGAATGGATAAAAAAGATGTGAGTTTTTTTTTAATATAATGGAATACTGCTCAGCTATAAAGAAAGATAAACTTGAGACTTTTATAGGTAAATGGATGCAACTCACGACCATACTCATAAGTGAAACATATCAGACCCATACATATGTAAACAGCATATTATCTCACTACCATGAGAAACTGAATCAGTAAATAAGATTCAAAAAGTACAACAGATATTGTGAACTGGGAAGCAAGTGTTCAAAAGAAAAGACAAACTGCGAAAGGAAAAAGAAAGGAAGGGAAAAAGAAAAAAATATTTATGCACAAGATAGTTAAGATATTATACAGCTAGTTTTTCTTAGTTCATAGAAAAGAAAGGTTTGTGCTAATATTGTTTGGACAAAACATCATGCCTATGTCTTGTACTCTGAAAAACTACCTATGAAGACAACAATATGCAATGTATTAATTGTTGTAACTCTTCTACTGTCTCGTTTTGAAACTCTATTTTATTGTTATTTTATTTTTATTCTTTTTTTAAATAATAAAATAACATTGCATAGATTTTTTACCAAAACCTGACTAGCACTGGTTTTTTTACTATATACTTTTAATTTAAAAATATCAAACCTTTGAATAAGAAATGTCACACATGTTACCAGTCAGCTAAGTGACTTTTGTGTGCAGTACTCATTGTATTGCACTTAACCAGATCAAATGGCAAGTTACTTATGTTTACATTTCTCCCAGCCCTCCCCAGCCTGATGTGAGCCACCTAAAGCCTACAGCTGGAGCAGAGTAGGCTCACAATAATTGCTTGTTGGAATAAACTTTGTTATTTTGCTTAGCATTCACTTTACAGTGTTTTGGAATATAACATAAATTCAGCTTTGTCCCGGGATGGCGGCTTTTGGACTGGATCCAGGCTCTGTTGGACTGCGCAGCATTCTAGAAAGCAGGCTCTGAGGTTTGTCAAAACACAGTAGCATTCCTATGAGGAGGCGCCAGCAAAGCCTCTCGACCTCATGTTTTACAGAGGAAAACTGGGTCCATAATCTAGAAAACTGATTAGAGATAAGACACTTCCCATCAGAGGCACAGGGGTGCCCATGGGGAGGGGCTTCCAACACTCAGAGCACCTGGTTCAGTCAAATACAGTCCCAGAGCTGAAGAGACAATGGGCTGAAAAGCTAGCCTGGATATTATTGTTTTCAAAAGAGGGCTTTTAGGAACTTCATTTCAGCTGAAATGCAGGCTGAGCTAAGGGCTGGGCTGGTGAGAAGGCTGTGTGCAAAGAATAACCTCTTGTGGGGAGGCTCTGGCAGCTGCAGGCAGCTGAGACTGGTAGGAGGGTGACGATGTCTGTCAGGGCGCAGTTGGAGGAGACTCTGATATCACGAAGTAGAGATGCCTCATAAGATACAGGGGAGGAAAACAAAGCTAGGGAGGACCAGCTGCCGGTTACCAGAGAGCAGGAGAGTGGATGATGATGAGGGAAGGCAGATAGGCCTCTCCTTCTGGGCTTGCAGTGGCTGTGTCACCTCTGAGGCCACTGAGGTGGCTTCAGAGTAGACCCTCTGCTGAGCTTCCTGGCGGCGGTTCAGGACAGCACCCCCTGTTACTGCCCACCTCCCTCTGCTCTCAGTGCTCAGGGACTGTCCTCACTGGCCAGCCCAGCTGTCCTCCCCGCGCCTCCTGCAGCTCAGGCTCCAGACCCTCAGGGCTCCAGCTGGACTTCTGTGAAAACCTGAGTGCTTGCCTCGGCTCTTTGTCTCTTTCCAACATCCCATCTTTCTAGCTGCTTCCCAGAGTGAGTGACCTTTCAGACCACTTCGTCAGTCTTATCATTCCTCCATGGAAAACCATCTGATTGTCCCTGTCACTTCCAGGGGTCTCTTTTTTGTGGCATCAAGGCCTTTCACAAGCTGCAGCTTAGGGACCTTTCTTTCTTTCGTCTCCAGCCACACTACACTCTTTCCCTATTCTGCTACCCAACCCAGTGCTCCTGTGCCTTCAGGCTCCTTTTCTTAGATCTACACTCCTTTGCGTAAGTGGTTCTACCTTCCAGGAATCTCATTTTCCCCAACTCGTCTGCCTGTAAAACTTCTCTCAACCTTCAAGGCCTAGTTCAAATGTCCCCTACTTTATGGACCCTTCCTTGTTCTCATTTTAGTAAGCACAGAAGTTGTTGTGTTAAAAGAAGGAGGATCAAACCACATCCTGGGGCTCAGGATGGAGAGAACTTTGTTGAAGGTGTGGGTGGAAATAGAACAGGCAGTGGAATTCACAGACCTGATCATCTTTTGACGTTTCAGGGATTCTAAGATGTAGCGGAGACTGTGGGTACAGGGTAGCATAGTCACTTGCCCGAGATCATCCAGTTAGCAAGGGGACAGCTACAACCAGACCCCAAACCTTTTGATGGAAAAGCCTAAGGGTGTCATGCAGTGTCCTTAGCAGCTCTGAAATTATGGCACAGGGGCACTGTTCCTTCTTCCAGTGAGGATGAGAGCAAGGAATCTGAGCCCTGAAAAGGTCCTGAATCACCCTTCAGCATCGTAAGAAGCTGTTAGTGCAGTTTAGTGATAGAGCTATGTTAGTGGAATATTTCTACCACCAGAAAGGACAGATGATGTATTTTTCAGTTGTATTTCAGGTAGCCAGAAGCTTCTGCTGCCCAAAGGCACTGATTGCTGGGCATTCTGGGTAAAGACAGGTTGTTGCCCCTGTAGCCCACACATGTCCCCTTCCCAAAGCTTTTCCTACCTTATGTCCTCCCTTTCTTTTGGCTTAGGTGGTTCTCACTTCTTCAGACATCAGCTTAGATGTCAGTTCCTTCGATGAGACTCTCATGAAGTTAGATCTTGTCATGACCTCTACCTGTCTCCACCATGATACTTGCCTCAACTGGAGTTATGTTGAAAGCAAACCAGAAGAGCGGTCTATTTCACACCTGCTTCCAGCTGCAGCATGAGTGCATTTGCAGAGAATTCATGCTATGGTAGTAGTTATTCTTTAGCTCCTTGTTTTATTTCAGTCCTTCTTCCGTGCCTGGCACATGACAGCCAACAAACCTTTGCATACTTAATGAAGGAAACACAATAGACAAACGCTCAATGCCTTCTGGTTGAGTAAAATAACTATAGGGTGGCTCTCTGCAACTAGGAGTCAGAAACAGTAGTGCTCTTGTGACAAACACATCTCCAGGATGGCAAAGCCACAAGGGGTTGTTTCCTCATGAGGAAGTCCTATGAACAAAGGGAGCGAGGCGAAGGAGTGTAGCAGAAAAGGGGTTGTGAGAAAAATAAGTCCAAATCTAGCCTCTAGCTAGACGATGACAACTCATTTGTAACTTTTAGCTTTGTTCTTCCACCTGGGAAGTGAATATTTGGACAAAAATATCCTTAAGGATCTGTCCCATCACTATAGTTAATGATCAGGTTGGCAGGATATGGTAAAAACGGGCCTAAATTGAGAGCCAGAGCGAAAGTTGAGCCTTAATTCTTCCAATGTTCTTACTCCTGCTGTGACTTTGGGCAAGTTATTTGCCCTCTCTGAAGTATAATTGTCCCATATTAACATAGAAATCTTGGACATGATAACCTCCAAGACACTTCTGTATCAAATGTATTAGGTTTCAAGGCAAACTAGAAATATTGTTTGCCTGCCTTTGGTTAGAATGGGGCTCAGCTTCTCAAGGTTCAGGAAGCCTTTAGGTTTGGAGACTCTGTCTTTTATGGGTCTCTCATTAATAGCCAAACGAGATGTGGCAGTTTCTGTATCTTTCTCCAATCTGATCTTTTAGTTTCTGTTTTCTTTAAGGACTGTGGTCTGTCTGAGAAATAGATATTCTTTCTTTTCCTGGAAGTAATGGCCATCTCTCATGTACAGTCTGAGCCGAGGCAGATTTCCCTTTGAGCAGAAACATGGCTGCCATGACATCTTCTGAGCAACGCTATTTTACTTCCCCCCAGAAACAATACTGCACAGCTTGATGGCTGATAACTTCATGCCCAGTGTTTGTGAGGGTTTCAAAGTGATTTTTTAGAATCCATTCTTTAATGTTCATTAAATGTTTTGGGAAAATTCAATGTCTGACAAAATGGCCAGTGTGCAATTACTAAAGCAGGAGACTTTGGCATATAAATAAGGCTTTTCAGGTCTGCACACCTGGTTCTGAGCGGGGGACACCCCACATCATGGCAGGAATGCTCATCAGGAAAGGCAACAATCACAAGTGCCAGATATTTGGCTTCTGTGTTTGTCAGTGATTCATGAAGTGATTATCAACATTTGAAACCACTTCATGAATCGACCAGGACTTGGAAAAAGATTGAACCATAATAAGCTCATTTCCATAGAAATAAGACCAGCCCCACTGGTGGGTTGAATAGTTGTTTGTGGCTTAGACTTTACACTCTCGCCTCCTGCCCCGTCTTCATTTCTGACAGGCTCATTTCAGGCTTCATTATCCTGCATCTTCTCTGCCCTGATGCCACTTTGCTCCCTAGCCAGGAGGTGCCACATTGAAGAAATTGCAAGGGGTGGAGTCTATCCTTGCAATGGCTGGAGCCATTAAATTCGTATTTAATTTGGAGGTGGGCATTTCTTGGGGTCTGTTATGGGGTGAATTGAGTTCCTCCCCTAGCCAAATAATCATATATTGAAGTCCTAGGTGACTTTATTTGGAGATAGAATCTTTCAAGTGTTAATTTAGATAAAATGAGATTTAATGGAATGGTGGGCCCTATTCAATATGACTAATTCATAAAAGGAGAAAAGGACATAGTCACACACAGACAGAAGACTAGGTAAAGACTAGGAACAAATGGCCACCTACAAGCCAGAGAGATGCCTCCGAGGAGACCAACCCTGCTGACACCTTGATCTCAGATTTCTAGTTTCCAGAACAATGAAGAAACACATTCCTATTGCTATAATCTACCAGTCTAAGGTACTTTGTTGTGGTAGTCCTACCAGAATAATGCAGGGTCTTTGGATGTGTATTCCTCTCAGGAAGCATTTGTGCATCTAAACTTCATTGCCAGGGTTCCGTGGGCAAGGCGCCCTCTCTCATGGCCATTTAATTCTATTCCATGTCTTGGAGGCTTGTCACGGCCCCCTCCTCACATTGTTGGAAGTGGTTGTCCTTTGATACTGACACTTTCCAGGAATAGGCCCATGTGAACACTCTAGGCTACTGACAGCTGCTTTATGAATAGACCACTTTCTGCGTTGTCTTAGCATGGTTCTCCCTAAGAGCATATCCAAAGACAAATACTGGGTATACAGGGTCTATTTTGCATGTGATCCCAAGGCATAATTGGAGGGAGAGGGAGGTGAGACAAGGAAAGGAGCAAAGCCAATGAACTGGATGACAATGACTGACTTACTGCTGTGGGCAGCTAGGCTCGTTCTGCTGGGGATCCTCTGCAGAATACATGAAACACACCTAGGAATATCCTACCAAAGGCCAAGGGAACTGGGGCATTTAGCCACAAATGCTCACCCCTCATTGCTTACATAAACTCTCCCCCATCCTAACTTGTCTTTTATGTGGCCAAGAGCACACAAGCAGAGAGATGGAGGAAGATGCTGGCATGCAAGTGAAAGCTGGAAAGTACCGATAGTGTTAGCTGGGCGAAACTCATTCTTTGTCAGACCTCCCTTCCGCTGGCTCCAGCATGTTCCACATTGAGCCCACCCAAGTGCAAAGCACTTTTCTCTCCCCTTTCAGGCTGCA
This sequence comes from Chinchilla lanigera, assembly GCF_000276665.1. Classification (NCBI taxonomy): domain Eukaryota; kingdom Metazoa; phylum Chordata; class Mammalia; order Rodentia; family Chinchillidae; genus Chinchilla; species Chinchilla lanigera. The sequence continues at coordinate 22,680,054 of NW_004955433.1, read as the reverse complement.
TTTTCAACTCTTCTCCAGGAGGCTTCTGTTGCATTAACGCCCAGCATCTTTCTGGGTTGCGGCACTTCAATGGGGCCACTTCCCTTCCTGGGCTCACTGTGCACCTAGATAAAAGGGAGTCTTGCAGGAACCGGGATGGAAGGATTCCTCAGCTGGGCCTTTTTTCTGTTGAAAGGCAGGGCTTCATCTCACAGATCTCTCCATCCTGTTGCTTCAGAGAGTCCCCTGTGAAGCAGGCAGCCTAGCAGCAGAGTGGAGAGGAATTTCTGGAGCAGTAGCTATTATTTCTCAAATATCCATATTTGAAAGTGGCGCCCTTCTGGGCTCTACTGTGCTGGCCCCTTTAGAAGAGATTGTGATCTAATTTTGAGAAGATTTTGCCTCTAAATGGCTCAGTAAGTGTTTTGATGTGGCCTTCAAACTTCCACATTTAGGGGCTGGGGCCAGTATCCCCAAAGACATTTATGTCAAATGTTAAGTTCATTCAGTTTTCCTGTCTGAGAAGAAAGCAGTTCAGAAATGATGGCCACATATTTGAGGTGAAGGGTGAACCCTCAGGAGCATTGTTGGTGACCAATGGAAGGAAAGCAAGAGAACTGTGCCTGGAAGTTTTCTGAGGTTTGTTCAAACACCAGAGAAACCCATATAAAACAAATACTAACCACAAGAGAAATGAGTAGGGTCAGCGAATAGAGTCCCTATTAGACCTTGAACTTAGTTTAGATTTCTCCAAATCAGAGCTGGAGAAAAGGATCTAAGTGCAGGCAGTTTATTAGGGAAGTGATCAAAGGATAACAGCAGAGAAAGGAAGACAGAGAAGGAGAGAAAAACCAATAAAGGAGGCATTAGTGAGCTGGTTATCCACGCGTGGGAGTAGCCTCAGTCCTATATGGACTTATGAAGAGCAATAAAGGACATACTTTAGAACCGTCCCACAGGCAGAGAATTCATCTCCCCACTTTTCTCCTTGGGGACATTGCCTCCTGTTTGCTTTTAAGGCAGGTTGATGACCTTCTGTTCCCTTGGGGGAACTGCTCACCCAAGCTACACTGAAATCAAGGGGGCTGCGGGGATGGAGCATTGTGCACCATTCGCTGCTGCTGTAGATCTTTAGTTTGAGGAATGAAACTTCATTCCATCTTCCCACCCATTGCACTTCCATTTGAGCACCTACTATGTGCCATGGACTGGGTTAAGAGTTGAAGATAAAGTGATGAACTCTCGTATTTCTGTCTCAGGAGTAGCTCACATTTAGAGGGGAGGGGGCTCAGAAACATTTAATTACAAAGATCTCAGAACCACAGGCCCATCTCCTGTAAGGAGAAAATCAGGCCAGCTGAGATAAAATCCCTAAGGCCCTTTGCCATCCCCATATGCACTGAGAAATAGTCCTACAGATGGCTTCTCTGAAAAGGCTCTGTCATCCCATCTTGTGTGGTGAGAATGATGTAGGTGTGGCCTAGAGGAGAGGAGGCTGCTCTTTCTACTCTTGGGAGAGTTTGCTCATTGTGATCAGTTTCTTTCTATCTGCCAAACAGGATGGACCTACTACTTATTAAGGAAGGGGGTTAATGCCAGGCATGGTGGAGTACACCTGTAATCCCAGCACTCGAGAGGCTGAGGCAGGAGGATAGTTGTGAGTTTAAGACCAGCCTGGCTTAAAAGTGAGCTCAAGGCTGACCTGAACTGCACAGCAAGACCCTATCTCAAAAAGACAAAAAAAAAAAAAAAAGTCTCTCTGGGGGTTAACTATGCAAAAGGACTTCCTGGCAAGTGAGGCCATTCACTCTTACACATGTTCCCAAGAAAGTCCTGTGGGTTTATGTGAAGAATAGAGAGAATCAAGGGGCACACCAGAGGCCACGCTTGCATGGCTGGACAGCTATTGTAAGTCATTCATGGTGTAGGAGAAGTCAGGCAGGGGGTCAGGCTCTGGGACAAAGAAAGGAGTTCAGTTCTGACCTACTGAGAGGCAGGCCTCATAGGGCCAGCGTGTAGCCACCCATCTTCCTGGGCTCTGTCCACAGCCCTGTCTGAGTTTCTTTTCCTGGTGTCTTGGCATCATTTCTTTCAGATCCTGCCAGCTCTCCCCTCTGGATCTGGCATTATTTCCAACTTCCTGCCTCATCTTGATGATTCTTTCTAATTCCCCTGGAGCACAGGAATACTCTGAAAGGGGCATCTTATCTGGACCCAGGAAGAGCTTAGCTCCATCATCCCAGAGCACTTCTGGGGCCTGGAGCAGTCCTTGGCATCCAGTTTCCCCTTCTTTCCAGGTCCTTGCTCAAAAGTTACCTTCACCGAGGCCTTCTGTGACATCCTAATTAAAATAAGACCCTATCCTATTACTCTGTGATTCTGATCTTGTTTCATTTACCTATAAGACCATGCTATCTAAATGTTTGTGTTTATCACGTGTACATATCCTACCAGTCTCACGACGACAGAGGCTTTGTTACTGTGTCCACTGCTGTACAATCTGGTGCACAAAATAGTTCTTGGCACATAGTAGGACTTCAATTAATTTTTACTGAATAAATGAATAAAAAGCATCAGTTTTACAAGATTGAAGATGCAAAGACCACAGCACGTATCCCATGATGTGGAAGAATGATTCTATTCCAGGGCTCGGGGGCCATCCCATCAGAAATAAGATTGATCTCCTTCTTGTTTTTGTTTGAAAGAGAAAGGCCTACCTAAAATACACAGCAAGCATTCATTTGATCAGCTGGACTTACTACACTGGCGTGTCTAAGGTAATATTTCATTGGATTTCACCCTGTATTTGAAAGCAAAACAATTCACATTTGAAAATCTCATTACCAGCATCTTCCCTCCAAAATCCATTAACGGCGTGAGTGTTTCTGGCAACTGAGATCACCTCGGATTATAGTGTGAAATGCAGCTCTGGGGAAAACTGTATGTTTCAAGATGCTTGTACCATCCAATTGTCAAATATTCACGCGGTTATGGTTCTCAAAGAAAGCACACAATGTAGGGAAATGGGTAACAAAATAAAAAAGCTCTGGGCTGTATTGAAAGAAGGCAGCCGAAGGATTCCTCGCTGACATACCTAATCCCAGGGATGGAAAATTAAAAACTGTGCCAGAATATCAATGCCTCACGCAGGGGACAGCTTGCTTTTTTAAGTAAAATTTCAAGTTTTGCCTTGCATGGCACTAGTAGACTTCTTCTCCAGTCTTACTTCTTGTGACTATACTTTGTCCCATCCTGTCTCCTTGTTTTTCACCAGACTCTCCACACCAGCCATAGCTATTCATGAATCCCAAATCTACATGATCATCTTTGTCTTGGTGAACTTGGATGGCTGTTAGAGGTCTTATGGTTTTGGAGACTATCTAGAGGAGTGTTTACTGAGTTTCTGTTCTGGTGGAAATTAGTTCTGCGAGGCTGAATATTCAAAAAGTGAAGACTGTATTTGTGTAGCCAAATGAGTTTGAGAAACTATAGCATATACTATCTTTCCCTCAGTGCTCTCAAATTGACCCAGGCATGTTCAAGGATCATAGGCATCCTTTGATCAAGAGATTTGCTTATGTTTATTCAAACTACCCTTATCCAAAATTAGCTGACTATGCTTACCACATAAAGAGTTCAAAGTCTACGGGAAACTGTAGTTCACCATTTCAACATATAGGAAACAATGAGGGAGTTGCTCAAAATGTTTAGTCAACTGATTGTTTAATGGGGATCTGGGATACCAGAGACCACAATACTCAGTCCAGGTCTTCTCTACTTCCCTCCCAGCGTTTACTTCAGTTCCATCCCGTCCCATCCCACCTTGCTCCATCTCATCTCACCCCATTCCATAAATATTTCTTGGGCGCCTCTCATTGCCATATACTCTACTGGAGATAGACAGGTAAACAAGACACACACTGATTGAATAATACAGAATACCAATTTATGATTCTAGTAATCTTCCACCTTTCTTCTCTATCCCTCTTCTCTTTCCTTTTTCTCGCCCTCATTCCAGACTATCCTTCACTTTGATCAAGGTAAGTGGTCCTCAAACTCTGCTTGAATTGCATCACTCCTTGGGAGAGGACCATCATCGATTCCTCTTTGTCTTAAAGAACAGGTTTGGTCTGTAGGGCTGTGAGCTCTGTGACAGCAGGGCTGGTGCTCTTCTCATGCCCTCTGCTGAGCAGCAACCAGGCTTATAGTAGGCGCTCAGTTGATGCCCACCCCATGGATGATGTTGCCATTCCTGTAAGACATTATCGGAACTCAAATTCTTAGCCTATCACCTTAGCCTAAAACCTTCCCTCCTAGCCAGGCTGTAGTCCTAATGGGTTCTCCAAACAACCTCTATTTCTTTTCTTCTGATTTTCCTTGGGCTGATTTCTTATCTAATTTCTTACCTTCTAGGAAGACTTCATTCATACTTCACTGAAGCCTATCCTCCCTTCCTTTTTTTCTTTCATTCTATCCTGCTCTCCTTCCATTCCTTCCATCAATATTCCTCATCAGGGCCTGTGATAGAAATGGGAATCATGATTAACTTCTGAGTTCAGAGACTTCATCTTTCCTTGGGAAGTACAGACAAGTCAAATTAAAGTGCAGGGTCATTCTGTCAGCACAGATGCCTGTAGAAGTTGTCAGAGGTCTACAAATGGAGATACAAGTCATGCAGGGTCAGGAAGACCTCTAGAAGGAGATATGCAAGCTGGTGCTGCTCAACACCTGCAGGTGTAAGCTGCTGTTCCAGAAGACTGTGGTGAAGACAGGCATTCTGGTGCTCTGCACCTTCAGTGCATGTCCAGGACCCTGTCCTGGGTGGGGGCATCCCTGGGCCCTGGCCCATCCTGGGGAGGGAGGAGCAAGGGCTCTGTCACTGTGTGCCTTGGAGGACCCGGCTCCTCTATGTGCTGTTTCACCATATGTCGAATGGGTGTTTGCTGTAAGGATTAAATGAAACGATGAGCAAGACAATTTTTTGAAATCCAAGATATGCTTTAAAAACTGTAAAGCTCTCCCGAAACCACATTATGATCATTATTTCAGCCTCTTTCTGGGTTCTCATGACTTCTTTCTGGCCATTTCTATAGCCTCCTACTTCACAGCTTTGCTTACCTGAGCGAAGGAATCTGGTTGTTCCTCTCAAGTATGCTACATTGGAATAGGGGTGGCAGAAGGGGAAGGGGAGACTCAGATTCCCAAAGGAAAAAACAATGATTCACAAGAGAACTTCCCTGTATCAACCCAACAATAGTATTTTCTATGATAACAGCTCTATTGAGGTATAATTTCCAGACCATAAAGTTCACCATTTTAAGTCATATAATTCAGCAGTGTTTACTATGTCCACATGGTTGTACATTTATTACCACTATGAAATTTGAGAATATTTTCGCAAGTTCAGAAAGTGCCGCCCTGCTTCCCTGGCAGTCCCATTTCACCTAGGAAACCACTAATTTTTCTTTCTATCTAGATTTGCCTATCCTGGATATTTCATATAAATAATAAAGCCATATGTGGTAAAAAAAAAATTCAATCTCAAGACTTTCAGTTACTCTTCTTAGAAAAGTTACTTAGCCGCAGTGGATCACTTGTAGAATCAGAGTATTCCTAGCATGGGGCTTGGCACATAGTAGATGCTCAATGAATATATGTTGAACAGATGAATGGATCTTTCCCTAACAGTGTTTACTGTTGAAACTATATATAAAATGATGAAGTAGGGGTTAGTGTGATCCCTTTCATCAGAGGGTGACCCCTCCAGTGACTCAATCTTACTCTTCTTTGTTAAGGGATCATTTTCTCTTATTTTCTAATTAAAGGTTTTTCTGTTCATGCTGGAGTCCTTTCCTATTTTTCTTGTTCTCCTTTGTTAAGGGCTAGATTGATCATACATTTTCTTTTCTTTTTCTTGTGAAAATAAATAAATGAGTACATAAATAAATGAGTAAATGTGTATTTGTCCCCTGCTCCCCCCAAAAATGTACAGAAAAGAGGGGGAATTGACTGAATTTTGAGAAGAGCTGTGTTTCATATCTTCTCTCCCATGACGATTCTGTAACTTTCATTACAGTATCTCTTCTCCCTTTCCTGCAACTTTAGAGTTGATCTCTCTTTTTCTTTCCTTTTTTTTGCAGTACTAGAGTACTGGGGATTAAACTGAAGGTCTTCACACTGAGCTATGTCCCACTCCCATTTTAAATTTTTTATTTTGAGACAGGGTCTTTCTAAGTCACTAAGTTACCTTGGCTGGGCTCGAACTTGTGATCCTCCTGCCTCAGCCTCCCAGATTGCTGGTATTACAGGCATGAGCCACTATGCCCAGCTTGATCTTTCTATTTAAATACAGATAATAAGCTAAATGAAACCTCTTTCCACCTTTCCTAATCCCCTCCTCTCCAATTTTTCTAAGTACAATTTCATTTAGCACCAGAAGTGTTGGCAGGGCAATGGTCATTTCTAAATTTGTCAGATGATCAGATTTTACTAAATCTGGCTTCCCTTCCCTTCATTGTCTTTGACCTCTTATCCTGCATTAAAACAACATCTTTCTGTGTCATAGTCCTCCGTCAGTGCCTGGCTACTGCTCTCATTGCTATCATTTTTTCCTCTAATGAGGTGCTCCACTGAGCTTTGCTGGCCTCACTGCCCCAATGTAAGAACCATATCTGAGGCATTCCCTTTGCCTCAGCAGAAGCTGGGAGGGCATGGGTGGCAGAGAACAGGAGACATTTATCAGTTATATAACTGTGCCGATGACTGTGTCCATTGTCTCTGATTCCGCATCACACTGATTGTTTGCATTTTTGTTTTTTTTGAAATTCAGAGTTTAGGTTTCATCCCAACACTTATTTAGTCAGAATCTCAAGGGTGGTGTCTAGACACCGGCATTTTTTTTAAAAAAAGTATTCCAAGCATAGCTTTAAACCCCTGACTTGCAATAAACTGCCTCTTGGAAAGCACATTTCAGGTAATTTAGACACTATCAATGTAAACACCAGTTGAGGATGAAAATGTTCTTGGAGTGAGGCCATTGGGTTATGGTTATAATTTTGGTTTTAGACAAGAACAAATAGGTTTTCTAGGGAATAATCTAGTCAATCAAAAACAGTATTTGAGTCTGTTGCCCAAACATAAGGGAACATGAAATGCTAACAGCTATAATTCTTCGGGAACATTTAATAAAGTAACACAGGAAGGAAATCTAGCACAATTTGCTTACCTACATAACATGGGCAGTTTTGCATGTAGCACACATTTTATAAGAGTTGTGTTCACTGTAAGAAAAGTCAGCATGAACCAGGCGTGGTGGCCCATGCCTGTAATCTCAGCACTTGGAAGGCTAGGGCAGGAGGATTGTTGTGAGTTGGAGATCAGCCTAGGCTACAAAGTGAGTCCAAGGCCAGTCTGAACTGCATAGCAAGACCGTGTCTCCAGGAGGCAGTCTGTTGTAAGTCAGAGGTTTAAAGCTATGCTTGGAATACTTTTTTAAAAAAATGCCAGTGTCTAGACACCGCCCTTGAGATTCTGTCTCAAAACATGCCCCCTGCAAAAAAAAAGTCAGCATGGCTTTCTAACTCTGCCAATAAAATGCAACACTGCAGAGATCACCTATAGATAGCCTCATACAGGAAGATAGTGTACCTGTTTTGCAAATCCCCCACCAAAATGTTTAGCTAATTCCTTTATCAAGATTAACAGAAACAGCTTCACACGAAAATGAACTGGTTTACCATGTGCTCCTAGGAGACATGGAATTGTCACAGACATGGACGTCTTGATATTGTTTCAGAATCATTTCCTTAAGATGTAGGTGCTGAAGGGTTCTACTAATTCTTTGGAAAGAGAGTTGAAATATTACTAGAAATATATAATAGGGATACTAACTATTTCCTGCAGTTTGATATTTGTTTATATAAATCACACGCCTAACAATCTTAATGCTTTCCATATCGTAGATTCAATCATTTCCTGCCATTATATTATTAGTTCAAGGAATTCCTCCAGGTTTGTAAGGATGAATATTTAAGAATACTAAGCCTGGATAAATATGTCTCTATGTTCTTTAAACCACAACAGAGAACTAGGCAGGCAAGCATACTATTTATACACTATAAGAGGAACATCTTTGGATTCTTTAGGGAAGGCCATTTAAAATAAGCATAACTCCAATCCCATACCCTTTAGGGTAGAAAACCCAGTGTGTTAAAGTTTATTACCAAATCACGGTAGAATTAACAGACTAGACATTCAGACTAACCTCAGAAATGTGTAAGAAAACATCTTTGTATATTCCTTATGGCATTTCCAAAAGATACTGTTGGATGACATTCTAGTGTGATTAAGAGCAGGGATAATAGACCTAAGTGTCTAGGATTTAAATCATGGCCCTGCAATTTACCAGCTGTGTGACTTTGGCTAAGTCACTTCTCTGAGCTCTGTACTCTTTCATTGAAGTGACAGTTACAACAGTAACTTCATCAGAAGGCTACTATCATGGTTTGAGGTTTTTGGAAGGAGAACAATATAATACAGGACACATATTTTATAAAATTATTTATAATAGTAACCCAAAGAATCATATACAAGAGAGTGCAGGAAATCTGTCCACACACTAAATATCAAAGAATCCAACTGAGGTCCTGGATCCCATGGAAATGTCCTACATGAGTCCAACTGAAGACCTAGAGCCCATCACCATGCATCCTATGAATCCAACTGGAGGCCTAGAGCCCACGACAATGTCTTTGCAGGGCTGTTTCATGGATCTGTGCTGGGAAGGCCAAAAGATCAGTGGTGGAAGCTAGAGGGTCTGTGCCAGCAGGATGAAGGATCTGTGCTAGCAGGCTGAGGGATCTGCACTGGAGCCAGGAAGTGATGCTCAAAGTAAGGACCAGAGCTCCCCGCAAGTGAACCAAAGCCATTCTCCATGACAACAAGGTCCTGAACTCCTTGGAGGATGAAAACAGCCAAGTTCATCAGAAAACCCAGCATGACAAGCTTCTCCAGGAGAACCAACAGCTCCCTACAGCTTCTTTCAGTTTCCAAAAGGCTCCCAACAGCTTCTACCAGCTCCCAACAGCCTCTCTTCTTTAGCTCTGGTAACAATCCCCAGGTGGTCTTCCTACACCCAGCACCACGCTTACTCAGTTCAGCTGGGTGTTATAAGTGGACCACCAGTTGTCAAGCCAGCACAACTGCTATGAGGATTAAATCTATTAATATTTTAAAATACATGAAACAATGCTTGGCATATAGTAAATACTACATAGGTGTTTCTTAAATAAACAACAAAAAAAACCCTCTTAGAGTATTTTTCAAATTTCTGTGTGTATATGAATCACATGGGGATTTCGTAGAAATGCAAATTGTGTTTCAGGAGGTCTAGGGTGGGGCTGAGATTCTGAATTGCTAACAAGTTCCCAGAAATACTGGCTGCTGACTCACAGCCACACTTTGGGTAGTGAGGGTGTCTACATCCTTTGGCAGGGTGGGAGTAGGAAGAATACAGGTGTGATTCGTTTGCTCTGTCTAACTTGCCCCAGCTTTCCAACAGGTGAGGATGTTGGAAGGTTAACTCTTGGAACCAGCTGCTTATAGCTGTCAGGATAGAATCTTAGCCTGAGGCCTCACTTTATCCTCTCCTTGAGCACATTAACTCTCTCACTGGTTACTCTGAGGCCCTATGACTTACAATCACTTATGGCATTCGGTACATCTGCTTCACTCCAAATAAGAGAAGACTGATGAAGGGGGCCACAAAGTCTACCTCCCTCTCCACCAACATGGGCCTTCTCATGAGTGGTTTCTAGGGAATTCCCACACAGACCAATTTGTTTCATCTGTGGCTTGAGCACTCTCAGCAAATGCTTTTTTAAAATCTTCCTTTGGTAATTTCTAGGCCCAAGGAAGGCAGAAGGAGGAAAGATGTGAGGCCACCTTCTCAATACCAGGAAAAGTAGTTTATCCTACATTCAAACTACTTAACATTCTGTTTATTTAATTTTAGCGAATGCTCTACAACTAGATTAAATTTGCTGTCTACCAAGTGAATGAAAAAGCTCCTTAGATGTCTCTTGGTACAATGCACATGTGCATTTAAAGCATCTGAAAAAGGTTTCAGAAAAAGTAGAGCCCCAAGCACACAAAAGGCCCAATTTGTTAAGATAAAAAACAGAAATAGACTGAGGGAGAACTGAGAATGACCTATGGCATGTTCATGTTCATTTAATCCTATTGTATCTGCCAGCTCAGTATTTAGGTGTTGTTTATTTTTGGTTATAGGGTCCCATCACCTATCAGATTATAGCCAGATGAGATAATAGCCTTATGATTTGACCATCAACTGTCCATACTTGAAGCTGGTGTTATGAACTGACTATAAAATTAGCGTATATCCCTTAGTAAGCATGCTTACAAAGGGGGAGGAAATATTTAAAGCAATTACAGATAGCACTGAAAAATGAGTTATTTGCAAAAAAAATTTTAAGAAAACAAGAATTTCAATGTGATGTGATGTTTTTCATTGATACCTACCTCTATTAGTCATTGTTGAACTGAATCCTGATATTTTCTCAGGCTTTTATTTATGTTTTGCTCCTCTTTGCTCATCTAAAACATTGAAATCCTTTTTTAATAATTGACCTGTAAATATAATCCAATAAAATGCTCAGATCTTAAGAAGCTTTCACATGTGCATATAACCATGTAACTCTCAACCCTGTTCAAGATACAGAACATTATCCTAACCCCCAAAATAGTCCTCTTGTTTCTTTCATACCATCTTGACCCCATTTACCCAGGCTCTCAAGAAAACACAGCTCTGATTTCTTTCAACGTGAATTAATTTTGCCTGTTCTAGAAGTCTACGTAAATTGAATTGCACAGGATATATTCATTTATATCTGGCTTTTCAGCATGATGTCTTTGTGGTTCATTCTTGCTGTATCTATTAGTAATTCATTTCTCTATTGATGAGTAGCATTTTGCTTTATGATTATAACTGAATTATTTATCTGTTCACTTGTTGAAGGATGTTTGGATTATTTCTAATTTTTGTCTGTCGTAAATAAAGCTGCTATGAATATTCTTGCACTGGTCTTATTGTGTACATATGTTTTCATTTCTCTTGGGTAAATGCACAGCAGTGGAATTACTGGGTCATAGAGTAGGTGAATGTTTAACTTTATGGGAAAGTGTAAGACAGGTTTCCAAACTGGATATACCAGTAGCAGTTTGCATTCCTGATATCAGTGTATGATAGTTTCCATTTTTCCACATCGTTAACATTTAATGTTGTCAGTCTTTAAATGGCAAACATTACAGTGTATATATGTTTATATCTCATTTTTAATTTACATTTCCCTGATGATTCATGCTGTTGAGGTCCTTTTCTATGTGCTTATTCGCTATTCATATATCATCTTTTGTGAACTGCTTATTTGCTTTTTTAAAAAAACTCATCTTAAAACATTGTTTTTTATGATTGAAATTGGAGAAGTTCCTTTCATATTTTAGGGACTGTCAGGTATATGGTTCATGAGTATTTTCTCTTTGTCTGTGTCTTAAATATTCTTTAATGATGTTTTCTAATAAAAATTATTTTTAATTTTGAAAGTTTACTTTATTGAAATTCTCCCTTACAATTCATATTTTCTCATTGCCTCTTAAGAAATGTGGGTCTAATTGAGGTGCTAAAGATATTCTCTTGTGGTTTCTTTAGGTAGTGTTATTGTTTTGATCTCACATGCTAATACATGATCCATGTTGAATTAATTTTTTGTGTATGATGTGAGGCATGAGCTGAAGTTCATTTTTTTCCTGACAGATAGCTATTTTTTCCCTTATCACCTATTGAAAAATCTACTCTTTCTCCCACTGAATTGCTGAAGTTCCTTCCCAAAAACCAATTGGTCATGTAAGTATTGATCTTTCTAGACTCGGTAGTATTTCGCTGATATTTGTATCTTTTGTTGCCATTTACCACATAGTATAGCTTTATAGTAAGTTTTCAAATTTGGCAGTAAAAGTCCTTATCATCTTACTCATTTTTGAGATTACTTGATTATTTTAGGTTCACTGCATTTCCATTTCATTGTAAAGTCATCTTACCAGTTTCTCCAAATAAACTCTAAAGTTTTGTAAAAGCAAGGTTTAACTTAAACCCAGTGAAACTCACAGGTCTTTTTTTTTTTCTTTTTCCGGAAACGGGAATCGAGCTCACGACCTTGCGCTTACCAGGCAGGCACTATGCCGCTGAGCTAAATCCCCAGCCCACAACACACAGGTCTTAAGGGTATAGTTCAAACGGTTTTGATAGACATACGCATGTAAACCATAGTCCTATCAAGGCATTTTCATAACCTCAGAAACCTTCGTGGTGTCTCTTTACAGCTATCCCCTAATTCCGCAGAAATAACTACTGTTCTAATTTCTATCACTGAAGATTAGCTTTGCCTGTTCTAGAAACCCCTGTAAATGGAACCAAGCTGTAAGTGGCTTTGCACTCAGCATACTTTTGCCTCATCTATCAATGGTTTGTTCGTTTTTGTTGTTAAGTATTAGTCCATTGTCTGAATATATCACAGTCTGTTTCTACTTTCACCAAAAACTAGCTGCTACTAGTTTTGGGCTGTAATGATGCTATGGATCTGTTACACTTTTTGAGGCTATTTATTTTCCTTTTCTTTTTTTTTTCCTTTTTCTTTTTTTGGTAGGTGAAATGCCTTGGAGTGAAATTGCTGAATCATAAACTAAACACATATTAAACTGTTTTAAAAAATCTGGCAGAATTCTTTCCAAAGTAATTGTAATATTTTACAAATTTCACCAGAATTGTGTAAGACTTCTGAGTATTCCAGAGCTTCACAGCAATTTGGGGTTTATTTTAGCAGTTCTAGAGGTGTGTTGTGATATTTCTCTGTAATTCACAATTTTTTATTCCTTGGTGAGTAAAGATACTGAGCAAATATTTATATGCATATATCTTCTTTTGTAAAATGTCTGCTCAAATCTTTTGACCATCTTTTATTCCTTTATTGTGTTACTTTGTATTATTTAGTTGCAAAAAACTCTGTGTACGCATGTGTGTATCAATTTTCTGCATATATATTATGTAGAAAGTAGATATATATGTGGGGTGTCTGTCTATCTATTTATCTATCCTCTACTTATCTTCAACTTGTCTTTGGAAGATGTGTGTTAGGAATATTTCCCCCATTCCATGACTATTATTTAACAGTGTCTTTAGAAAGCAGAAATCTTTTTTAAAAAAACACGATAATTTCTAATTTATCAGTTTGTTATGGTTGTGATTTTCCATCCCCTAGGAAAATTTATCTAACCAAGTTAGGAAAAATATTCTCCTGTTTTTGTTCCTAGAAGTTTCATAATTTTAGCTTTTATGTTTAGGTTTATGTCTCCTGTGACATTAAGAAGCTCCTAATGTTGAAGTTTATTTGTTTTAGATTCTTAGAATTTTCTATGTACCCTATTATGTTGTCTGTGAATAAAGTCAGCTGTACTTTTTTGAGTCCATTTTGTATGAATTTTGTTTCTTTTTCCTTTGCTATTTCAGTGCTTAGAAGCTCTAGTAAAATTTTGAATAGAACTGATTCCTCACTCCAGGTAGAAGAACATTAGTTATGTTACATATAAATTTTTCATGGATAATATTTATTAGGTTTGAGGACATTTCTTCTGTCCCTAGTTTGTGATTTTTTTTTCTTAATAAATGGATGTTGAATTTTGTTCAGTACTTTTCTGATCTTTTGAGATTATCATAGTCACCCTTTTACTCTATTAATGTAGCAAATTTTATTAATCAATATTTGAGTATTAACTTTACAGCTCACACCTAAGACTTTGTAAATTGAGGTTTAATTCATATAGAAAATAGTCAAATCTCACTGTTCTCAAGACTTTTTAATTTAATGATTGATATGTTTGGATTTATGTATATCATTTTGTTCCTTTCTTCTTTTCCTGTCTTCTTTTGGATTAACTGAATATTTACTAGTAATTTCTTTTATCTCACCATTGGATTAGTAGCTATACTTCTTTATCCTATATTTTAGGGGTTATTCCATATTTTACAATATGCATCCTTTACTTATCTCTTTCAGTAATATCTTATCACTTTATGTCTAATATAAGAACATGTTATTCAGTGTAGTGCATTTTTTCCTATTCTCTTTGTGCTATTATCTTTTTACTGTTTACTTCAGTACATATTAAATACCCAAAATACACTATTAATATTTTGCTTTAAATAAAGAAGCATCTTTTAGTTTTATTTCTTTGCCATGCTGAGGACTGAACTCCTGGCTTTATGCATACAAGGCAAGAACACTACCACTGCAGTGCATTTCAGGCCAATTAATCATTTTTAAAAAATTAATAAACGAGGGAAAATGTCTTTTCTATTTACCCATATATTTTCTGTTTGTGCTACTTTCCATTCTTCTGTAAAAGTTTGAGTTTTCATCTGGTGTAATTTTCCTACTTCACTTTTAATATTTCTTGTAGTGTAGTATATTCAAGCTATGAAATTTTCAGTTTTTTTTCTGTTGTAGAATTTCTTTATTTTGCCATAATCTTTGAAAGACAGTTTATCTGGATATACAATTCTGAATAACATACTTTTATTTTAAAACCAGAAAGTGTTATTCTGTAGTTTTCTTGGTTCTGCTATTTCTGGTAAAAAGTTAATGGGAATTATCATCTTTCTTCTACTGCATGTTATGTATCTCCTCTAGTTGTTTTTAGTTTTTTATATTTGTTTTCTCACAATTTGATATTTTGATTTCCTTTATTGTTCTTGGGGTATATTGACTTTTTTCAATATTTGCATTGATATTTGCTATCAAATTTGGAATTTTTAAAAGTATGATATAACCAAATATTTCCCCTACCCCAATCTTCCTCCCCCACTTCTGGGACTTTAATTTTTATGTGTATTAGATAATGTTTTATGGCTATGACACTCTTCATTTTATTTAACATTTTTTTCCCTTTCTGTGTTCAGCGCAGATACTTTTTATTTTTCCATCTATTAACTTACTAAACAGTTTTGTAGGTCCTAATTTACTTAGCCATTGAGTAGAATGTTTTATTTCAGATATTTTAATAATTTTATTTGTTCAAGCAGATGCACAGAAAAATTGTGCAGATAGTGCAGAAATTTCCCATATACCCATTTCTTTTCCCTATGTAATTTCTTATATTATTAATATTTTCTATTAGTGTGTTACATGTGTTACAACTGATAAATACTATTGATGTATTATTATTATTAACTAAATTTACAGTTTGTATTAAGGTCTACTCTTTGTATTGTATAGTTCTATGAATTATGATGAATGTTTGTCTAACATCATATATTCACTATTATATCATATATAATAGTTTCAGCATCCTAAAATATCCTAGCCATCACATATTCATCCTTTTTGTCCACCATTACCACATTGGTAGTTTTACTCCCTTGATAGTTTTGCTTCTTTTGGAATGTCATAAAGTTAAAATCATATAATATGTAGGCATTTCAGAATGGCTTATTTCTCTTCATAATATGCATTTATGTTTTTTCTACCTTTTTTTAGTTTTATAGATGGTTTTTGTTTTTACTGAATAATATTCCATTGCATGGATATACTGAAGTTTGCGTATTTACCTATTGAAGAACTTTTCAGTTACTTCCATGTTTTGGTAATTATAAGTGAAGTTTTTGTAAATATTCATATGCAGGTTTTTGTGTGGATGTATGTTTAAACTCATTTGCATAAATATCCAGGGGTAGATTGCCAGGACATATAATAAGCCAAGTTTAGCTTTGTCCTGGTTACTTTTTGTGTTTCTGAGACAAAATACTCAAACTCAGAAGTTAAAGGAGGAAAAGTTTACTTCCACTTACAGTTTGTAGAGGTTTCAGCCCACAATTGGCTGCTCTGAGGCATGGTAACATGGCAGAGGGGCATCACACAACAGAAACAGTTCATGGTGCAGAAAGTAAAAGGCAAAGGCAGAAGGCAGCAACAGCAGCTGCAGCTGCAGCAGCAGCAGCAGCAGCAGAAAGCCTGCCCTACCCCTGCCCATTTATATTACATATAGTTTGTAAGCCTATTGATTGATGCCACCCATACCCAGGATGGGGCTTCCATTATCCACAGCCTTAATTCTAGTATCACATCCTTAATCCACAGCCACACACCCTAATCCAGCCACTTTAAAACTCCCCACCTATGACTCCTTGAGGCTTTGGGGGAACATCTAGATATAAGCCAAAACAAGTTTTACAAGAAACCCTTCAACAGTCTTTCAAGTATCTACATCATTTTGCATTCCTACTGACAGTGAATAGGGGTTTCTGGTGGACCTTTTTTGATCTTTATGATAGTAACAATGCTAATAGGTGTATAGTATGGTTCTCTTTTATGGCTTATTCTTGTTTTCTGTAAGTCCCTTAATGTAAGAGCTGCTTTAAATCTATTGTCTTTTGAGTTCATCCTTCATGTCTTCTCTGAGTGTATCTATTGACTAGTTTTTCTGTCCATGTGCACTTTATTCTCTGTTTCTTCACATCTAGCATCATTTTTCTGCTTTTATTTTTATTTTATGAATACTGAAATCTTTGGCACTTAGATTTTGAAATTTTCTTCATTTCACTATTTCATTCTAGTGGAAAGTTAATTTCCTTGTGGATCTTTTATTTAATTCAAAGATTTTTTTTTTAAAAGCTTTATTTGGGTGGATCTAAGGCTATCTTAGCCCATTTTCTAAGCTATGGTCTTTTTTACTCTCTTTACTGAAAACCCAGGGTGTTGACCTAGCTTCTCATTCCCCCTGATGGGAACCCAGATGCCCTCAAGCCTGGGTGAGCTCAGGAAGTTCCCCAGAATTATCTTCTCCCTCTTGCTTGTTCTTTGTCTGGCTTCCTGGAGTCTTGCCCTGTGCATTCAGAGATTAGTGTTCAGCCAAGGATGCAGGAGGACTCCTGTGCAAACTTCTGGAGTATCGCTCCTTAAATACTTCAGTCGCCTTCCACTCCACTCTACTTATCTCAAGGCTGAATCAGCCCAGCAATGTATCATGCAGACAGGGCACCAAGGACCTCTCAGAGGACCATTGCCTGATGCCTGTATCCAAAATCAGTTATTTCATGGACTTTGTCCAGTTTTATAGTTATTTACTGTGGGAAGAAAGCTCTGATATCAGCAAACCAAGATAGAACAGACATCTACCCCATTTATTCTTTATGTGTAGAATTAACATCCTCTTCATGACTTCTATGTTTCACACTACTAGTCTTATTTAGTATCTGGCTTTCTTGCCTTTTATACTTACAATATAAATCGAATAATATCTTGGTATTTAGTAATACATCCGTCTAAACATATTAATAGTATTTGTTAATAGGCATTAACTACCACAGTCCAAGAGCTCTCACTGGAACTTTCGTCATTCCCCCGCTGCAAACAATAGTTGAAATTATCCTTATCACCAATCCAGATGAGAAAAGGGAGAATCCAATTTGCCTGTATCCCTAAGGGAGAAGTGATTTACCTATACCCAGAAGCTGGTAGGTGATGATTTTTGTTACTCTAAAGCTCTGCACTCATAGGTTTTTATTACGGTTCTTACTGAACTTGTAAATTTTCAAACCACCTTCTCATCACTCTAGGAGTGAGGAAGATTGTGTAGACCCCATGACCTGCTTCTGCCCACCCTACTCTACCCACCTGCTGCTTGAACTAGAGCAACTATGCTGTTAAATGTTTAATTTATTAGATTTCTTTACAAAATATTTTAAAAATATTAAATACTTTTAAAATTTCCTGCAACAAACAAGCAGATCTATGGGAATCTACTGTGCCCCAGAAGGCATTAATTTGCCCTTTTAAAATACTAGCTTCCCCCAACACGAGAGAAATTGCCAAAAAATAGAATGAACGATGACTCTATAGTTTCCTACTTCTGATCATGTGATGCTGTAATGTGTGGGTCTTCCACTGCGGATGCTGACTCTCCCATAATGCTCTAAGGTTGTCTTTGTTTACTACATTTTCATTGCCTTAGCTACAAAGTACACAGTTAGGAAAAGCAACTCTCCACAACATTTTGTTTAATAAACATACAAAGTACGATCAAGAAGTACTGTTAATGTTTAAATTTTTAAAACTCATTATAGTAAAAAACACACTGCCATGAATCACCCTCAAAATATTCTCCCTCACTTACAACATACTTAGCCCATTGTTCTTGCCACTTTCTGAAACAGTTCTGGAAGTGCTCTTTTGTGAGTGTCTTTAGTTTTGCTGTGATGGCTGCCTCAGTGCCCTGAAACAGTCCAAAACATTTACCCTTCATGGTCATTTTGACTTTGGGGAACAGCCAGAGCTGTACAGTGCCAAGTCTGTTGAGTAAGGTGGATGAGGACATGCCACAGTGTCTTTACGAACCTGCCTTTCCACTGGATGGTACTTACATTCACTGTATATTTGATTAACTTTACTAAAGATGTGGCAAGAAAGATGGGAAAAGTGTGTTCAAAGCGAGGGGGAGTATTTTCAGGGGGACTAATGGTAATGTGTCTTTTACTATAATAATTTTTAAAAACCTTATACCTTGACCATAGCCCAGGGTGGTTGGGAGACTCTCACATGGACCCCAGTTCTCCCTGCCTTCTGCCTATTTGTATTCCCATAGAACCCCCTTTCCTTGCCCATAGAAGTAGTGATTTGCTTCTAAAAAGCAGAATATGGCCAAGGTGATGGGACGTCACTTCCAAGATTAGGGTACAAAAAGCCTGTGGCTTTTGTCTTGGGTACTGTCTCTTGCCCTCTCATTCACTAGTTCTGAGGGGAGCCAGCTGCTATATTATAAACTACTCCATGCTCAGGCACGTGTGGCAAACAGAGAATGTCTCCAGCTCATCACCAGGGAGGGCTGCAGGCCTGCTGACAGCCATAACATTGAACCTGCAGCAGATCTTCCCCAGGGTGATCCTTGCCATGACTGCAATCCCTGCCAGTACTTTGACTTCAGTCTGGTGAGACACCTCCAGCTCTGCCACATCTGGCTTCCTTACTTTCAGAAACTGTGAGAAAGAAATGATAATAGCCTGGTAAACTTGGGGGTAATTTGTTGTGAGTGCTAGATGACACACATATATATTAACTGATGCAAAGCTGGTGCTTGATTCTTGGTTAATGATCATTTTCTCATTCCCCCTTTCCTCCTTTTCCTTCCCTGGGGAAATGGTGACTTTTGCCACAGCCTGACTGCTTCTTTACAGGGACAGCATTGATGCTGTGCTCTGATGAATCAAAAGCAAGGTACCGTACTCCATTGCAAACTCTCTCAGTTTCCCCTTGCTTCTTGATAACATTTCATTTGGGTGGGGCAGGATGTAAAGCTTTTATCCCAGTTGCCATTAGAGCACAGTTGGCAATACATATGGTAGCACACCTCTTACAGACATTTTTCCTTGCCTTGCCTTGCCTTGCCTTGCCTGCCCTCCCCTCCCTTCCCCTCCCCTCCCCTCAGGTTCCATCCCCTCCCCTCTCCTCCCCTCCCCTCCCATCCTCTCTCCTCCCCTTTCCTTTTCCTTCTCTCTTACATTCTCTGGCTGACTGTAAAGTTAAGTCTCTCCCCATGGGATCACTTTGAAATTTTATCTCTTCAATAGGTTCTCAACTTTCAGTTCCTCCCTCCCTCTTTGCAAGTTAGGAATCCACAGATCGCAAACTGAGCAGCCGGAAGTCTTGGGCCTATTGTTCTTTGATAAAATGTCCATCCCTGGGCGATGCAGATACTGGTGGAATTTCTAGGGCCTGCCTGCTGGAATGAATTTCATTTGATCTCCCTGAGAATTGAAAAAGTCAAATTCTTAGATCTAAAGAAAGATTACTGAGGGCTGGTCCTTTACATTTGTTTTTTAACCTTGAAATTCCTGAAGAGAACTTTTCTCTTTTTTCTTTGGCTTAGAAAATCTCAAATTGAGGGGAGAAACTGCTATGAAATATCTGTTGTTGATACATGTTGGTATATATTGGTATATGTTCCTTGGTATATGTTGGTATATGTTCCAGAGGGGAAGAAAAGAAATTTTACTATTTAAAAAGATGCTCCTTATAGAACATGAGCAAAGTTAACAGTACATGTCATTCTGGAATGGAATTGCTTGTAGGGTGTGATCCTCCCATCCATACAGGTTGTAAGTCAGCACTCAAACCTGCAGAGGCCAGCAGGCTCACAAATGTATGCAGAAATTTGGTGAAAGGTGGAGGGGCAAGTTTTAAATATGCATATGTACTGTGTATATGTACATATGGTATGCATATATCATAATATATATACATATATATATATACAAAGACATATATTGTTTCTAGTAAGTATTCTAAGTATTGAGCTTGCAATTCAAATTTAGCCAAATGACTTCTTTCTAGCATTTCATATGCCCCTCTCCCAGTTTGAATCTTTTTATTGGATCTGTAGTTGCATGCCTTCTGCCTGTACTATATCCTGAGTGCAGGGTTGATGCCTGGCTTGTTCATCAGTGTGTCCCTCATGCTTATAACAATGCCTGGCCCACAATAGACATTCAGCAGATATTTGTTGAATACTGAATAACTACAGTACTGTAGAACATGTTGAATACGTAAGGATGAGCCTGGTGAGAATTTTCAGAGAACTTATTCCAAAATGTTGCTGAAGATCATGGTCACCACATATTATGGTACATTCTTAATACAGAACCTCTCATATCAGAATGAAGAATAATTATTCCTGCCCTGAAAAACATTCGTGTAGCTTCAGTTATATGGATGTAGGTTTTCTCTTCTGGCTAGGTACTAGGAAATTTGAAAAGTTGTACTTGATGGCTACCTTGCAATTGCATGAAATTTTTTGGGGGAGTTTTGTTTTATCAACACGTCTTGTGTTTTGTTAGAAGTACAGTTTCTTATAGACTCCTAGTGTTGTGTGAGTGTTACACTGTAGGTGTCTTTGTAAGCAGTCTTAAATTCCAGGCACTGAATAATTAAAACTGATGCCATAGAAATAAGGCAGGGATTGCAGGAGTGGGTGGGAAGGGATCATGAGTGTGGAAACTGAAAGAGAAGGATTCCCTGGAAAAGCAGAGAGAGAGTAGGACAGAGTCTGTCTATGGGGCCTTGTAAGGCTTTGACAAGATGAGCCCCTGGCATCATCTCCGGGGAACTTGTGGGCTGGAACCCTCTGAAAATGGAGAAGGAGGTACAACCCTGAGGATATCCTGTTGAGTTAGGTTTACAGCTCTACTTTGGTGCTAGGGTTGCTACTTGCTTGATCTAAGCCTTAGTTTTCTTCACTGGAAAATTAGCCTAAAGATTCTTTTGTAGGTCCAATGAGGAGACAAACAGGAACTATTGATAAGTGCCTAACCATCGTCATAGTTATTGCTGCATTGAGCTCTCCAAGGATTCTGGTCTTGTTTTCAGTTGTCTTCATGGCTGGGATGGAGTGAGAGCGGATAAAAAGAGAGAGAAAGACTCAATTTCCTGACATTTACCATTGGGTCATGCTTTATTTTAACCCAAATGCAGCTGGCCCTCCTTTGGTCATCTCTGTACATTCCCAGGTCTTCCTGTCTATACACAAATTCACAAACTTGGCATTTGTAAAATTCACAAATACAATTTCAAGTTTTGAAAAAAATGCAAGTTTAAAAAAAATCCTTATTTTCAAATGACTAAGGTAATACACTGTATTTTACATTATACAGCAATGCTGTAAGTCTATCTTAAACACTGTCCATATTTTTCTTTATTACAATGTCAAATCAATGCCAAATCTCTCTCTCTCTCTCTCTCTCTCTCTCTCTCTCTCTCTCTCTCTCTCTCTCTCTCTCTCTATTTCTCTCTCTCTCTCTCTCATGTTTTTCTTCTCCCTTCTAGCTCAGGATATCTTCTTTCAATTTCTTCCTCTCTGCTTGGCTTTTCTGATTTCTGATGCTCTTTATTTTGAGAAGGGGTCATCGAACATTTTCCGTAAAGATCAGAGAGCAAATATGTTAGATTTTAGGGTTATATGTCCTCTGTTACAACTACTGTGTTCTCTCCTTGTAACAGGAAAGCAGCCAATGGCACGTAAATGAAAAGATGTGTCCGTTTCCATAAAACTTTATTTACAAAAATAGGAACTGGAGTTTGAGCTACAAGCTGTAATACTGGCTCCTGATTTCAAGCAATTTAGGAAGCTTTCATCTTTGCCAATTGATATTTCATCCTGTCTCCTAATCCCATAAAACTAAGGATTCTATGGTGGACATACCTGTCTTTGGAGGTACAGGAAGATAAGTAGGTAGCACAAGTTACCATTAATATTTTCTACATCTTAGGTTGACTACACAGGTCAGAATGATTCTTGTTATGGCTTGTATCAGATGTATCCCCAAAGCCTTATGCAATCATAGGTGGGTAGTTTCAAAGGTGGCTGGATTAGGGTGTGTGACTGTGTATTAAGTGTGTGAAATTGGGATTAAGGCTATGGATAATGCAAGTCCCACCCTGGGTATGGGTGGCACCAATCAATAGGCTTGTAGCCTAGATAGAATATAAAGGGGCAGAAAGAAGGCAGCTGGCTATTGTTGCTCACTGCTTTGGCTGCTTGCTGCCTTCCTGCCTGTCATACCATAGACCATTTCTCCTCTGTGATGCCCTCTGCCATGCCATCCTGCTTTTGAATCAGTCAGCTATGGACTGAGACCTCTATAAACTGTGAGCCAAAATAAACCTTTGCTCCTTTAACATTGGGTGTCGTGTATTTTGTCTCAGCAATGAGAAAAGTAACTAAGATAGTTCTTTACCCACCCTGCCTATAAGACAGATGTGTCAGGTACAAGTGAGCTTTGGAGCTGATTTGACTGGTCTTCCCAGGGGAGCTCTCTATCTCTCTCTGTGTCTCTGTCTCTGTCTCTGTGTCTGAGTCTCTTTCTCTGTTTCTCTTTCTGTCTCTCTCAATCTCTCTGTGTTGTGTATGTGTGTGCACATATGCATGCATGATGGTTAGGACCACTGTCCTCTTGGCCAGCAATGGTAAAAGCTAAGGTTCTACTTTTTTGGCCTCTTTTACTTTCTCGTTTGATTCTGGGAAGGTCCTCATGTTAACTTGTGTAATGGAAAAAGTACTGGACCAGAGCCAGGGGACCTGATAGCTATTTTGGTTGTATTCCTGCTCTTGTGTTTGAACTTGGCAAGTCTATTCTTCCTCTGGTTAGGTCTGTCATGTTAAACTATAACCTTTGGTCACCAGACATTCAGCAATCTATTCTGATACAGATGAAGTCATATCTGGACCTCAGGTACGCACAGAATGAAGAGTCAGAGTCCTGCCTTACGTGCCTTTGTCCTGACATTCAATCTCACTTCTACCTGAGGGGGGACACTGAAATGTCTCTGCTGGAATCTGGAGGCTTAGGGAGCACAGGCTCCAAGTCTTCAACTTCTCTGATCTTTGGGCTTCCTTCCCATCTTCTCGCATTTATCCAGTATTTCAGACACCCCCAAATTTGTGTATGGTCCAATGGCAAGGCCTTTTAAAGATTTGTTCTCATATACTTATCTTCTTTCCTTACAGGTTTTCCAATCTTTCCTATCTTCATTCCTCCTCCTCAGACTCCTACTTATCCTGGAGGGCCCTACTCCAAATACCTTCTTCTAGAGTTCACATAACACATTGGTTTCTTAAACAAAATTTGGTAAAGAGCTTTGATTCCAGAAGAATATCAAATCATAGCTTTTCACAGCTTTTAGTTTTCCTGTTTCAATGAGCCTTTTTTCCCCCTACACTTAAGAATTTAGGATAGTACAAATTCCTACTAGCAAAAATCAGGGTGGATCTTGTTTCCGCCTCTGGAAGAAGTGCATTCAGTACTTGGTGCTCCAAGTTAGAACCATGCTTTGCACCTGTCAAAGAGATTAGCTTTCCTTTAAGAAGATGGCCATAGTAATGCTGTGCTGATTTTCTTTAGGTTTCCTTTCTGCTATTGGTGCATTGAAAACAAAACAAAACAAACAAAGCAAAGCAAAGCAAAACACAAAACAAAACAGTTAAAAAATCTAAGAAAAAAGCCATCAGTATGTAAAGATGTTTGGGAAAATGAAATGGAATTCTATCAGTGGGGGACTTTGGGGATAGAACAACTTGGATAAGAAGAGGTTACCTGTGAGAAATCAGTGGGAAAATTTAGAACATCACAAGTATCCCAAATCCTTTCATGTAAGAACCCTTATTGTAGGATTCTATAGTCACAGGCTCTTTTCTGTCTGGATTATATAGTCTCTGTTGTATCAGATCCCCACTTCTCTTCTGTGTCCCTGGGTCCTTCTGGTCTTAGAAAGAGGTGGACAGCTGTTCCTAGGACCTTGGATGGAGCTATGACCTGGTCAAACCTGATGTAAATCGAGACAGGGATTTAAAGACAAGAAAATGATTTAGCAAGGAAACCAAGAGAAATGACAATTAGCCACAGGTTGTTAAATCTTGATTACCCCCATGCTGTGCTGTTGTTCTGTAGCCAATTTAGGTTACCCCAAGTCAGTGTTTAAGAGCCATTTTAACTAAATTAGCAACTATGGAAAACTTTTACTCTGAATGTATGCTTATCTGCACTACTTAATTTCTGTCAAGGAATCTTGTGAAAAATCGAGATCAAAAATTCTGATGAGGAGTGAAGATGTTTCTAGCAAGTGATCAAACATTTGATGTTAGCTCTGTGTGTGAATGACTGATTTTTTTTTTATTGTTCCCTCTAACTAGGGTGCCTTTCTTGGTTTACACTTGTGGTTGTGGCATAATGATTAGTAACATTCTCTTTTATTGTTAAGTGTTCCAATTGTAGGAGTAATAAATTGTAGGATCACTCTATAACTATACAGAGAAAATTCTAATCTCCCAGAAGTTGTAGGAAGGAATGTTTTATCTAAATCCCTTTCATATATGATGGTCTAAAACTCAGACTTCAGTATTTGAACTTGGAACATTTCTTTAATGACAGATGCTTTTATCATTACTTGATCCAATTTTTAGTCAGCTTTTCCTCACTGTGGACAAATACCTGAGCAAAACAGCTTAAAAGAGGCAAGATACACTTTGCTTCATGGTTTTAAATGTTTCAGTCCACAACTGGCTGCTTTCATTGCTGTGGAGCTGAGGTGGAGCAGAGCATATAGCAGAAGGGTTTGAGGAAACAAAGCTGTTCGCTTTATGGAAGGTGGAGAGCAGAGATTAGGGGAAAGAAACCAAGAGGATGGGGCCAGAGAAAAGATAAAATCTTCAAGGTCATCACCCCATAACCTACACCCTCCAAGTAGGTCCACCTTCAAATTTTCTATTGCTTGTCAATAATGTCATCAAATTATAGGCTCATTAGTGGTTTAATCCACTGATGAAGCTAGATCTTTGTCATCCAAACATTTCCAAAAGCCTATCCTCTGAACACAGGGGACATTTGAGATCTAAACTATAACAATCTAACATGCTAGAATCTTAAATTCCCTTACCACAGTTAAGAATATTGTAGATCAGCATGAGTTTTTTATTTTCAAGAATTACGCCTGTGTTGACATATTTGTTCATGGTGTGGTGGCCCATTTGATGCATTTTGCAGTGCTGGGGACCGGTTGTGGGGTGGTATGTCTAAGTCTGAGTCTGTCCCTTGTACACACATAAGGGGAGGGCTGAGAGAATTTTCCAATGTTGGACTAGGGCTTTGCCTTTTGCTCTTTAAGATTCCTCCTGCATTTTGAGACTATTTCTGTATTAAAACTGACACTTAGGTTCAGTATATGTGTAATAAAAAGAGAGTACCACAGTCATTTCAGTTTTACCTTTTCTCTGTCAGACTGAGCTGAATTTGACCCTTGGCTTTCACCATTACATAGTTATGCGGCCATAAGTAGATTATTTAAACTTTTTGAGCTTTCTTTTACTATGTATAAAAGGTGCTTCCAGTGTGTATCTCCTCTGCCCTAGAATGGTAGTAAGCTTCAGGTCAAGTGACACCAGAGGAGGTGTGACCCTCTGTGTGGGTGAAAGGCAGTTTTGCCACACTTCTGTTATAATGGAAGGCAATACATAATTAAATAATTTTGAGCAGCTTACACATGGTTCAGAATGAGATGCTGTATTTGCTTCTTGTCTGGTTATAGAATTGGCGTCCTCTCATTTGATTAGAGTATTCCAGTTTCTTTTTGGGGAATTACTTGTCTTATGAGCTGGATTCTCTACATCTATAAAATGGGGCCATGTGTAGCATTTAAGACTCTGTAGTTCAACACAGGAATTGAATATATGACACTTTTTTAGACAGTGTCAGGCTCTTTGTTGACTGTGACCAAGACCAATGTGACATACAGTCATGGTGGATGTGCATTTGAGAATTTTCCTTTGCTTAGCTCAGTATATGGCTCACATTTAACCACTGAACTTTTCCTGTGTTAGAACTTTAAACTGTGCCACCATCTATTTTTATTAGAAAGGCAAAATTCATTCCACTCCTGAGTAATGGAACTAGGACAATCAAGCCAGGTCCTCTCTGACCTGTGAAGTTCAAATTAATTAATTCACTCATTGAGCAAATGTTTATTGATGTCTTTGTGTCAGGCAATGTATGCTAAGTTCTTCACATATTTTTTTCATTTAATCCTTAGTATATATGAGGTGTTGGGTCTTACTGCTTGCTTTGTAAATGAAGAAATGGAACTCTTGAAATTTAACCAACTTACCCAAGATTATATTGCTAGCATGTTGTAAGGCTGATATTTAAACTTGGATCTACCTGACACCAAAACCTACATTTTCTTTGCTGTGGCATTTGGCCTCCTTTCCAGGGGAAGAACAGTTGAAAGCATATTTAACTAAAATTCTAGAGAATTATTGTGACTTTGTTCTTTTATCCAAGTGTCTGTGGCAGTAATGGAAGGTTCAGTAAGCATGAAGGGTATGGGTGAGTAGAGGCATCTGTTGCATTTATCTGTTTAGCGTGGTTTCCTTCCTCCCCCACCTTTAATTACGATGAGGATAATATAAATAATCACAAAAGTAATCATGACAGATTTCTTCCTTTTGGGAGGGGCACCCCATTGGCCCATTTCATGTAATTCCCACGGTATTAGCATGTATTCCCAAGGTATTACCAGTTACAGAATGAGCTCCTCTAGCCACAGGGATCTTTCTCTGATCAAAGCCTACCCAATCACAATACTTTTCTTCAGGGCAGTAAAGCTTGATCAAGGTGTGGACAGATGATCCAAATCAGCCAAGCAGTTTCTTCCTTAGGTCTTACATATGCTGCTTAAGGAAAAGAGTTTCTTTTCTGCCTCTGGATGTTAAATAAGACTGTTAGATGCATCTATTCTCCATTCCAGGATGGTTGAGTCATGGAAAGCCAGGGAAAAAGGGACTGACTTGCAGAGCAGTGGAAAAACCTGGAACTAGTATTGATAACAGGTATACCTACAAATACTTAGTATTGATAACAGGTATACCAACAAATCATTCATCATTCCTACCTTTTGTTTTTGAGTCTTGCCTCTGTCATTTGTAACTGACTAATACAATATATTTCCTAGACTGTGTCTGCAGGAGTCCATGGATAGGTAATCTCCTGCACCCATGAAATCCTGTCAGGGGAGCAGTCAGGACTCATTCACTTCTTTATGTGTTGATCTTTCAAACAGCCCTGAGCACCTACGGTGGTCTAAGGACTGTGCAGTAGCTGAGGTTCTGGGTGACCAATACCCATAGTCCCCATCCTGGCACAAAACACCACCTATAACCTCTTTCTTTGGAGTCCCATGGCCTCCTCTCAGCAGGCTGTGTGTAGAATCTGCTACTTAGGATGCTAAATTATTTATAAACTCTTAACCTGACCATCCAAAGGCTTAAAGCCAGATTCTGTTTCTGGTACCTGAGGGTCAAAGCTCCTTTCAGAGAAATTTCCCTCACATTTTCTTTCTTGCCCCTAGTGTATCAAGGATTCAGAACAGATCTCTTGCCAAAATTATTCCTATGGGGATGTTTGAGCTGGACCTGGAGCCTCCTTTGAACACATTCAGCTCTGTTCACATAAACTTGTGGGTTCTGATGGCTCCTGAGGAAGAAGGTGGCATGCACTTTCAGGAACAGAGGGCACAGAGGGCTGGCAAAGAGCCTGGGAGTTCTGTTTTCTCACTTTCTTTCCCACTGGGTTGCCCCCTCCCCCCAGTTCTCTCACCTTTGCATTGGCTGGTGGCCCCTAACTCATCTCCCTGTTCCATTATGCCTTTTGCACCTGGTCATTCCTGCACCTACCTGAACTTCTCTGCAAGATCCTCCTTCCTAAATTTGGGTCACGTGTAGGAAAACAGATGCACCTTGAGACTATAATGTTAAGTGAAATAAGATAGACACACAAGCTTAAATATCATATGGTTTGTTTTATAGGAAAAATCCAAAGGGTGAATAATTTAAGGAGCAAAATAGAAGATAGATAAGAGGAAATAGGCAGATAGGTCTTTTGCAAATGGGAAAGGGACCAGGAAATGGAGGGAGTGGGGAGTGAGAAGAGAGGAAAGGGACAGAAAGAGAAGTGAGCTGTGTTCTGTACAGGTGCCAACTCCTCATGATGAACATAATCATTATGTACTGTAAACATGTACCATTAAAATAAAATTTAAAAAATGCCTTCTTCCAGAGATGGTGTTGCTTTGGGTATTGATCAGCTTCAGTGTCTCCTGGTGCCCACATACCTCGGCCTTGCTTCCTGGTAGCATCTGGTATAGAGAACAGGTGAGTCCAAGGCTGGGGACCTGGCTGGGGTGCTGGAATATTAATTCTATGCAAAGCAAAGAAATTTTAGTGGGGCAGTGGTGTCGGGAGTAGTGGGAGAAGAAGCGTGGCTGGGATGGGAAAAGTTAATGGGTATAAATTAGAGGGAAGAGAGCTGTACACAGATCACATAACTGGATCAAGGCCTGAGCAGGGTTTGGCAACTCTATCCTTTTCTCTCTTCACCTCTGCTCGTTCATCTGCATGGACCTGTCTTCCAGCGCAGACTTCACCCAAATGCTGCCTCCCTAGGGAAGCCCTTTCCAAATCACCAGCTTGAGGCAGGGTTTCTTTCTGTATGCTTGCACATGACCTTCACCAGACAAATAATGATCTGTAAATAACTGTTCTGGAATAATTTTCCTAATATCCGCCTGCCTCTTGGGAGCCAGGCTGGTCTTGTTTACTGGGAGGTCCTCAGAACAATGTCTACGACATATGAAGTTCTCTGGAATGTTTGTGGCATGACTGAAGTAGCAGTGGTGGCTCTGTAGCTTTCCAAGGCTTGCTACAAGCTCTTGTTCAGGGTGCTCCTTATCTATATCATGTCCTCCTGGCCAGTACTGACCCAGCTGTGAGGTCCCTGTCCTCAACACACATGGGAGCTCAGCCAGCTTCTTCCATTCCGCCCAGAAACACAAATAATAGCGCAGATGTGAATTTCAGGGTAGATATCGGGAAATGGATGATGCCTCTGAGAGTCACGGTGAGTGACAGTGTTTGTGCCCCCAGAAGCTGAATTCCCAGCAAGGTATGGGGAAGGTAGGGATGCAGTGACTCAGGAAAGACTTTGGTCTCCAACACTGTAGTTTATTTCTGAGATCTTCTGATTCCAACTAAATTTCCAGCTGTCTTCTAAGGGGGGTTGCATTCTGAACTATTGGGAGATCCTGAAATCTCACATAGCTAGGGGACTGAGAATGCATGGAGGTGTGGGCCAAGGCAGTGAGAAGAAGGTAGAGGCCTGGGCAGGTGAGGAGAAGGCTACCAAAGGGAGAGAGAAAAGGGCCAGAGGACCAAGTTGGAGCCCTAGCCTTTTTTCCCCCTCATTTTTCTAATTTCCCATCAGTGGAAGCATCCCATGATGTGGAGACAGAAATGTTATTAAAAGTCATTAGCCAAATGCTTGGCATAGCCCTGACATTGTGCTGTGCTCTAGAGTTGCACCAAAAACAACACATAGCTCCCTTTGCACGGTCTCCTGTGGCTCAATCCATTGTGGGGATTCAGATATTGGTTGTGTGACCGGGAGTCAGGGTGGGCTCAGGGCATCTATATACTGAATAGCATGAAAACGATCTTTGGAGAGGTGTAGCTTACACTGAGAGCCAAAAGATGCACTGTACAGAGAAGAAAAGAGCACCTGGCAGAAAAGACTGCAAGTGCTCAGGTCCTGACCCAGAAATGGGCTTTGTGGATTTAGGGCCCTGGAAGACAGAGGAGTGGGTGGAAAAGGGTAAGCAGAGAGTAAGGGCACCGGGTGAGGGTGGGTTAGCAGGGACAGCTCCGCTGGGTGAGTGGTGTGGTGGGAGGTTGGACAATCAACAGGTGCTGAAGGGATGCAAAGAAGTGACATGGCCAGATTTAGAGAGGTTACTCCATGGCTTCCTGGAGAACAACTGTGAGAAGAAGAGACATTGGGAGGAAGCTGCTGTAGAGGTCCAGAGAAGAGATGATGCTGATGTCAGTGGAGAGTAAGAAAAAGAAAGGGATGGGATTAGCAGCTTCTCATCCTACTGTCGAGTGGCCCTGTGATCTGGTCCTCAGTTTCCCATCTGTTAAACAAGAGTGCATACTTTTGAAAGTCCTCTCAGCTCTGGGTGTCCCAGAGGCTCTGTTGACTCTGGCTCTTCCATGGTCTGTGTCTGTTTGCTTTTTCTGTCAAGTATGAAAAACCCTCAATGGAAAGAATTTATAAATAAATTTTGTTTTATGGTGCAAGGATACATTTTCCAACTTTGCAAAGTTTTGTTAATATTTTAAGTGCGTGACTCTCTTGTGTCTCTGCTTCTTGGTGGGAGGTGATGGCTGAGGGTGTTACATTATTAATAAAATATGAATACATTAAGACATTTATTTTAATGTGACTTATGTGGGAAATATGATCTTTTGTGGAGTTCGTTGGCAAGTGGGTGGAAATGCATGTTTGCCCCAAACCTCTAAAAGCCCTTGATCAAGCTGAGGTCTTTGTTCCCAGCAAATCTCTTGACCTCTCCTCGTTTCAGTTCTGTTTACTCTTGGCAAATGTTTTGGGTTCAAAGGGAGAAGCTTTAAAAGCTGCATTGGAAAAGTCTATAAAATCTTAACGCATCTTTGACATCAAATAGCTCTTTCAAAGCAGTGATTTGATGAAGTAAATAGGAATGCAGCACAAACCATATGGAAAGCATTTTCCATAACTGCTCCACACTTGAATAACAAAGGAGAAAAGTTTTTGGCAAAAGGAGTTTGGAATTTTTTTTTTTTTTTTGAGTTTGGGATTTTAATGACCCTTAAATGTTGGCTCAGTAGCCAGATGTATTTTACCAGGCTGAAAACCCAGAGGATAGGCCCTGCCTTTCTCTTTGGCAAAACATAAGCTAACACGATGTTGCTGTTTGTGAAAACATGTTTGTGCTTCATTGCAGAAAGCTTAATTCACCATGATTTCCTTAATTATCTGTCCCTCCCCCAAACTGGCAGAACTCCCAGCATGCTTCACAGCGTCATTTCTGATTTCAGACACTAAGCTGTTTATGAGCATGCCATGGAAACCTCCTTAATTATTTGAAATTAGGAACAAAGGGTGGAAGGGGAATCAGGGGGTGTCTCTTGTTGAAGCAACTGGGGGCGGTGAGGAGGTTTGGACCTCCTGGCGTGAGCTGAGCGCCTCTGTCCTCACCCACTGGGCTCTGTGAATGAAGCAAGTGCCTGGATCTGTGGAGATAAGATGGCCTGGAGCCTTGCCTGAGCTGTTAAAGCCCTGGTTCTGATTCTGAACAAGCCCAGCTATCTGAGAAACAGTCATCTTCAAAGTCCATGCCCAGTTGCTTCCAGCATCTGTCCATTCCTTGAGACCTTTGTGGTGGGCAAACAGAATGGTTGTCATCTCCAGTCAGCCTCAGGACTAGTTTCTCTAACTTTCATTCACTCATAGGTGGATAGTTGGCCCCCAATATCCTTCCCTGGTAAGACACACACGTTTGCAATTTTGGATGATGGAGCCTAGCATGCCCATTTCGTAGATGAGGAAATTGAGGGCCAGATGGTAGAAGTGATTTGCCCAAGGACAGGAGTGGTTTGTCAGTGTTAGGAGCAAGATTAGAACCTATCTAATGCATCAGCAATTTGGATCCAAGTAACTGTGGTTTACAGAGATAAAATGGGACTGTTTGCAGCAAGAAAATTTTACAACACACAAGATGTTTTAAATCCTGTACTTCAGGAGAGGAAAGGCGGGTGGGAAGAGAACAAACCACATACGGAGCTCTGGATTGATGTGTTAAGTTGCTTAACCTTCCACTAAAAATAGAAAAGAGCTAATCATTGTAAAAGGAAGAAACTGAGGGTTGGAGAAGACAGGTGGTAAGCCAGGCTGCAGCAGTGGCTGCGAAGAACTCTATCTTTCCTGTGGTGGGAATGCTGGTCTATTACCAGAATGCCCGAGCCTGGGCAGCCTATAAGCAACAGATAGTTCTTTCTCTTGGGTTCTGCTGAGGGCCACTTCTGGTTCACAGACTTCTCCTTGTGTTCTCAAATAGTGGAAAGACTGAGGGTTTCTTTGGGGCTTCTCTGAAAAGCTCACTGATCCTACTCATGGGCGTTCTGCCCTCATGAGCTAATCGCCTCCCTAAGACCCCACCTCCAAATCCTGTCACATTGAGGGTTAGGATTTCAGTGTGAATTTTTAAATTCAGACCATAGCAAGTAAATTTAGAGCCCTCTGGGCAGGCTGGGCTTTCTTTGGACCTGGTGGTTGGATCACTAGCTCCCTACTTGGCATCTTGGAGGAGGCCTGCATGCTCCCCTTACCCTGGCATGATCCCTAAAAGTGGGTCCGTTTTCCACCCTTGTCAATAGACAGATAAGGATGAAAAACCATGTGCTCCCTGGACCTAGGAGAAAGTGTAGAGAAACCCAGATAAAAGTCATAGCAGGGACTGGGACTCATGTTCTTCTTTTAAAGCAGTAAGTGCCATCTGCTTAAAACAAAAGAAAGCAAAACAAAACAAACCCCCATATCCTATTCTGAATCTAACATTCTCTTCCTTATGGTGCCTGAGCTGGGCATGGGGCTCCTGACTGTACCCAAAGGGAAAGAGCCTACTTTGCTGACTCTTGCTCCTCCTTCCAAGCACCCCTAGTTGCTCTTCACACCCCCTTGTCCTTCTACCTGGCCAACTCTGGTAGGACTTTTTCCTTGGCCGATAGCTGGCCTCCATTCCCACCCTCAGCAGCTACACTCCTGGACTTTGATGGATGATGGCAAAGACAGGACATCATTAAGGGGCAAGGGATGCTGGCCAGAGTGACGGAGAGAGGCTGAGCAGCAGGAAGTCAGCTGAGTGAGCAGAGGAAGGGCAAGGAGAAGCCAAGGCTGGCGCTCAGCCACCCCAGGGGCGATTCTGGCTTTCCTTCTGAGTTATGCTTTTGTTCCTGGGGTGTGTCACTGCACTGAGAGTCCCAGAAGACTCACTCAGCCCTGACTTGGAGTCATGCAAGATTCTGGATGTAGTTTCCTGATTTCTGTTCCTCAGCCTAGAGGCTAAGAAGTTCTAGCTTCCCCTTACAAGCCCAAAGCTGAAAGCAGGGACTGCAGGCACTGTTCCTGGGGCACAGGGTCCTGTCTGCTGAGGTTCAGTTTCTGGATGTGTTCTTGGCCAGCTCCACCCCTGCAGCCCCTGGGCAGAATGCACAGTGATAGGGACTCAAGAGAGAGCTGGATAGAAACTGAATGGCTTTGCCCTGTTTCAGGTATGGTAATTAAACATAGGGATTACAGACCTCCGATCTTCACAGAAAGTAGATTTATCATACCTCATTACCAGATTTTATACACTCCACTTGGGCGAGACTGATGCTCTGTATTAAAAAGAATGCTGGCTTTTATGGTCTAAAACCTTCTGCGATTAAGAGAGAAACATTTAGAAATGACAGCAGTGAGACCGACAGTGGCACTTGCAGGTCCCTAATGAGATGCTAAAGCCAGACAAAGTCCAAGACATAGCAAGTTCTCTCTGGGCATATTCCAGGTGCATATGCCCAATTTGAGTTCAGTGTGAACCAGGCCAGACTCCGCTCCTTTTGGGCCTGTGGACTTAATTTTCCACTTCTCCTCAAATTTGTCCTAATTTTCACAGGATTGATGTCTGAAATCATTACGGTTTGTGTCTAGATAAGTCCCCAAAGCCTTATGCAGTTTTAGATGGGGCTTTTTTGGAGGTAGCTGAATGTAGAGTGTGTGACTGATTCATGGTTCACTGCTAGGATTAAGGGTGCTGGGATTAAGGGTGGGTGATTGCTGGATCAGTCCAATGACTGGTTTGGTACCACCCTATTCCTGGTAGACTGGATACAATATAAGAGGCAGAAAGAGACCTCTCCTCTCTCTCTCTCTCTTTCTCCCTCTCTTTGTTTCTCTCTCTCTCTCTCCTCCTCCCTCTCTCCTCTCTTATTGCTTTTGGTGTCTTCTGTTACCGAGAACAGTTGCCCCTCTGCCATGGCACCATGCCATGGAGCCAATCAGTCATGGACTGAAACCTCTACAAACTGTGAGCTAAATAAACCTTCCTCCTTTAACTTTGAGTGTCAGGCATCTTGTCTTGGCAATAAGAAAAAGTAGCTAAGACAGAGACCTTCCCCACTTTCAGGATGAATTGCAGCACTCTAACGTGGCTGTTGGGTGTACACATGTATATAGTCACGGGCCTCAGACCCCTGCAATATGGTGCATTGGCATTTGAGAAAAGAGAAGAAACCATAAAGCCTCTCTGCTCTTCTTCACTGAAACAGGCCAGGAAACCTAGGAGAAATTTTCTGACTTTTCCCATAAAGAAAAAGCCTTACAGGAGAGGTACTCACCTACCCCCAGAGGAAAAGGAGATTCATCTCTATGGATACAGGGTACAGAGAAGAACCTGAGCTCACCAGCCTCCTGCGGGCCCCTGGTTCCTTCCCATCAGCTCAGACCCTTTGTTCAGTCACATTTCTTCCCACTGTGCACTTCAGACTTCACCTGTGATATAGTGTTTCCTGTCTCTTTAGGTCTTCATTTCTAAGTCTTCTATGCCATTTAAAACTTGTATTAAGCAGTTTTGTATGCTTTTCTCTAGTTAATCTGTTTCACTGTTGTTGTTATGAGGGGCCTCAGCCATGACCATGGTGATGGGTGGAAATACCTGTCCACAACTTCAGTATTCATGTATGCGTAGATGAAGGGTGTGTGTGTGTGCTAAGTGCATGTATGTATAGAACTAGATAGTGCATGTGTGTGTGTACATAGGTGGGTTTGTATTTATATGTTTCTAGGTAGATGTGAGTATGCATGGAATATTTGTAGATAAGTAGGAAGGTAGTGTGTCTGTATATAGGTAGGCAGGTTTGTATATGTGCTTTTGTAAATAGTTTGTATATGCATATAAATAAGTGTGCATGCGTGTATGTAGGTAAGTGTGTTTTTAGATAGAGAAGTCTGTGTATGTGTACAGCTTAAACAGAACTGTTATCAAAGGGGTATTTTAGATGTCAGGATCATAGTGGCAAACAGGAGACCTGACCAATCTTCTTCTCCCCTGATTTCTATTTTCTGGAGGCAATGCCTTTCAACTCTTGACTACTTCTTTTTCAAATTCACCTTTAGATTTCTAATGATCACACATGTACTTCTGACAGTTTTTCTGTGTTAGACACCATACAGAACTGTCCCTTTATGGTAGATGAGGGCTCGGCAGCCTTCCACCTCCCCCATCCCACATGCATATCCTTTCTCCCTCTGCCCAAGATGTCTATCACTCCTTTCGTGGAATAACCATTCAGTGGTGTTGTTATGGACATGTAGATGTTATTCACAGTTGCCACATGTAGCTTCTCATGATTGCATTTTCCTTCTAGTTCTTCAGTCCAGAACCAACATAATTGCTGTGTGTTCATTTATCAGGCATCTATGTGTTTATTACAGGTTCATCTCCAGTGTTAAGGTGCCTGTCAGTGAGGTGACACCCACCGGATCATCTCTTACCTCTTCATACTTGTGCCCTCTTGCTCTAGCTGCAGAGTTTGGGCTCCAGACTTGCAGCACAGTTACAAACCTGGGACCTTCTTTAGGTTCAGCCTTGGGGTAGCGCACATCCAAGGTTGGAACCTTTTATTTCTTGGATCTTACCATGTTCCTCTTTCCTGATTTATCCCTCATTAGACTGATGACTCCCTCTCAAAATGCATGAATGATGCATTTTAAAACACTATGCAGGTCTAAGAAATATCTGTTTTCCTACCTGAATTCTGAATTGGGGATTTATCTGGGTGTAGAATTCTCAGCTGCAAGTGTGTGTACTTCATTTGCCTCAGAATTTTGAATTTCCTTCTGGGTTTCAACATGCTGTGGATGACAATTTACTGATCTTTTGTATATGACCTGCTTTCTCTGTCCAGTTTCCAGTACTTTTTATTTCTCTCCCCAGTAATGCAATATTTCACAGTAATGTGGCATTGTATTGATCTTTCTCCTGTCACTGAGCTGAGCTTTCAATGAACTCTTTCAGTCTGGAAATGCATGTCACTTGGGGAATTTTTATTTCTTCAATAGTTTTCTCGTCTCTTTTTTTCTCTATTTTTACTTTCTAGAGTATGTAACATTCAAATATTGTTTACTTGTACCGATCCTCTAATGTTCTCATGCTTTTTATTCCATTTTCAATTCTTTTGTTCAAATATATATCTACAGAGTCTGCCAAAAATGTATACGCACTTCAGGAAAAGAAAGACTTGCATAAATATTTGAATACTAAATTTATTGAGGTGTCATGAAATTAATACATGTTACCTTTGGCTTCTACAATTAAAAGAGGTGCTCAAAGTGGTGGCCATTAGCTTCCAAGCATTCATTAGTATGGTGAACTACTGCTTGGGTAACCTTAGTCATTGAGATTGCTGCACATGGCATTTTCAATTTCTTCTCTAAGGGCTGGCAATGTAGTGGGTTTTCTGCGATATATGACATCCTCTGGGGTCCCCCAGATGAGGGTAACACCATCTGTTGAAAAAACATCATACTATTTTTCTTTCCTTGAGGTGTGTATACATTCTCCCCCCCCACTCTCTCTATATATTTATATACTTTTGTACATACATTCTTTTTTAAAAATACATTTTCTACTGTGTCTATATAATCTTTTCTTATCTCTCTAAAGATATTCAAATCATGACTGTTTTTCTTGTGTTTATGTCTTACTTCTTTTATGATTTCTACTTGACTTGCTTTGACAGATTTTTCTAAATGCTCAGTGATGCTTGGCTGTGCATGCATACGTTTGGAGACAATATCAAGCTGATGATTGTAGATATTGCTGAGGCTGGACAGAGCTTGTCAGCTAGAGACTTTGTTGTCCAGGGCCGGAGCCATGACCAGGCAATTTCTTTGCCCGTCTCTTTCTGACCCCAGATGTCAGTATCTGCAGGTCTTTTCCCTTGGGCTGGTCAGCTTGCCCAGGGAGGACTTTTCTGGGTTTTCTGCCTGGGGTGTCAAGCTGGGCTGTGTGTGGTTCTACAATCTTTCTGTTTAGAGACTGACTTTTCCTTCTTCTTCTAGTTTTGAGTTCAGTGTGTCACCACAGCCTTAGACTACCCAGCACTAAGAGTTCTGGTCTTTCTGGTTCACTGGCCCCAGAAAGCAATACCTGACAGGTCAGAAAAAGGACAGCCACCCAGCTGCATGGAGAGAGGGGGCTCTGGGACCTTAGAACCCCTGCATGTCATCTGTTTCCAGAGATTCCTCCTCACTAGCCTATCCAAAATTCTATGGTCACATTAAATGTGCCTGGTGTGCCTCCTCTAATTCTTGGGGCATCTCTAGTCTCTTGAACCCTTGTCTACTTAGCTTCAGTCATGGTAGCAGTGAGTGGTGCTGTTGGTCTTGGGCAGATTGACACTCTGAGGACTACCATTGCGTACCATACTCCCTCCTCCTACTTCTCCACTTTAATGGGCTTCACCAGAGCTGGCCTCTGGAGTGATCTAGCCTGAGTAAAAGTGGGTTTCAGTCTAAAATATTTCACAAACTTTCTCACAACTTCATCAGCCTGGAGTGTGAGTGCAAAAAGAATCCTCTGTTAGAACGTTAGGTGGGTAGGGACCCGAGAATGCCCAGCTGGTGGGTTCTCCTCAAGCCTCTCCTGTTCGCTCCATCTTTTCTCTAGCATTTTCATTCTTCCATTCGACATGTAATGAACACTGGTGACGTAATGATAATCACTTCCTGTTTCACTATATCTATTATACATTTTGGTTCTTATTTACACTTTCAGTTTCTCACATCAGAGACACAGCAATGCATCTTGCTTTGTCTTTTCTGAGTTTGTGATGTTCTTTTACTGTACAGCCTTTCATTCATTTTCACAGGTACATACTATGCTATTGTGTGACTGTACCATAATTTATTTTTGTATTAATGAATATTTAGATCATTTCTGGTCTTTTTAAG
This sequence comes from Chinchilla lanigera, assembly GCF_000276665.1. Taxonomy (NCBI): domain Eukaryota; kingdom Metazoa; phylum Chordata; class Mammalia; order Rodentia; family Chinchillidae; genus Chinchilla; species Chinchilla lanigera. The sequence goes on along the minus strand of NW_004955433.1, from coordinate 22,641,545 downwards.
AAAGAAAGTGCTTCACTACATTATTGCAAACATACCTGGATGTAAAATATGGCACTAAAATTACATTACTAGGCCATATATAACACACAAAATAAACTAATGCCAAATTGCTTTCCAAAAGAATTAAATCAATTTATATTCTTCCTGATAGAATATACAATTTTCCATTAATATACATATTCATCAGCACTGTGTACTGTCAGATTCTCTAATTGAGTATATTATGCATATTCTCTCTCTATAGTGTACTCTATCTTATTTTCAATTAAAATGTCTTCATTACATAAAGAGGCATCTTTCCAAAAGTTTATTAGCTACTCTAATTTTCTTTCTCAGGATTGTCTATTCAAGTCTTTTCCACAGTTTTTATTTGGACGTCTCTTATTGATTTTTTGGAGTTAAATACATATTCTGGATTCTAATAATTTGATTGTATGTATGTGTGGCAAGTATCATTCCCAATTTGAGCTATTTTCTTGGCTGTTTCAATGAGCAGAAATTCTTAATTTTAGTGTAGTTGAATTTATTGATCTTTTCTTCTCTTCTTGAATGGTTTATTTTTCCATGTGGATAATCAATTCAATTGTTTCAGCACCAAGTATTGATTAGTCCTACTGTTTCCCACTCACCTGAAAAATTAGCTCTGTCAAAAAATTGTATGTATGTGTATAATGGATCTATTTTTCGGCTCTCTCCTCTGCTCCATTGGTCAATTTGTGTACCTGCACACAGACATCACATTGTCTATTGTGGTAATACAGCTCTCAAATAATTCTTGATGATTGGTGGGGCAAGTTCCCACTGTTGGGTTCTGTGGTAGTTTGACTGTTCTTGTTCCTGTGTGTGAATTTGAGAGCTTTTGAAAATGGTACACAATTCCATTATCATATCTAAAATGTAATGACTTCACATATCTAGGCAGCAAAACATACTTCTTAAACTCAAATCAAAATCTAGGTGAAATCCATCCCAAGAATTATGCATGATCTGGATTTTGCTAGTACATCACCACTGTGTTATTTAACCTGCTCCTCAGTTCACTGTATTTCTTGTAAACCCTTTGAACTTGATCAGATTAAAGTTCATTTTGGGGAGGAGAAGAGGTAAAACTCCTGCATCACCATAGAACTGGTGGTATGCACTTCTATCAGGAGTCATCTGATATTTAGTTGTTCATTTTTGTGTGTGTTAGTAGCAGCCATTGATCTTCATGACCTAGATTCATTAATTCACTAGGAATTACAAATGGTGGGTATTCTAATACTTTGGTGTCTTCACAGTTATTATCCAGAATTATTTCACAAATAGTAATTTCCTCTGTTAACTATTTGGCTATCCTGAAGTACAATTTAACAAGGAAAAACAAGGTAAAGGCTTGTTTCTGTTCCTTTATTTGGCAGTTTTTAAAATGATGATTTGGCATCCTAGGATCTTCAAAAGGCATAAAGTTGGAATTTGTTTTTAATATCCTTATGATTTCAAGGGCTAAGATTATTAGTGTTGCATTTTAACTCACTGTATTCATCATCCTCTTGGATCCATTTGTGGCCAGTGGGAAATTTCTTCATTCAGCTCATGCAGCTTTTTTTTTTATGACACAGTAATCTTTGTTAGTAACTTTGAAACCTGAAACTAAAACATGTTCCAGACTCATCTTGGACATTTCCTACCCTAGACTCAGTATCTATCCATCTATCTATCTATCTATCTATCTATCTATCTATCTATCTATCATTTATCTACCTACCTATCATGTATATGATATGTTATGGGTTTTGATACAGCCAAATCAAACTTGTGATTACATGACTATTTAATCTCATCAATCTTTTGTAAAATTTCTCTTCCGTTACATTAATATTATTTTGAGTTTTCACCAAAGTATTTTTTTCTCTATGTGTTTTTGGAAAACTTTCAGATGAGAATTGGCATTTAAGTGTAATTTCAGTTTATATTTGCCTTATTTTTTTGAACTAGCCAAATAGTATATATGTGTGTATATACCACACATACTCATGTATATGCATTTATTTAGTTATTCATTTATTTGTAAATGAACTTGCTGAGTTCCACAGTTTCCTTGTTGGGAATTTTTATTAGAAAAGCATAGACTATATAGGTCATTTCTCCTCAAATTAATATGTTTATATCTTCCTACTCATGAACTAGGTCTATTTCTTCATGTACTTCATTTTACTATAATTATTAGTACATATAAATTGTGCAAAATAAGTTTCCATTATGAAGTGTTCATGCATGCATATAATGTGCTTTGATCACATCCACTTTTTCTTTGTTTTTTTTTTAATTTTTTTTTTGTCTTTTTGAGACAGGGTCTCACTATGCAATTCAGGCTGGCCTTGAGCTCACTTCGTATCCCAGGCTGATCTCAAACTCACAACGATCTTCCTGCCTCAGCCTCCCGAGTGCTGGGATTACAGACGTGTGCCACCATGCCTGGCACGTCCACTTTTTCTACTATCCTCTCTGACTCCCTCCCTCTTCATGCGTTTCAGCAAATCTTTCTCATCTCTCCTACAATTTCTCAAGGTAATTTTTTAAAGTCTTCTAGTCCCATTATGTGTTTTGTTCCTGTTATAAATGCTATCTTAAAAATATTTCATTTATATCTATCAGATGATAAATATAATTGATTTTATACATTGCTCTTATGTTGAATAATTTTGCTAGCCTTTTCTATTCTAATAATTGTAGGTTTTTTGAAGTTAGGAATAATTATGGTCTTGTTTTCTTATTCTGGTCCTTCTGCATTTGATTTCCTCTTCATTTCTTAATCTGCTGCTGAGCATCTTGTAGAACAAGATTGGAGCATGCAGAATTGCAGTTTATCTCGATGAAACACTATCATGTGTTCCCCACCTAGATGAAACAAATATTAGAAGAAAAGCTCTATTTTTTTCTGGTTGTCCCACACCACCAGTCTTGGTTTAGTTCGACACTGGTGCAGTAGAGACCTCTGCTGAAGTTTGCCAGTGGACTTGCAGCTGCCATGCTCCCCATTGCTTTGTTTATCCAACCTGGATGGACAGAGGGAAATGAAATGTGGGTGTCAGTTGCTTGTCAGTATGAGCAGGATGAATTGTGCTGGGGCTCTAGCGAGTCAGGTAAACTCTGTGATTGGGATTCTGGGATACAGCTGGGAAAAGTGAGTGGAGGATGCCTGAGAGGCAGGGAGTCTTGGGTGCAGAAAGTCTCAAAAGTCAAACGTGAGAAGCTGTTTTACTGTTGTCAGACAAAACAAGTAATAGAATATAAAGCAAAATCTAAATATTGGGAAGCCAGTAGACCCTAGACTCAGCAGGGAGCAGAACAGATGCCTTGGGTCCAAGCTGTGTTGTCTGGGCACTATTTTATCAACCTGAAGTTCTACCAATGTCTGTGGGTCACTGTGGTCAGATGCATGTATAGTGCTGTGAGGACAAAGTCTGACTGCGCATGAGAAACCCCTAGTTCATGCCCTGGCATGCAACAGGGCTCGATAGACAGCAGCTCTTGGCAGGTGCAGCACCTCTCTAGACAGGCAATGCTGTACCTGCCAGGAACTGCTGTTTACTGAGCCCCTGTTGCCTGCCAGGACATGAGCTAGGGGCTTTGCAATCTGTCAGCTGTGGGATTTTCTGCCAACCCAGTCATCGCCCCATATCTCATATCCCCGTGAGTCACACTACAAGTCCTTCACAGCACCCATTCTGGAAAAGAGCCTGTAGAGTCTGACTGGTTTTCTGGTGTGTAAACTCTTAGCTTTCTACTCTGGTTTCGTTCCCTGCCTGATTAACATGTTCTAGAGCCCCTTTCAGCTTGCAGGAAGAGTTCAGGCTGCGGTCCCCACCATCAAGCTGGTTCTGGCTTCATGGGGGTTAGAGGATCTGAATAGACAGGGCCACAGTTGTTTCAGTCATCATCTTGGTTAGTATATATTAGTTTTTATCTCCATCATCCAGTGCAAATTCCCAGGATCCACGCTACCAGACCACAGGATCGTAGTGGTCCGGGGCTGAGTCTGTCATTTGCTATGTGACCTTAGGCAAGTCTTCTCCTATCTCTGGCTGTCAGCTTTCCCACTTCAACTACCCAAGATTCTCTGAGCAGAGAATAGTTTCCTGGTTTCCCTCCTCTGGGCAGGCTCTGACTCTAGGCAGTATCTTTCTGCTGTAAACCTCAAGGAGGGAGGGGCAAGGAAATTCACTGCTCTCATACCTCACACTATTATCATGACCAATCTCCTTTCACACATTTTATCCTTCATTTTATGATAGCTATTAAAGACTGTTAGGAACTCTATGGGTTCCTTGAGGAATATTTATGCATTTTATAGGACTCTCGTGAAGGAGAGAAGCTCCTTATTAGGAGCTGGCAGGGAGACCTAGCATTAAGGGGGCAGGAGGAGGCTTCACCCAGAGAATAATAATATTGTGACTTCCTGTTTAACTCACTAGTTTATGCACCTGTTTGAATTGTTTTCTTTTGCAGGGATTAAGGGATCTTTGAGAATTTCAAACAGCTTGGGGAGACTGCTTTCTCACTGGGATCTTGCTTCTGCTTGCAAGAAGAGTAGGGAAAAAGGGAAGCTGGTCTTCCTTTTTTGCTTTTTCAACCTTTCCCCTCCTGTCTTATTTCACTTGCCCATTAAGAAATCGGCATTTGGCCAGCATCTTGGATTTACTCCTGCTATGTCCCTAACAGCATTAGTCCCTATCCTACATTTCAGTACTCGGGCTCCTCAGCATATGCTATATTTCACAGGACAAGAGGCAATCAGTAATCTCTAGCCTTTTTTTAAAAGTAGGCTTTATTTTTTAGAGTACTTTTAAGTTCAGAGCAAAATTAAGCAGAAGGTATAGCGTTCCTATGGACCACTTGCCACTACACTGTCACAGCCCCCTTTACCATCAACATTTTTCATCAGAATGGCACATTTGTTATAATCCATGAGCCTGCATTGTCACATCATTGTTCCCCACAGACCATAAATTACATTACGCTTCACTCTTAGCGTGGTGCATTCTGTGGGTTTAGGCAAATGTATAATGACTTGTATTCACAATTATAGTGTCATACAGAGTAGTTCCGTTGCCCTAAACTGCCTCTGTGTTCCACCAATTCATCACTCTTCCCTCAATTCCTGGCCACCACTAATCTGTTTATTGTTTGCCTAGTTTTGCCTTTTCCAGAATGTCATATAGTTGGACTCATGCAACATGTAGCCTTCTCAGATCTGCTTCTTTCACTTTCCAATATGCGTTTAAGTTCTGTCTGTGTATTTTCATGGTTTGAGTGTTTATTTGTTTTTAGTGTGGAATAAAATTCCATTGTCTGAATATACCACACTTTCATTATCCATCACCTACTGAAGGATCTCTTGGTTGCTTCCAAGTTTTGGCAATTATTAGTAAAGCTGCTGCAAACATCTGTGTGCAAGTTTTGATATGAGTTTTCAACTCCTTTGGGTTTGGAGCATATAGTGAGAATGTTTAGTTTTGTAAGAAACTGCCAAGCTATCTTCCAAAGAGGTCCAAATATTACTAGTCCTTTAGGGAAATGGGCTATCCATGCCAGGACCTTGAGAGATTCCCAAGACTCTCACTTTTCCACTCTTTCCCACCACCCCATCACTCGGGTTCTATTGATTCCTCCTCCTTCATATGTCTCCCTGAGGCTCCATCTTCTCCAGGAAGTCTAATGTAAAGGTCTTTTGCTGTCTAACTCCAGGTTTCCTGCAGCAATTCCAAGGATAAGCAATGCCTATGGCCACTACTGTTGCCATGGTGACCAGGATGGGAACAAAGGCACACCATGATTCTCTGGTGTAATTCTTACCTCTCAAAGTGTGGTCCCAGACCACCTGCATTGATTTTGGGGAGGGTTAGATGGGCAGATTCCTACATCTCTCATAGATCTAACAAATCGACAGTGCCCAGAATCTATGTGTTTAACTCCCTCCATTCCTGCAAAACAGATTCTCTTTGCAGAATTAGTGTTTTGAGAACTCCTGACTCAAGTCTATATCCATTGCTTATCTGTCCTTTAGGCCTGCAGAAGGAAACCTTTCAGAGTTCCAGTGTTCTCTTTCCCTAGGGTGTATCCCTGGAGAGGAGTCCTCTAGTTCTGCTCCTGCCTTCCTTCTCCTTGCCCTCCTTTTTTGCAATTGGACCTGCTGTCATCCTCTATTTCTCTCTGCCTTTTTCTCCATCTCATTTTAATTGATTCTGAAGTGTTAAGGCATTTAGTGAATATGAATTTGTGTTTCACTGAAATCAATCTCTTTCTGCAAGCTTGCTTCCCCCTTCTTTCAAGTCAGCTAAATCTTGCCTCTCCAAAATGAAATGGCTCCAGGCAGAACCAGCCTTGAAGTGATTACCTAACACCAAAGCGGCTCCAAATGCTGATGATCTGGCGTGACCTAATTTGACCCAGAAATGCAGCCTTGCTCAAGAGAATGGACAAGATCATGGTCCTCATTGTGGAAACAGCTATGTTGTCATCTACCTTCCAAGGGATGGATGGCAGAGGGAGTGGGGGGCATTGGGATAATGGAGGTATTTTTTTCCAGGTTAGAAAGAGGGAGAGAGCCCCTCTGCCTCCCAAGATTGAGAGTAGAGGAGGAAATGTTCCTGGCCTCTGATCTTTTGGGTAATCCAAAAAAAGTTAGCAACTACTTCTTTGTATCAGTATTTAAGGTTCATTGTTCACACTGTAGGCCTGGAGACCTGGTATTGCTACACTGTGAGAATCCAGGATGTGTCATGGAGGCAGCAGGGTTTCTCTGTATGACTTCAGTTTCTTTACTGGTAGAATGGTGACTATCACGTCAGACACTGGCCCAATGATAACTGTTATTCTTCCATTAGTATTCACATGGACAGGTATTAGTCTGCTTATTTTACAGGTGTAGAAGCAGCCACTGGACACATAAGGTAGTTATCCTACATCAAGCATCTGTCTCCCTCACAGGAAGTGGCATGGTTCAGCTTCCGGTTCTCAGGCCAACCAGGTCTGTGTATGCAGTGCCCAGGAGATGGAGTTCCTGGCAAGGCTGCATTCATTGCTCCTCCACTTCCCAGATCTGAGAAAATAGATGTGTCAGGCAATGAGGAGGCTTCTCTGTGGTTGGGTTCAATTCCTGTGGGTCACTGTGCTGAGAACTGTGTTGGAGCTCTGAACATTAGTGAGCATGTGAGTCTGCCCCAATGTGAGATGAAAGTGCCTGTTACAGCAATGCTCAGTAATAGTTAAACCCCAGGGGCTGAAGCTCTATCCTAAATCAAGCTCCTGTACCAGTGTTTGCCTTGGTCCCCTCCACTTTCAAATGGGAGAGGAAGGCACCGCCCCTTGCCTCTCTTTAGGGCCAAAATCCAAATAATGAATAAGTTAATGGATTTGTGTGTACTTAGCACAATCATTGGCACACAGTAGGCACTCAGCAATGCTTTTCTAAAAATATCTGTGCACGTGGAGATAAATAATGTAACAAAAAGCTATTTCAACATCTGTTTAATTATGCACAGGAGCTATGAATTGATGGGAAAATACAGGCAGGACGGGTTTCAGCCTGTCTGTCCACCCAGGGTGTACCTTCAGCCCTGCCACCAGGGCACAGGACACAATCTTAAATCAAGGATACCTGTCTTTGTTAAAAAATAAAACTCAGAGAATGATTAGGGACTATGCTGATTATATACATACGAAAAGGTTCAGGCTTGGTTGGTTAGAACAGCAATTCTTTCTGCTGGTTTCTCATCACCCCAGGGTGTCTCCAATTATCTCAAGAAGGGTCAGGAACCAGTCAAGATGTTATTAATTTTAATCCATTTTAATTAAATATATAAATGGACCAGGTACCACTTTGTGGAAAAAGAAAAGGGGGAAACAATGTCTTAAAACAAAATATGTAATTTTTGAGTACCAGTAGGCAACTTCTCAAGGGCTGGGAGTTTTTCTCGTTTTGCTCCTCTTTCTCCTCCCCTTCTCCTCCCTCTGTGCCTTGCTGAATGCCAACAGTGAGGCAGGAAAAGTGTACCCAGGGCTACAGTGTGTGAGGAATTCAGAGGCCTGGGGCTCTTGTCCTGCTTTTGTCTCCTGACGCAATGTGACTTTGGCCAGTCTGCTTTGGATGAGTCTCTGAGGAGGCTCTGTCATTCCTGCCTCACCAGGTCATGCTGAACTTAGAGGAAACAATGAATGGGCCAAAGGCACAGTAATTAAGGATGTCTATGTATTCCAGCATTCCTTCACTACCTTTATCAAACATCACCTTGTGCCAGGTATATATTTGGGGGCAAAAACAAGCACACAGTTTGGGATCTTCACTTTTGTGCAGCTCATAGTAAAAGGGGTTAAACTGGGATCCTGGCAATGCTTGGAAACCACTGCCCATGAGAAAGTGAGCCGCCACTGCTTTTGTAACAGGTGACTACTGGACTCTGAGAGACGACTATGCAGGGACAGTGAGGGAATGGGCTTGTCGCCAGTGAGAACCTTTCTTGGTCCTCAGTCTGCCACCTTGGTTCTGGTGATTTGGTGCTCAGTCTGCCTTCCTCTGTTGATGCTCTAAACAGCTTGGGTTGAAGGAGGCAGAGCCTACAATTTAGCATGGATTAGAGGAACTATGAAGACAGGAAGAGTGGACAGAGTAGCTCAACCTAAAGAAGAGGCAGAACCACAATGAAAAACAGGCTGCTGGAGATAACTTTGTCCTCCAGGCTGAGGAATTCCCATGAGAACCCCAGCATCTTATGTCTTTTGGGGCCTCCTTGCATGTTGTTGAGGTGTCCTCCTCCATGAAGCCAGAGCTAGCCAGTTGGACTCCAGGCAGAAGATGGGAGGACAAGTCTCCATGTCAAGAATCCGAGACGCTGTAAAGTCACAGCAGAGCCAGAAGTTCTCAGGAAGTGGAGTTAAGAAGATGCTTAGGGGAGGCTGAGTATGTGATCCAGATGGAAGACCCAGAACTGGGCCTCTTGCTCTTCTTTTTGTTCTAAACACCCTATGCCTCTGGTCTTGGGACCTTGCATGCATCATAACCTTTCTTCCTTTCAGAATTTCTCCCTCTATGTTCTCTCTATATTTATCCTGTATTGACTTCCCCTTCGGTCTCATAGTAGCTTGCTTTCCTCTAGCAAGCTCCCAACCCATCTTCCTGTGTGGGGAAGTAATGTCTCCATGCATCTTTCATACAAGTTCAGGAATTCTATGCCCTATTTCTCACATCTGAGCCTGCACTGGACTATGTGCAAGGCTTCCCATTGCTCTGACGACAGGGCATGGCATCCAGTACATGCTCAATAACGGTACGAATGCTATGCACGAAGGTGTGGATACAGAGCCAACACAGCAACAAATGGGCATCAGAAATCACTATCAGGGCCTATGGGATTAGATGTTCCGACCTTGGTCATGGTAGGCTTGGGTTCTTCCTGTGCCCCTGTCCATCTCCTGGAAGCTGCAGCTACATTCTAAATTCCTTCAGTGTCGTTGTGATTTTTTCAAACATTTTACCTTCAACGTGCTTTGCATACTGCCACACATTTTAAAACCCACATATAATTTAGGGAACATTTAATCAATAGAGTCTTGATTCATTTTTCCCTTAAATCATCAGTATTATTGTTGTGAAGAGCCCATTTGAAGTTCAGGAAGGCTCTTAAGCATTTTTAATAACCATTTTCTTCCCCTGCGTCCCATTTTTTTTAAAACTATCTTTTTGAAAGGTACTTTTTCCAATGGTTGAACAAGCTCAAAATGCCAGGTTCTCAATTGCTTAAATTGTGTCCAATATGCAATTCTGTAAGGAAAACGAACCCTTCCAGAATAATTTCATATATATATATTTTAAACCAAAGCAGTTTTTTTCTGCTGGCTCTTTGAAAGTTAACTGAGAAGGGCTCTAGCTGCTCCCAGTTGTGACTTGAGGGGCCACCACTGGGCAAGGGAGATAAGCCTTCTACAAGAAGGCCTTATTTCTCCATTCTTTCAGGCTCCAAATCCCTATTCCCATGTCCTTCGGTCTGATGCAATTCTCTGTCTCTGTTGTGGTCGCATATTGCATCTTCTATTTATGAAGTGCTTAGTGTCTGTACCCATCACCTTGCCTCATGTAAAGCTTTCATGGGCATTATCTTATGAAGTTATTATTTTCCCATTTTACAGACAGGGAAACTGAGACAGAGGGCTGGTGTATTCATTGCATGTGGCTGCTGTGACAAATAAGCCCAAAACTTGGTGGCTTAAAACAACAGTGATTTGTTTTCTCACAATTCTGGAGGAAGGAAGCACCAAGTCCTTGGTGGGAGAGTTGTGTTCTTTCTGAAAGCTCTTAGGGACAAACTCCTTTCTGCCTCTTGTAGAGTCTGGGTTTAAGTTTTCCTTGGCTTGTGGACACATCATTCCAATTTCTGCTGTTGTGGTCACATTGTCTGCTTTTATTCCTATGTGATATTCTTTCTCTGTGTCTATCTCTAGTGAACACATCTGTGGATTTAGGGACTTTCTGGTTAACTCAAAAGAAGCTCATTCTTGAAAGTGCATTAACTTCATCACTGTTTGCTATAGAAGGTATAATATTCACTCTTTTGCCATATAAGATTATGTTTACAGGTTTGAAGAATTAGGACAGGGACACATTAGAGGATGACAGCATTCAACACTCAGCAGTAAGGAGAAAATCACAACCTGAAACCAACAGTCTGGATGTGGAGGGGGACCCACAGGCTCCCTGCTGCATCGCTAAGATGCTAGCATAAAGGTAATGCAAATTGCCAGCGTTGCTGAGTTCCAGAGGATACTCATATCCTTTCTGTCTTCTTTGTCCTCCTCCTCTCTGCTCCTCTTCCTCCTTTTTTTTACTTCTCCTTGTTCTTCACAATAGTGGAATTGAACCCAGAGCCTTTTCACTGAGCTGCATCCCCAGCCCTTTTTATTCTATATTTTGAGACAGAGTCTTACTAAGTCACAAATGGCCAGGCTGGGCTGGAACTCACCGTTCTGCCCCAGCCCCCCAGAGTGCCAGCATTACCTTTGTGCACCACCATGCCTGCCTCCCCCTTCTTAACTTGTCAAAAAAAATGGGTTGAGTGCCATCACAGAACTCTAAAGTTTACTGTTCTGTACTACGGACCAAGGCCTAGCACTGCAGATAGTTATTTGCATTCTGCTTCACCCCTGATGAGAAAGGGGAAGGGCTGACTGGGGTGTGAGATTATGTATACAGAAAGTCAAACCATGTCTAAGGGCCATATGTTTTGGTTGAGAATGTTTAAATATGAACAATATCATCTGGTTCAATCCCATATTATTTAAAGGATATTGCCGTCAGCCTTCTGAGCTTTCCCCAGCTTGCCTTCCTGTGCCTGCCTCCTCCAAGGGCCAACAAAATGTTCCAGTCTCCGGCACATGCTTTGGGCTTCAGCATGTGGCTAACTTGACCCATAGTTATTTAGGCCCATCTTTGGCAAATTTGGTGCTTTGTCATGCCCCAAATCCCATCTTAATTTCAACTGTCTCCAAAGAAGCCACAGAACAGCCAGCCCATCTTGAAGTCATCAGCCTCCATTAAGGGTCTGGGAGCATCTGTTTGAAACTAACATATTATTTCCCTGCCTGACAAATCAGTAGCAAGGTTGCGTACCATGCCCACTACCACAAAGTACTTACGGGTAGTTTCAAGTTGGGGCCAAGTCTAAAAATACTCTCTGCCCTTCAGCATCTTTGTATTTTCTGTAGGGTGACCCAGCTCACACCCGGAACTTTGCCCCACTCTAAGCATTTACACATTTAATGCATCCTGAAGTATTAACTTGTATTATGCACGAGCAACAGTGTGAGTGTTTCCTTTCCGGGCAAGGACTGTGTTATTGGAAATCATTTATTTAGATTTATGTTCTAACAGGACTGAAGCTCTGTTTGCATTGTTAAGTTTCCCAAAAGCCAAGATGGAAATTCCGAGGTTGGGATTCCATGGAGCTTTGCAGTCACTGGAACACCTCTCCCAAGGATGCAGCAGCTGTCAATTGTTAAGATTTATTGCATCAGCTATTATGCCTAGAAAAATAATAAAAATCTGTGATCTTGGGGTATTGCTTTAACTCTCTGAATCCTAACTTCCACTTCGCAGAATAGGGTGATGGTAATAATGGCACATATTTTGTAGGGTTACTGGAAGGGCTGATGGACTTGACCCAGAGCCAAGCCCACTGTGTTGTAGCTCCAAATATAGAAGAGTGTTTCGTAGGGCTTGAGTTCTCGGATGCTGAAAATGTTTTGGCAGAGATTGAGAGATCAATGAGCAGGGATCTTGCTGAGACAACCCCACTGCTGGAAGAGAAGAAAAGATTCACCTATCCAGCCAAGAGAGTCTGGGGGTTAAGTGCTGTCTCCACATGTGAAGAAAGTAAAGATTCATACACTAAAAGCTGAAGGCAGAAGTCATCAGAGACCTTGGCTTCTAGGACCTAGCACAGAGACAACCACTTGGTAGGTGCTTAGTCATTGTATTTTTCTCAATAAGAAACATTTATGTAGTACCTGCTTTGATGCCAGCCTAGCACAAGGTGGTACAGACACTAGCTTAGTACATTCTGTTGCTATAACAGAATACCTGATGCTGAATAATACATCAAGAAAGGAAATTTTGCCTTACTGGGTAAAAAAAAAAATGGCATAAAAAGCAAGTATTGGCCTTTAAAGTTCTCATTTTCTGGGTGGAGAAGAGTCACATGACTCTGCTGGGCTTCCAGGCATTGGGAAGATCCGTTCTACCACATGTCTGGAAAGATGGTGCTGGGATGCTGGTAAATAGCCCCACTGACTGTTGGTCACTCAGCAAGTGGCAGAGTCAATTCCAACTTAGACTCTCAAGTCCATGCTCATCCCATTAGATCATGTGGCCTGAGATGTGGCCAGAAGCTCATGATCCCTGGGTTGGCCAATTTTTGGAATGGAAGATGAAGTTACCTTGGTGGAACCACTTTAGCTCCAAGAACCTCTGGCTCCACTGATTCACATGTTTGTGAGTTTTCCCTACTCCTGAGACAGGGGGGCTTCTGCCCTCTACTCTGGGAATGAGCCAAGGCTCCGTGGTGTGTGCAGGGCAGATGTTAGTAAGATCCTCACCAAGATGGACAGAGAAGCTAGCTGTCATGTGAGGAAAACAAGCAATGTGAGGGATGCAAAAAGAGCCTAACAGGCCATGGCAGACTTGTCCTTGAAGGCAACTGTGCGAGTGAGTTGTGATTGCCATCACAAGAAGCCACAGACAGGGAAGCTTTAACAACGGATATGGTTTCTCAGAGTTCTGGAAGTTGGAAGGCCAAGATCAAGGTGCCAGTAGGATTAGTTTGTGGCAAAGTCTCTCCTTCTGGCTTGTAGATGGCTATCTTCTCACTGTGTCCCCACATGGCTTTTCCCCTGTTTGGATGGAGAGAAAGGGAGAGGGGGGAAAAAAGGGAGAGGGGGAGGGAGAGGGAGAGGGAGACGGAGAGGGAGAAGGAGAGGGAGAGGGGGAATGGGAGGGGGGAGGGGGAGGGGAGGAGAGAGAAAGTAGGAGACAGAAAGGGAGAGGGATAGAGAGTGTGTGAAAGCACACTCTGATGTCTGTCTTTTTTTTGTTGTTTTTAATAAGGATCTCAGTATTATTAATAAGGGCCCCATTCTTATAACCCCATTTAACTTTAATTATGTTCTTAAAAGCTCCTTCTCATGCAGTCATACTGGGGATTAGGGTTTCACCATATGAATTTGGAGGGAACACTGCTTAGTCCGCAACGGTTACAATAAATACTCTATTTTTGAAGTTGGGCCCAGAGCATAGAAGAATAACTCACCCCTCACCCCCCCAACTGCCTTTCCTTACAGTGGGACGGTGGCCTGGTGGTCCTGATGACCTAGAAGTGTTGTCACTTCCTGAGCATCTCTCTCCATGACCCTACCCTGGGAACTCCCTCCCCTGCCTGTTGTTAAGCAGGAGATGATGTAGAATCACAATCCTTTATCTTCAACGAGAGATTCTTGATGGGAGAGTGTTTAAATCTGACTGATGACTTAATATTTTGTCTTCCAGAGAAGCTGGTTTCCCTGAGTGCTTCTCCAGTTGTGGATCATTATAATGGCCCCACTCAAACGTACCTGGAGTCAGGGAGAGAAAAACAGCTTCCTCTAACTTTGGACTTGGGCACCTGTCATTGGTGCTGACAAGCTTCCCTGACTCCTGCAGGACTTTCCTGCTGGCCCTGTCTTAGGGTCCAGAGACCCCCAGAGCCCTGGAAGATGGCCTGAGGGCAGCTCCATTATTCCGTTGTTCTCTTTTTATCACTCTTTCTCCCTCCCCATTATTCCTTCAGGACCATAGGCTAATGGTGCTCGAACTCCTCTGGACTGAGGCCCAGAGATATGGCCAGACTGATGGATGTGCTTAGTGGTGTTTACAGTCCAGATGGCTGGAGGCTCCATCAGGATGTCCTCAGCCATCTGGGGGTCCCAGCTGGCCTTTCAGTGGCGTTCAAACACCACTGACACCCACTGCTGGCTGTAGCTATTCTTGGCAGTGGGTTAGCACTCTATAACTTACCATGTTTGTTCTTCATTGGGTGCTTAATAAGTCTTCCACATTCATTTACTCATTCACCATCCATCCATCCATCCACCTGTCCATCCATCCATCTACTCAACATGTTTACTGAGCATATACTATACAGTGTGGAACTCACAAGGGATATGCTTCCTGTGTTCATAAAATATAAAAAGGAGCCTGCTTCATGTAGGCTTACAGGAGAAAAGAAAGAGACATATTAATTCACCCACTGAATGGGGAAGAAAAGCAATTTGGGAGCCATCAGAGGAACATCAGTCTGGCAGTGCATGTGCTGAGAGCATAGAGGGGGTGTTGGTGTGGACTTCACAGAGGGCCACTTCTGAGGCAGAGTCTTGGAGGATCCATGGGAGCCATGCAGGCAAAGCATGACGTGGGAGAAGGGTGAGCAGGCAGAGGTGATGGTGGGCATAGGCTTGGAGGCATGCAGACACAGCCCTGTGGCAGGGCATTGTGGGCAGTTTGGTTTTTCTTCAGATAGTTCTGTCCAGGGGTGTCAGGGGAAGGCATTAGGTTTACGTCCTTCATCAGAACAGGGAAGCTTCCTGCCTCTAGCCCTGAGAGTGTGTTGCTGCAGAGCTGTGGGTGGTCTCTTGGGCCTGAAGCCAAGAACGTGGCTAGGGGAGGGAGTGGCCTTTCCTTCCAGGG
Source organism: Chinchilla lanigera (assembly GCF_000276665.1). Taxonomy (NCBI): domain Eukaryota; kingdom Metazoa; phylum Chordata; class Mammalia; order Rodentia; family Chinchillidae; genus Chinchilla; species Chinchilla lanigera. Next base: position 22,626,295 of record NW_004955433.1, on the reverse strand, counting down.
ACTGAACAGGACAGAACTTTGACAACAGTTAATTCAGTGGTGCTTATTTCAGTCACCTACCCTGGCCCTGGTCCCGAGGCCCTGGTTAGGGGCTTGCTCTCAGAAGGAGCAATCTTGGACCCTCTTTTCTGTGTCCTGTCTGCCCCATCTCCTGACATAGCACATAGCTGTGAGAATAGGGAACCTGGGCTGGGAAAGTGGTGAGTTGCAGCCCAAATGTCAGTGCTTGGCTGCTGGGGCTTGCACAGCCTCTGCCTTCAGGTGAGACGTGGTACAAATGGCTTCATTTCCCAGGGATATGGAGCCGAGGGCTGTTTCCTCCAGATCTGCCCACCTGCAGTGCTATGCTTCTGGACAGCAAGTAGATCTCTGTCATTGTGCGAGTTATATGTTAGCTGTTCTTAGAAACCTGACTTTCACCAAGGAACACGTGCTCTTAAACCAGCAAAACACTTGGCAAATTTAAAAGCAAAACAGGGTGAAGGAGATGATCACTATGTGATCCTGTCTTCTAGGACCACAGACTCCAGAGACTTGTGCATTTTGAAATCTGTAAAATTGAGCAAGACATTTCTTTCTTAATTGATGCTATCTGCTTCACAAGTGCAGAGCTTGTGAAGAACAGAACAGCTATGTACAAAGTTGTGCTTAGGGCTGGGGATTTAGCTCAGTGGCAAAGTGCCTGCCTGGCAAGCGCAAGGTCGTGAGTTCAGTTCCCAGTACCAGAGAGAAAAACAAACAAAAAAAACAAAACAAAACAAAGTTGTGCTTATCTCGCACTGCCCATGAGCACTGGCCGAGAGACCTCCAGGTCCTGACACCCAATCCTTGCTCTTCTCATCAAGCCATTCGTCGTGTCCCAGTTCTGCACCCACCTGGTAGCTTTGCTTACTTGTACAGTAGGGGCTGGCAGCAGCCCTGGGCTAAGTCCTCATGTTATTTACTTTTCTTCTTGTCAAGGAATGTTAATACTTGAGGACCTACTTACACTCAAACCTCAGTTTATCCATCTGCAAACTCATGGAAGTGAGCTTATTTGTCTGTACTTTTCTGTGCTTGGGTTGTCTAGTCTATGTGATTTCAAAACCTGGGAACTCTGAGCTCAGCTCTGAAATCCGTGGTCAGGTTTTCCCTGCTAACGTGCAGTTGAGCTACTTGACTGCTGCACTGCAGACCGGTGTGTGGAGAGATGTGTCTCCATCTCAGTCTTGCCTCCGCAGCCTAAGTAAGACACGGAGATGTGCCTTGGCTGCCGATGGTGACATAACTCTATTATTAATGGTCAAGAAGGGAGCCAGGTTTTATTTACTCTTTCAGGTTCTTACACTAGGGAGACAATGTGATGTTTATACATGTGGGTCTGATTCATTTCACTTATGAGTATGGTCTCCAGTTGCATCCATTTACCTGTACAAGCCTCGAGTTTATCTTTTTCTTTTCATAGCTGAGTAATACTCCATTGTATAAAAATACCACATCATTTTTTTGTCCGTTCCTCAGTTGATGGGCATTTGGGTTGTTTCCAAGATTTAGTTATGACAAATTGTGCTGTTATAAACATGGCTGCACATGTATTGCTGTGGTGTGATGTTTTTAATTCTTTTGGGAAAAAACCCAAAAGGGGAATAGCTGGGTTAAGTGGGACCTCTAATCCTAGTTTTGTGAGGAAACTCCACCCTGATATCCACAGTGGTTTCACCAGTCTACACTCCCACCAGCAGTGGAGAAGTGTTCCTTTTCCCCCACAGCTTCTCCAGCATTTATTGGTTAATTTCTTGATGATAACCATTCTTCCTGGGGTGAGATGGAATCTCAGTGTTGTTTTAATTTGCATTTCTCATATTGTCTCCCTAGTGTAAGAACCTGAAAGAATCCATAAAACCCAAAATATGCAATAGATACTATGAAAGGGAAAGAAATTGCTCAAAGGAAGGAACAACTGGGATGAGGGAAAGGAGAAAAAGAAAGAAAGAAGCAAGGGAAAACTATATATGGGTAGCTGGGATGATTGTACTGCTGAGGTCTGGTGGTTTATTGAAAGAAACAGTCAATGCCTCAATTTTTTTTGACCAATTTTGCATGCTTACATCTGGTGATCTGCACAACTAATTTGAGGACAACAATATGCAACATAACACCATTGGTGAACTCCTACTATCTTGTTTGGTGAAGCTCTATTTTTTCTAATGTTTTTGTCTCTTTTATTTTTTATTCTCTTTAATGGTTTGATCAGTCTTGCATTCTTACATCTAGTAATCTGAGCAACTTTGTTGAAGATAACAATATGTAGTAGAACAACCACTGTTAATTCCTATCATTTTGTTTTGAAACCTTATATCATTTTTATTATTTTTGCTTTGTTTTGTTTCTGTCTATGTTGTTGGCATTTTGTTATTTTTTTTTTATTCTCTTTATAATAAAAAATATCTAAAAAGAGAAGGGAGCCAGGGTGTTCCCGTGAATAACCCTCAGCCAGGCTGCTCTACAGGGATGGCTTGAGGGTCAGTAGAAAAGTAGATGGTCCTCTATTTGGCTCAGAACGATTTCCATCAAGGACTCCACTCCTTGTTTTAAAGAACTACTCTGTGACATTGTAAGAATTCCTTTCTAATCACCATTTTTTTCATGCCTCTTCCTGTATAACTTCTCTGCAAGAAAGTCTGAAGGTTGAAGTGGATTAAAGCAGAGTTTTCAGAGCCTAGGTGACTCTGGCTTAGTCAGGTTTTCAGATACAGACAGGTAGAATCTTTTCTGGCTGGCTACCCAGCATCCAGTCCAACCCCAAGGCCTTGTGGGACTCTCATGGGCCAAGAATAGAGTCCTGCATTTGCTGAGTTGTTAGTCAAAGGAGGCCAATTAGCCCAGAACTGCCTGTGGTGGATCTGGCCTGCATATGCCTGCTGGGGCCTCCTGTTCACCAGCCTACATCTCTGGTAGGGAGGGGTGCTGGGGCTTTGGTGCTCTGATACTGGCCTCCAGCCACAGGTCCCAGGGACACTAAGCCCTGTGGTTGTCATCTCTTCCGAAGGCCTGAGCATGCATAATATTTCACTCTGGCCAGAGGTTTCCCACTGCCATCTCCTGTTCTCTGCCTCACTCTGGCAGGAGTCTTATTGCTTGGCGCAGAGAAAGACTCTGTTCTACCACCTTGACTTTCTCTCTGCCTTTCCTAGAGGGCCTAGCACAGTGGCAAATCAATGACTGTGACAGACCGATCCATTATGAGTGGCGTGGACTGAGCATTCCCTAGTCTTTACTCCTTCCTTGTAACAGGATTACACATCCACATTCCTTGCCATAAGACTTTTCATTGCTTTTTATAGAAAGCTGCAGTATTTAACTCTGTCCCATTGACTTTGGATAGAGCCAGGACACTTGTTTTAGCCAATAAAATCTGACTGGATGTGATAAAGCTGTCCTTAATTATATGTGGATGATTTTGGTTAGACTCTTGCACGTCTTTCATTTGTTTTGAGCAGAGATGGTCCAGAAAAGCTACTGGCTCTGGAGAGAGAATTGGAGCAGACCCAAACTTGCCCCAGTCCTCCGTAGGCCATAAGCAGAGTTTCCCAGAAAATCATAGACTTAAAAGCAGCAAATGTCTTACCACTGAGAATTTGGAACTGTGTATTGCACAGCAGTAGTTCAGAAAAACATCTGACTATCACAGAGATCAGCTTGGGAGTAGAGGATTGGGTCATTTTCTTTTTTAACACTGTCAAATCCCAGGTAGACCCACAGTAGAAGTGAAAAAACCAATTTGCTGAATGGAGATGGGGAAGGCAAACTCTGGTGGGCTTATTGTTCTTGCCTGACACCCTACTTTCAGTCTGGGTTCAGACCTCACCATGCCCATAGAATCTATTGCCAAGCTATAGCTGGGATATGGATGTGCAATCTCTCAATTTTAAGGTGTTTAATCACATTTTCATGCAAAATGACACTTCTGACCAGCCCTGGTATTGTTAGCATATAGCCCCTTGTTTACTTTTCTTGTTGCTCAGACAAAACACCTGACATGCAAAGTTAAAGGAGGAAAGGTTTACTTGGCTCACAGTTCATACAGGTTTCAGCCCATAGTCAGCTGGCTCCAAGGTGGGGTAGCACAGCAGAAGGGCATCATCACAAAGGATAACAGTCCATGGCAAAGAAGGACAGGCTGAAGGCAGTAAGCAGCAGGCAAACAACAAGTGATGACTCTCTTTCTGTTCCTTATATTCTATCCAGCACTCACACCCAGGGTGAGGCGGCCTTAATCCTGGCATCACACCATGAATCAGTACCAGCATTACATCCTTGATCCAAGCATCACATACCCTAGATCCAGCCACCTCTGAAAATCTCCACTATGACCCCATGGGGCTTTGGGAGGACATCTAGGTATAAACCTGAATACACCTCTCCTCTGAGCCCTTGATATTGGCCAGAGCGTCAAAAGAGGATCCAAGAATGCAGAGTAGTATTCAGCCTAATGGTGAAATCTGCACACTGGACAGAGTTCCTTTGGTGCTGCTAAAATAATGCAGATCTGACTGAGAAAAAAACACTCAGAATCAGAACTGGAGTTTTGAGTTTGACCTTGCTACTGATTTGACTTGATAGGTGGAACTGAGTCAATCACTTTCTCTCTCCTATTAGTTTTCTTATAATGTATAATGACTTTCCTATTTACAAGCTGAGAATCCATGGACAAATTACTTAACCTCAGCACGTGTTAGCATCCTCATCTATAAAATGGGCATCAGGTTGAGTTAAACAAGGGTTGAATAAAATGATAAATGAAGTCACTAGCATGCTCCCTTCACTAGAGCCCAGCAGACTTCCATGTGACTCCTGCTCCAAATTATTAACAACCCTAGCAATAAACCAAAAACAAGGCCTTGAATTCAAAACAGTGCTACGGATTAGCAGACCATCTCTGGAATCCAGTGAAAGAAATTGGATTGAATTGTATTGAAAGAAAAAAGTGAATAATTGATTCATATAATTTAGACAGACCTCACAGACATTGTTATCTCTCTTTCTTTCCCCCTCCCTTCCACCTTTTTCTCCCACCCCCAGTGTCTCCTTGGCTTTGCTTGAGAAATGTCCTCTGTACCTGTATGAAATATGATCGATGATAACTCAAACAGAAACAATGTAGCTTTACTTCCAATGAAGGATTCTGATTGGCTGCTCTTGGACCAGTGCCTGTTGCTGGGAGATGAAGTACCACATTTGGTCAAGGCTGGGGCTAAACTCATCATCACAAGTCTGTGCAAGGTCTGATGCCTCCCAAATTCTTCTAGAGTCCTGTGGTGTTGGGGAGGTGTGGCTCTCCAAAAGAGATGACCCAGATGGCTGAATACTGTGCTTGTGTTCTGCAGGTTATTATGTAAGGCCTTGCTGTGGTTTGAACATGGTTTTTCACATATCTTTGTCACTTTCCTCATCACTAAGACAAAATCCCTGATACCCTCAATTTAAAGGTGGAGCAGTTTATTTTGGCTCATGGTTTTAGTCCCTAGTTGGCTGGCTCCACGGCAGGAAGGCATGGTAGAAAGGGCTGGTGAAAGAATGCCACTCACTTCATGTTGACCAGGAAGCAGAGGGAGAGAGAGGGAGGAGCTGGGGTGGGAGCTACACCCTTCCAGGTCATGCCCCCAGCGAACCATCTCTTCTGACCAGGTTCCACCTCCTAACATCATTTTGTGTGGTACCCCCCTGACTCAATAACCTTTCAAAAGCCCTGCCTTTGAGCACAGGAGGCTTGGAGGGGGCGTGTCCAGATATAAATCATAACAGACTTCTGAAATTCATATTGAAATTTAATCTCCATCATGAGATTTTGAGAGGAGCACCCAGGTGGGCCTTTAAGAGGTGATTAGGGTTTTGCCCTCATGAATGGATTAATCCATTCATTGGATTAGTGGATTAATGGATTAGTGGTTTATCACAGGTGTAGGCCTGGTATAAAAGCCATTTCACCTAGGTGTCTGCACAGTCCTTGTCTCTTGCTATGTGATTCCTGCCACTCCTTTAGTGCCCTGCCAGCAGCAGAGCCATCACCTGATGTGGCCTGCATCTTGGAGCAGAACCACGAGCCAAGTAAACCTCTTTTCTTCATGACTTACCCAGTCTGTGGCCTTGTGCTGTTAGCAACAGAAAATGGCCTAAGACAAGCCTGGTCACTTTTCCTGGTCCATGGTAGCTTTCATTCTGCATTGTGACAAGGTAAGGGCAATACTGCAATGCTCTTTGCTGTAGGAATGAATACTGTATATTGTCAGGGGCAAAGGGGACCCCACTGGGCTCACTGCACTAGTGACATGTGGGATGACAAAAGGACCACACGCGAGTTAGCATAAAAGCAGAGCTCTCTAACATAGATGTACAGAGAAATCAGGAGCTGGAGATCATGTGGCATGTGGGCCTGCCTGTGTGGAAGTGCCTGGGGGAAGGCCCCATGCTTCTAAAGGAAGCAGCACTGCATGCTTGCCTTTGGTCTGTCACCCTGTACCCCTCTGTGGCTTTTCTAGGTCAGGCCCCCTTTGCCATTGGACCTGTCTGGCTTGTCTTTGGCCTCCCCTCCCTCTGGCTCCTTGCTATCCATGTCCCACAGCTGCGCATGTGCTTTTTACTGTTTCTCTTATTTGCGAACTTCTGCAGATTCTTATCACCCAAAGGAAGAGCGACTCAGCAACTTTGTCTTTTATGCGCCATCCTGCATAATCTCACTTTTGACCTCTGCTCCAGGCTTAAATAAGCACAGATTGAAGTAAGATTGACCTGGATTTGAGTCTTGTTGCTGTCTTCTGTAAGCCATGTGCTTTTGGACTTGGTGTTTTCCCTTTCTGGAGTTTCGCTCTTACAACAAGAAGTTAGGCACTTTTTCCTCTCTTCCTGTTTATCTTCATCCCACCCGCTCCTCCCTTTTCCTACTTTTTGTAATTTTCTCACTCTCTCTTTTGTGTTCTTTCTACCCTACCCACCTACCTCATGAGATGGGCAAGGTGGCAACAGTTCCAGATCCCATGAAAGAGAGGGCACAGAAGCTCTGCCCTCAGAACCCTTCCAGATCACATGTTTTGTTTGGCTTGTCTTGATCTGTGTCTTCTATAATAAAATTGTAAAGCCCTGTCCTGAGTTCTGTGAGCATTGTAGGCAATTATTGAATCTAGCAGGGTCATAGGGACCCCCAGATTTGGAACCAGTTGGCTGGAAGTGTAAGTGGCTACATTTACGTTTCTGGCCTCTACTTCTGTCCCTTTCTGTCTGGATTGTTTCTTTGCCCCTCCTTATTTGTCTGGAAACCTTTTTGAACCTTGCAAAACCCACACCAAGATGCCCAGCTCTCAGACTTTCTTTTGCAATATATGGTGGAAAAGTTTAAACCAGTGCAGTTGGGGAGAATCATACACCAGCAACACACACATCTCATCAGCTTCAACCAGCAGCGCCTCCCATGCGCTCATCTTTTACCACCCTGGACCCAACATTTGTGGGTTCTTCTTGGTCCTGGCAGAGAGAACCAAAGTATCTTCTGGGATCAAGGACATGTAGACTAGGCCAAGGTCATGCTCAAGGAGCATGGCCTACTTGAGGTTTAACTGCCTTGCATCAATGGCTTGTACGCAAAAGAAAATGAAATGAGAAATGCCTTACATAAAAGCTGAATTGCCATGGAAAGCGAACTGACAGCACTGCAAAGGCAGCAGATGGAGAAGAGCACATTTCACCAGTCAGAACTCACTTTATCTAATTGCCCCATGCTACCTCAGTCCACCAAATATTTTCCAAGGAGCAGTAGGGTGGGCCAGACTCCGTCCACCTCTGCAGTGGACATAAGCACCACAGTAGCTCTGAGCTGAAGGAAGGCGGTGGCAAGCAGAAGCCATATCTCCTCTTCCTCAAAGGATTTTACCCCTCCCTCCCTTCCTTCCTTCCTTCCTTCCTTCCTTCCTTCCTTCCTTCCTTCCTTCCTTAACTGTCCATGGGACTCTAGCTCAGTGCCAGAGCCTGGGCTGAGTCGTGGCAGTGGTGATGATGATAATAACAATAGGTGATAGACACAGGTCCAAGTCTCTTGCATGTATGCACTCATTTAAGCCTTACACAAAGCAGGCTGAAGTCTATTGTTATCTGTTTTCCAGATGAGGAAACTGAGAAACAGACAGGTTGCCTCTTGCTCAAAGTCACACAGCTATTAGACATGCAGACAGGAGAAAGATAGATGGCTGCCAGCTTTCTTAGGCTCCCACAGGCCAACTTTAGGGATCATTTTTCCAAACACCAAACAGAATAAAATGGTATTCAGGAGTCCACTTTTGAGAACAGATGAAGAGATAGAGGGAAGAAGGAGGGATGGGGGAAAGGAAAGGAGGCAGGAAGGGAAGGAGAGAGGGAAGGAGAAAGGGAAGAAGGGAGAGAAAAAGAGAGAGAGAGATGGAGAGATAGAGATAGAGAGAGAGAGAGATCCTTCTTTACAAAATAATGCCAGCTAATCAATGTAGAAAGAATGAAAAAGTTGCTACTTTGCAACCTCCAGAGCAGTCATGGATTTAAGGATGACCTGGATGCTGGAACCATCAGGGGAACAGTGTATCCATATGGCTTTGAAGAAGATCAACTATAATTACAAAGGGACAGGTAGACCTTCACAGCAGAGAGATCTGGTAATCACTACCCCAATTGAATGATCAAACTCAGCATCACCAAGCACGGCCATCCTGCCACTCTGGCCTTCCGGTGTGATACCTTATGAAACCAAGGGCATAACCCACCCTGTATCTTTAATGAAAATGTTTGTTCTGAATCTTATAAGGAAGCACATGCAGGAATCCACAAGGTGGAACATTTCACAAGACAATGAGCCTGGGCCCTTCAAGCTGAAAAGAAAAGCCACTGCCTGCAAGAAGCAAAAAGGCATAGGTGTGCATATCATGTGTGTATGTATGTGTACATATGTGTGCTGGTGTATATGTACATACATATATATAAGCAGGCATGTATATACATGTATGAATATGGGTTTATAGGTGCATGCATATATAGGTATGCACACCTATGTAAATAAATATATGCATGTACATGTGGCCATATGCACATATATGGGTTGCGCATGTGCACACATGTTAATATATGTATATGTGTGTATATATGTGTTTATATACACACATGAATGTATAGACTATGTATGAGGTGAATTTCTTCAACAACTGCATGTTTGTAGTACATAGTTGTGGGCAATTTGTACACTTGCAAAACACATCATCATTCCTTTTTTTGTCCCATTTCTCTTCCACCCTCCTTTTCACCTAGTTCCTGATTCCTTTCTTTTTTTTTATACATGTTTGTAACATGTAATGTTTACATTTCTGGTGTGGCAGTGGTGGATATACACAATAAATCTTAATTCTTTTTTCACCCTCTTCCTTCCCACCCTTACTCCTTCCTCCATCTCTTTATCTCTTTCCCCTTTGATATTCTTTTTTTTTTCCCCCTTCGGTCCTGGGAATCAAACTCAGGACCTTGTGCTTACCAGGCAGACACTTGTGCCACTGAGCTATGTTCCTGGTCCTCTCTTTCCCCTTTGAGAAAGATCTATCTCCCTACTTCCTATGATCTTTTATTTTGCTCTTTATTTATACTGTGTGATTCTCATATAAGAGAATCCAAGTGATAGTTAAGCTTGTGTGTCTAATTTCACTAACATTATGGTCTCAAGGTGCATCTATTTTCCTACAAAAGATTCAGGTTTATCTTCATTTATGAAAGAGTAGTGCTTCATTGTGTGTAAAAACCACACTTTCTTTATCTGCTTATCAGATGATGGACATATATGCTACTTCCAAAATTAAGTAATTAAGAATTGTGCTGCTATATACAGAGGTGTCCATGTATCATTGTAATATGATGTCTTTAACTGTTTTGGAAAGATACCTGAAAGGGGAATACTGGGTCAAAGGGAATTTCTAACTTCAGTTTTTTGAAGAATTTCCATACCGATCTGAGAATATCCTTGTTAGGAAACACAGGCTGAAATGCTTTCAAATATTTTACATACTCCCAAAGACATACATACACACCCTAAAGGAAAAAGAACATTTGTAGTAGGAAAAGGGTATGAGAGTTTATTATACCATCCTTAAATTTTTGTATAGACTTGAACATTGTCAATAAAAAAACTTGGAGGAAGTGTAGTTGGGAATAAGGAATGACCTTTTTAGGACTGACCTTTTGGGTTGCTGTGGAATAAGAACACCTCGTGTCTCAGGCGTTCAGATAGTGATCGTCGGAGTTGGGTAGGGCGGATGGATGGGTGTATTTTTTTTCAAAATTATATCCAGTGCTCAGTCTAAAGGGTTAAAGAGTTCTGGAAAATAGGTTATAAAAATCCCCTGCAATTTTCAACATTTTCCTTAATTACGTTCCTTCAAAGTAATCCCTTTCAACTTGAATTGACTCCATTGGGATGCATCTCTGTATCTCTAATAACTTGCCTGTTTTGTATCTCTTGACTCCTCCATTTTAAATGTTACCTGGTGGGGCCTTCACTGCAGAAGATGAGGGCTTAGCTGTCTCTCACCCACACACATTCTTCAGCCCCACATTTTCTCCATAAGATTATATCATAATGTCCACTGGGTTGAACTTGAGAGTTTACGTTTCTCTAACCACGTCCACAGTACCCCAAACTAAGTTGTCAGTTATACTACAAATTTTTTCTTGCACATAGTTCAAGGAGAGAATTAATTCAGAAGATGAAATACTCAATATAGCTGAACATAAAAAGAAGAGATTTAGACAATTAGCAGGGATTTGGGGGGTTGAATTAATCACTCATACTTAGAATCTATGCATATGAAAAACAATGATTAAATGTGGGGTAAGTAAAAAAGTTGTGAAAATTAAAAAAAAATCATAGTCCCCTTTTCCTGGTGGAATGTTTTAGAATATTCAGTGTGAGTTGGGGGTCAGGGCAGCAAGTCAAGAGAGATAAGTCAAGGACCAGGTCCTGAGCCCCACAGTCCCTGGAGCCCCTGCACTGGGTGACTGGGTGCTAACTCACCCTGGAGGAGCCCTGCAATCTGAGGTCCCAGGTGCTGAGCCTTTTGGGGACCTTGTGATGTCAATGACTCTCCTGTCAGCCCCCTGAAGTCCTGGATCTGTTCCCTGACATCTAACTAAGTCATTCTTTGTCACTCTCTTTCTTGCTGCCAGTGTTTTATTATCTCTGGTATTCATTCTCTTCATGCTTGTTGGTTTAAGTTGTATTCATTAAAAATATGTTTACCTTCATTTTAGTGGAATTTTGGGTGGGAGAAAAAGGAAAACTCATGGTTTCTCCCAGGAGTCACTTCCTTTGTACATTTTGCATTTTTTCTCCTCTCTCCTTGGTCCCTCTGTAATCTCCTGAGTACAGGAAAGACTTTTCTTTCTGGGGAGTCCTGAGTTCCAGGGTGTAGACATGTGCCTCGACTCGCTCGGGATTCCAGGCTTCCTGACTTTGCCCCATGATTGTCCTTCCTTCCTACACTGCTGTGCCTACATTGTGACTCCTTCAGTGGATTTAATATTTGCGGGTTATATCTCTGTTTTGAATTTAATTGGGATGAAACAAGAGGGGCAAACAAAAGCATGTGGGGAGTTGGTGCAGCCATGGTGGCCATCATTCTGACTCTGCGGCCTCCAGCTGTACAAGCTGCTCTCTTTTGAAGTGGCTTTCTGCTCCATAGAAATATTTAATGAAGGCAGATTGCAGACAGGGCTCGAGAAGGTCTGAGGACCTGCTGGCCTGCTTTCTAAAGTGTGCTGCCACCGGTTCCATAACAAAGAGCTCAGCGGTGCTGAGAGGGCGGGTGGTGGCATGTCCTCTCCTTTCAGCTGGCTGGCATGGCCTTTCTGCCACCTGCTGCAGTGACCCCACCCCCAGGCATCCGCGTTGTCCCTGTGGAAGCTGCCTCCAGTTTATGATCTCCAGAATGAAACATGCCTTCCTGCTGTCTGCTCGAGATTCCTCAGTCTCTGCTTTGGACTTGACCACCTTTGTTCCTTCATCCTCAGAGGGCAGAGTACAGACCCTCCCTGGGATGTGAATCTTTCCATTTACAATTTTACCCAATTCCATTTAAGTACTTCTTACCCAACGTGGTTCAGTGAGACAGAAAGCCACTCTCCTATTTTTTCCCTGCAAGCCCCTTCGTGTTGGTTCCTAGCTACTTTATTTTCAGGAGCATGTGACTCACTGTATTCCCAAACTTCCCTTTTGCCTGAAGACCAGGACTCTAACCCAGCCCAGCCTGTGAGAACTCAAATGAAGACTGCTCTGTGCTAAACAGAAATCCAGCCCTGCCACCTGCTAGCTTATAATCCTTCATTGGTTTTGTCATCAGACATGGACGGAAGAGCTCTCCAGAGTGGAGAAGGGAACCCTGACTCACCCATCCACAAGGAAGTTTGCAGGTTCTCTGACTTCTGACACAGAAAAAGAATTTCCAAGACATGTCAGTAATAGGCATGAAGAGATTTATTAAGCAGATTTTTAAAAATACATACTCAGGAAGAATAGAGAATAGACCTTTGAGAGTGTCACATCCTGGCCTTGAGGTAAGTACATTTACAAAACATATAAATAATAAATATGTAAATATATATTTTCATATATAAATATACGAAATCAATATACCCATTGATTTCAAGGGGGAAATCAATGGGAAAAGAGGGTTCAGTTTACAGGTGAGGAGCAAAGACCCATTTTACAGGTGAGACGGGATGGCCTATTCTCAGGTGAGAAGGTCATGTGGATATAGGAAGGGAATCTGGAGATGAGCAGAAATAGGAGCGAGGGAAAGAGGAAGGCAAAGAGATCAAGATGTGATATGTTTATGTACCAATTCCCCATGATAAATGCATTTATTATGTATCAAAATTATACAAATAAAAAAAAAGGAGAGAAGTGAATCATGGGCCCACCGGACTTATTGTGACTTTAAGACCCTTGAGAATTTTGAAGTGAGTTTTCTGAAAGGAAGAAAGGAATGAGTAACTTTTTATGCGGAAGGTACAATGTTACTTCTTACAGCATTTTACAATGATGGTTTTCCTTGTTTCCTTCCTGCTTATCTTTATTTCTTCCTTCCAAACACAGTGCAGCTTAACCTATGAGAGAGATTTGGCTCGTTGTCTGAATCATGCCGTGTCCAGTGCCTGCCATGCTGCTCCTACAGCCCACGGCTCCCCCACACAATGTGAATACTTGAAAATGGCACACAGCTTTGTTCCCCCCTTACCTTGTGCTGTTTCTCTGTCTCTCTTTGGTGTCTGTTGTATTCTGAATAGGCACCATCCAATAGCTATGTTGTAAGTCTCACATGTAAGTTTTTGGTAGCCTCATTAAAAAAAAGTAAAAACAAAAAGATGGAATGATTTTGATAATTCATTTCACTCAGTAATTCCAAAACATCATTAATACATAATCAATGCAAATCATATTAAAATACTCCACATTTTCTGCACTAAGTCTTTGAGATCCATTGCCTGTGTTACACTTGCTGCACATCTCAGGTAGGACCGGTCATATTTCAGGTGCTCAGTGGCCAAGGGCGGCAGTGATGACCATAGAGATAGTGGGGCCTTAGGAGGTGAGTATTTATCCTGAGTAGGGCATATAGACTCCTTCTCCTTCTGGACTTTACATTCTAGGTGAGAACAACACAACAGTATGGGGTATAATTTGAAGTGGTCCCACTTTCTTTGTTATTCCACCTGCCGCCTATTTCTCCCCAAGCCAGTTCAGCACAGTGTCTGTCCAGAGTGGTGGATAAGCCAGTGAGGTGAAGGTTTGAATGTCAACTGTGCCCTTTACTATTAGTGGTCAGTAGACTGATGGTGCTTCAGTGATGTCCATGTCCTTATCTCTTGGACTTGTGACTGTTACCTTACAGAATATTAGGGTCTTTACAAAAACAACAAAGGCTAAGGATTTCAAAAGGGGGTGAGATTTTAATTATCCAGGGTTTCCAAAATCTGGTCAGAAATACTTAAAGTGCAGCATTTTTTTCTGGCTACGGAGAACCAGAGAGATGGCAGCATAGGAAAGACACAATGTGCATTGAAAGCTTTGCGATGGAGTTGGGGCCACGAGCCAAGGAATGTGGTCGCCTCTCAAGGATGGAAATGACAAGGAAACAGAGCCTATTTGATTGTATCTAACAAAGGACATGACCCTGCTGACACCTTGATCTTGGCTCAGTGATACCCATGCTGGATGTTATGGATGGAACTGTGGAATAATAAGTGCATGCTGCTTTAAGTCTCTACATTTGTGGTGACTTGTTGTGGCAGAAATAGAAAACTAATATACTAACTTTGGGACTAAGTGATGAATAATTCACCTTTCTGAAATTTGGAAACAAGTTATACCAAGCTCGTGGGATTTTACAGTGGATAAAAATGAGTTACCAGCTGTAAAGTGCTTAGTCCAGTGCCAAGCCCATCATAAAGGCTCACTTACTGTCAGATAAAACTGCACATATTGCTACAATTTCCCAAAGTGGCTGACCTGAAACTCTGGGACTCTCAAACCATTTTTTTGAATCAATTCAGATGGGACTGGCCTGGTCTCCTACCATTGCCTTCTGTGACATGGTCATTGGCTTCTCAGAGAACACTGGTGCCATTTTTTTCCAGAGTGTGGGACCCAAGTGGATTTAGGTTGTGCACAAACATGTTTTACTTGACTGGTTTATGCATTTTGAATGTGCCTTGGGAAGATATGGCTGGCACATTAAATCCATTATTCACAGGTAAAGAACAACCAAGGGAATCCATTTTTTAAAAAGTGTTCTATGAACCCTGCATGCCACAGAGCAGGTGGTAGGTGAGAGACTGAGATCTGGGTCTAGGCAGCTGTCTAAGTTACAGATGAGGAGACAGAGGCTAAGAGTGAGGAACAGGTTGCATGTGACTCTGCAGAAGCTACATTTTTCTATTTCTCACTCTTGCTCAGTTCCTGAGCTGATTTGCATTAGGACCAATCTTTTGGATTCCTTAAAAATCCACCATCCAAACACAGACATGAAAAGCTTTTCAAATCTTGTGTTATAGAACGCATAAGCATCCTTGGCTCAGGTGATCACAGGTTAACTTATCTGGCCTTCAACTAAAGACTAGAAAACGTGCACATACGACCTTACTATTAGTCTGAAATTTTTCTGGTTGCTAATGATTGAAATCTGACAATAGCCAGCTTAGACAGAAGGGATACTTACTGGCTGATAGGTAACAAGGGGTTGTTGAATCATTGAGTTCCAGGAAGGGGAGAGACAAAGGTGAACTTTGGATACCACCTACATCAAGGCTCAGACATCGTCTCTTTTTCTGTTCCTCCCTCATCTCTACTTGGCCTTGTAGAATGACTGCCTATTGCCCCTGACCTGGATGTCAGAGATATTAGAGAGGGTTTGGCTCTGATTCCTAATTTCAGTGTAAAAAATCCCAGAAGAGGAGTCTTACTGGTCAGGCTTGGGTTTAAGATCAAACCCTGGACCTATGAACTGTGTTCAGTGGTGGTGAGGAGAGACCAAAGTTCAGGAAGACCATGCCTGCCTTTCCTCTAGCCACAAGATGGTGTTTTGCAAGGAAGGTGTGGTGGGGCATGACTAGATCTAGCCAGAAGCAAGGTCTAGAAAGGTTCTATACCTGCTAAGCTTGCTGGCATGCTCAAATCTTTGGTTCCCCACTTACTATTTATTTTGAAGATATTCCTAATTTCTGTAAGCCTCTATTCCCCCAACTCTAAAAGTGGAATTATCGTTCTTTGTGTAGTATTTGGAGGATTAGGGGACATAACAGGTGAAAATGTCTGGTGCACAAGAAAGAATCAAGAAATTTTTGTTTCCTTCTTTCCCAAGTGGGCAATTTTTTCACCCCCTGGATTTTGCTTAAGAAGCAAATTTCTCATTTCATGATTGAAATCCTTCTCCTATTATTTTGTCCTGTTGATTGAAAAGAAGCAAAACTAGCTCCTCACTATAATTACTTCTAAAATGGTTTTGAGACATACTGGGTTAATGATAATTGGAGAACACTTAGGACATTAAAGAATATGTAGGTCATGCTAATAGTGACTACTGGAATTCTGGAAATAAATACAATGGAAACTGTACGGGGAAGCCACCTTATGCAAAGCACTAGGATGAAAGGAGAGGAGATGGTGAAGAGAGGCATGGGTTTCTAATGGGGAAACTACCCCAGGAGGTGGTGTCAGAGTAGTCATGGAGTTGTAGAGCTGACCATGGTACAGGGTGGACCTCAACCTTCAGAAGGGTCTCAGGTCTGCTCCCTTGGAGATGTCTGGAAGATGTCTTCTGACACCTGATAGACTTCTAAGGACTTCCCCAAAGGGTTCAGAAAGATATAAAAAGGTTTTTCACAGTGGAGGAAGCTTGTTTCTCCAGGAGACAAGGACAGTGTTATAGTTTGGATTTGGGATATTTTCTCAAGGCTCATGTATTGAAGGCTTGATCCCCAGTTCAACAATGACCAGAAGTAGGGTTTTCGGGAAGTGATTGGATCATGAAGGCTCTGACTGCATTAGTGGATTAATCCATTCATCTATGCAAAATTTAGTGGCATTGTTGGGAGGCTCTGGCAACTCTAGAAAGTGGGGCCTAGTTGGAGGAAACAGATCACTGGGGACATGCCCTAGAAAGTTATCTGTTGTTCACAGCCATTTCCTCTCTGACTTTCTCACTATCTTCTCTCTGGCTGCTGCAAGGTGCACAATTTTTCTGTCATGCCTTTCTATTATGATGTTCTGCCTCATCACAGGTCTAGAAATGATGAGGCCGAGTGGCCATGGAATGAGCCTTCTGAAACCCTGAGTCAAAATAAATCTTTCCTCTTTAAAATGACTTTCTCAGCTATTTTGTCATAGTGATAGAAAGCTAACTAACATAGAGATCCTGTGAAATCTGTGGGTTATGTAGATACTCCACTTGCTTGGGAGAAAATAGTCTGTCTTAATAGTAGTCTTGGAAAAAGGAAAAAGATAATGGGTATAGGGTGCAGAGAACAAAAATGAGGCCACAAAGCAGAGGGCAGAAAGGGAAGCACTGAGGAGAGATCTCACTCCTTCACCCATCCATGAATTCCTCTGCCATCCATCCATCCACCCATCCATCCACCCATCCATCCATCCATCTGTCTGTCTGTCCATCCATCCATCCATCCATCCATCCTCTTGTTCATCAATCTTTCTGCATATGTAATCAGTCTTTCTATTTGTCTAAGGTGACAGTAGAGTTAATTAGTCAATACTAGAGAAATGAAAATGAGTTAGACTAGGCCTTTCCTATCTCACTAAGTTCATAATCATATATTTTACACAATGCACAATGCAGAAAGGAAGCTTTTTTCCTGTACACCTAGAAATAAGAAAGCAAGGAAATATTTAGAATACACAGCACATACTTGAAAACCTGATCTATCAACACAATTTTTTCTCCTTTCTTTCATTTTCCTTCAGCTATGTTCTACAAAGACTATTTTGATTCCTCTAGGGAAATTTGCCACATTGAGTTTCAATTGGGGTGCACAGAACAATTATTTCCCCCAATGCACTGCTTCCCTTTGCTTCTTCACTTTTCAAAATACATTGCCTTCTGACCTGCTAGCTCAGACAGAGGCTTACGCAGCCTGGTTCTGATACATCACTTCTGGGTGGCCATCTGGGCTGGTGGAAAGAATGCTTACCTGGGAATTCAGAGCCTGGGCTTCCTGTCCTTGCAGTATTGTTTTGATTGGGTTACTTCCTCTCTTTTTGTCAGACTGTATAATTTCTCAGTTTTGCTCATCTCTAACATTCTAGGCCCTTACAATTCTTCTCCCTGGGGGCCTCATCTGTCTTAGCCTTTGTATGGATGTCTGTAGAGCAATGTTCTCCACACCTCTCCCTCCAGAAGAAGGCACTTTTCAGGGTATATACATCAGTAAATGTTTGAATGAGCCACTTCATGCTGCTTCTTTCAAAAAGAGATCTTTGTTTGCCACATAAAAGGCTAACAATGTGGGGGACACCTAGAGGACACCAAATCAGCCAAGGACAGAAAGGAAAGCCATATAGCCCTTTCAAAATGTCTGAGTATACCTATGGTATGCGCTGCGCTCACTGACAAATTAAGACCTAGTTGTGCCCTTGAGAAACACACATCCTGCAGTGGAAATGAGATGGTACAACAACCCTGATGCTGTGAAAGAGCCATCAGGACAATGTATCCTGGTGTATAGGGTCAAGTGTGGAAGAATTCTCAGGTCAGGGGGTGTTAACCAAGGTCTGGAGGGAAAAGAGAAGTTAGCATGAAAGAAAATATGAAGGAGTGCACCTGAAGGGTGGGTTTGAACTGCAGGTCACTAGCTGCAGCTGGCATTGGGGTTTGAATGAGGCATAACAGTGCAGAGCCTGGGGCTGGGGATTTAGCTCAGCGGCAAAGTGCCTGCCTGGCAAGCGCAAGGTCGTGAGTTCGGTTCCCGGTACCGGAGAAAAACAAAAAACAAAAACAAAACAAAACAAAAAAAAAAACAACAGTGCAGAGCCAAATTCTTTAGGGCCTTGAATACTAACCTAAGGAATTTCACTTTTGTCTGAAATATGAAGAGATTTAGAGGCATGTTGAAAAAGGGAATGACATGGTGTCTTAATTTAAGTTCCTCTGCAAGAGAACCTAAAACAAGGACTTGGGTGCATATGATTTGTTTGGAAGAGGTTCCCAGGGGACAGATGGGCTGTGGAAAAATAATGTAGAGGAGGAAGAACAGCAGAAACTGTGCATGTCATTGATCTGAGAACCCTTGTTCAATAGCCAGATCTCAGTCTTGCTGAGGGTCCTTTAGTGAACTGTCTCAGAATTGTCTCACTAAAGAGCAAGGGCCATGGACATCCCTGCACTGACTCCCATACTTCATTGGTTTAATGTTGACTTCAGTGGGAACCATTCCTTGCACTTTGGGCTTCATCTACCTGTGGGTTCATTTGGTTTTTGCAACTTTGGAGAAAACAGAGATAGGAAAAGCAGAGTGGCATCACAGTCACCCTTAATTCAGCTGCCTTTGGGGATATGAAACATCAGTTTTACACATGGTAAGATTTTGTTATGGTTTGTATCTACATGTATCCCCAAATCCTCATGCAGTCATGGTATGGGCTTCTAGATTTTTGATTGATCCATAGTCCAGTGCTGGGATTATGGGTTTGAGAGCTATACCAGCTCTGGGGCAGGTACTTTGCATACAGTGTAAGGGAGGGAAAGAGGCTGCTTGCTGCTACTCCCCCCTTTTGTTCTTGCTGCTTTTGCTATCTTCCACCACCATGAGCAGTTGCCCTCTGTCATGTGCCACTCTTTCTTGGAGCCAACCAAGTATGGACTGAAACCTCCACAGACTGTGAGCTAAATAAACCTTTCCTTCCTTAATTTTGGGCATTGGATATTTTATCTCAGCAACAAGAAAAAAGTAACTAAGACAGATTTGTGTTCTAGAATGCCACTTTGATCTTAGTGAGGGGCATGGATTGGAAACAGCAAGATATGTGGTAGGCAGCCTAAATTTATGGGGGAAATTCTCCAGTGGCTATCTCAAATCTTATCAGAGCTATGTGATTTGGCTATTTCTTGGTATCAGCCTTTTTGCTTCTATAGGAAGAACACAGAAAAGTGGTAGAAGTAGGCCTATTCAGGAGGAAGGCAAACATGAGAGGACAAAGTTATTCTGCTCAACATAAGACAGTATGGAACTTTAATCCTTGGAGGTGTCCAGCCATGAGATAAATGGGGTCAACACCAAGGAGACAATTTCAGTTGTGATCATTCCCCTTTTCCAGAACTCCTGCAAGACAGGTACATATTTATGCAGTTAGAAAAACTCTTAGTTTTAGTATTGAATCTTCTATTTTACTGCAGTGGTATAATCAGGCACTCACCTTGTTGGGGGGAAATTAAAGATTAAATCAGACTTTCAAATATCCTGTGGGGTATATTGCTCTAAATGTGGAGCATCTGTATCAGATGCCTTTGGTTTAGAGAAAGAAAGGTTATTCATATATTTTTTTTTCTTATGGAGGAATAATATTTAGACATGACAGAGCTTTGTCCTTTGCATTTCTAATGTCTACCTATAGTTGAATTAATTTGTCTCTCTTTTACATTTTCTACCTGCTGCTTGGAGAAAATAGCTCTTCATTGTATTGAAAAGCATCTTTCTGTAGTCTCCAGGGCTAAGAAATCCTTGCTATTCCTGGGCATACTGATGCTGAAAAACTCAGGAAAGGATAAAGGCAGCACAGCAATTACCAATTTTCACTAGAAGGGATTGGGCCGTGACTGTGGACCTGCTTTTGTGGGAACTGGATGGAATTTAATCCTACTTCTTGAAGCTATAGTTTAAAACATAATCACAGATGTGTTCTCTGAGCCATCACTTACATGTAAATAACATCTGTCTACATTTCAAACTCCACCCTCACTCTCTCTATCAGAACATTTCACATCTGTGGACACACAAAATACATGACCACATCAAAAAATCATGTCTGACCCTGTTCCTTCCTTCTGTCTGACCTCTCCCTTAAGTGGTCGTTATTTTTGGAGTCAAATGAAGTTTAGCTGATCTTTTCCTGTGGACAGCCAGTTTAATCTTCCTAGACCAACAATCCCAGCACATTAGCTTGTATTGATGCAATAAAACACTCAAGCCCTCCTTCCAGAAAATGAGATTTTCATGGGATTCTGGGCCTGGCATGTAGTAGCTGGTTGATAAGCATTTGTCAAATGAAGGAATTAATGAATGGGATAAAGCAAGATTCTAGGCATTGACAAAGATGACACTAAAATATTAATGGTGATTAGAAGCACCTACATAATTTGCAAAGACAGGTGCAAAATGACAATGTAGGATCTTTCATTCAAAAAAATCATTAAGAAATTCAAGATGGTAATAGCAGAACATTGAACCAAGCACAAGAGCCTTCTAAATGCAAAATCTTTCCTGCCTGCATAGGTTGGCATTGGTCAGCTACCTGGTCTTGCTGTCAGTTACCTGGTCTTGACCAGTTGCCTAATCTTGATGCTGATTCTCTCTTAAGATAGATAAAGGAGTAGCTATCCCATATTTTAAAATTCTGTGATGTAAATACTTTTAGTAATGAGAGAAGAAAGTATTTTAAAGCAAAGCTCCTGGAATATCAGCAGCTGTATGGATGCTGGACCAGAAATTGGGAGTTCTGCATCCTCGTCTTGGTTCTCTTCCCACATGACCCTGGACCAGTCTTAGGAAATCTGTGTTTCTTGATTTTCTCCCCTGCACAATTACTGGTAAGGTGAAGAAGAGGCCTGAGGCCTTTTTGTGATTCTTGGATGCTAAGATGATCCCCAAGCAAACACACCCTGAGAGTTACTTGGACACAAACGTGAGAAGACCTTGTGAGGGCAAGGTTTGCCAAGATTTCTTCTTAACAGCCGTTGGAAATATTCCTGCCTGGGCTGTCAGGAGCAAAACCCTTTCCACAAAAGCATCTCCTACATAGGAGCCGCTGGTCTCAAGGGGGATAAATGCTCTGCATGCTTTTAAGTTCCCAGAGAAGAGAGAATGAACAGGCAACTGTGTGTCATTTTAACCCAGCACCTCTGCCCAGGGTGGGGCTGCCAGAGAGAGGAGTGATGGGAGGCACGTAGTCCCCTGTTTTCTTACAGCAATTGCATGAGGACTACAAATATTTGAGCTGATTGTACTCACTTACATGCAGCAATGAATCATCTTGTGATGAGAGGCCTGAAATATGCTGGGATGAAATTAACGTCAATTGAAACAGAAAATGGATTCTAGCTCCCACCACAATGAGCTTCCAAAGATGGGCTCAGAGCACAGGGAGGCAACTGCTGCTATTCTTAGTGGCAAAAAAGCCCATGCCTCCAGTATTGCTTTTTCTATTTTTATTTCCTTGAAAAGCTTCTTTTCAGTTCCCCCTATGGGGGCACCTTCTAATCAGGGATTTTGTCTGGTTCAGGCACCTTCTTGACTTCTTGGATCTCTGGGGAATATATATATGAAAAGAGCATAGACCTGAGCATAGACCTTTAAGAGTCTAAAGAAAAATTAGGAACTTCATCTTAAAACAGCAATATGAAGTTCACATTTTTCCTAAATGCTAGATGAAGCAGTGCTTAACAACTGAGGTAATGTAGTTTTAGGGGAGGGTGGTGAAATGATTTGGAAACAGGAGCCAGCGTTCCCTGGGCTCACTCCTCTTCCAGTCATCCATTTCCTTACTGGCTGATGAATTTAAAAACCATGCACCATGTAGAAAACAAGGCACTCACGACTGGAGGTAGATTTGGGAGAATTCATGGTGGGTGTGAACCCAGCTTTCTACTATAGAATCAGAAAAAGAATTCCCTATGCTAAGGAGAGTATACCCAGAAAAAACACAGTTTAGTCGAGATGCTGGTGGGTGTCAGAGAAAGTCTTGGCACTCTGAAGATGCTTCCTGACCATGAAGATGCCCCAGAAGCTGTCACCTGCTTGCTCCAGGGACTGATGCTGAGTTCTGGACTCTGCTCCGTGTGTCCTTCCGTGGGTGATAGGTGGGCACACACCACCACTGTCTGCAGAGTCCTGTCCTTTTGCCCCACTATGTGATTGAGCACCTTGGTAATCTGAATCAGACCAGCACCAGCCCCAAATCTCCAGAGAAACAAGCTTTGGAAGTCAGAGAGACCCGAGGGTCGCTAGCATTTAACTTCTCTGACCTTTGGTTTTCTATGAAGTGAAATGGAGATAATGGAATATAGTCAACAGGGTACACTAAATTACAAAATGCATAAAGCTCTTAGCTCTGCACTCATCCCATAGTTGCAGCAGGTAGATGGTGGCTCTCCATCTGATCTATAATGAACATCCCAGCCAAGTTCCCCGGGACCTGACCTGTGCGCTAGGAAGTGTCTCAACCTCATTCAAATCTCATCCTAACTCCACCCAGTTCTTCTCAGGCTTAAGTATCACTTGATCACTTGGGACTAACTTCACTTAAGTGAAGAAATTCAGGGAGCAGAAGCTTCTGGGGACTATGACATTTTGCTTGGCAATATTGTATGTATTAGAAACATGAAAACTTCATCTCTCAAAGAAGGGCAGACTTCAGCAAATGTCATATTGACCTTTTTGTTGTGATGTTTAGTTGACCAACTTGCCTGGGCTTGAGGTTAAACCTGTACTCAAGAACTGTGTCAAACCACTTTCCCTAACTTCTTTGTGACTCAGTTTACTCATCAGCAAACTGATAATGATTGTAATACACTTTGTAGATTGTGTGGATTACACCCATCATCTCCAGTAAAGTACTTAGGAGAATACTCAGCACAGAGCTGGCTATTACCATAGTGTCTGCCTCTCCCTCTGCTTTTGTCTTGGTTTTTCCCACTGATCCAATTAGGTTCTCCAGGGGCAGAGATCGGGGCTTTTCTCTGGCCTCTTGGAGGGAAAAGGGTTGCTACAAGTTGTCTTAGACATAGAGTGCCACGTAGGTCTGAGCCCGTCCTGGGGAAGGAGTCACTGTGGCTCTCCTGGCCTCCTCTCCTGTCCCTTTGGGTTCCTCACCCTTTTCTCTTCCTCTGTCACTTCTGCTGCCTCAGGACTCAGTTTCTTTACATCTTTCTGTGAAATCACGATTGAAATGCTAGTGGCTATTTGGAAGGTGATCCAGGAAATTACCAGAAAATGTTTATAGGAGGGTGGGCGATGTGAAGGAGGAAAAAGTCAAAAAATCAGTGAAAGGTCCTTATCAGGAGGTTCCCACCTGGGATGAGTGGAGCCTAATCCCTTTTAGGGAAGTTGAGGCATCAGCATGGATCAAGTACCTGCAAAGCAGTCTGCATGCAGGGCAAGAAAATGGGGTTCCTAGGGACAGATCCTGCTCAGGGCTGCTTCTAGGGCTATCAACTCTTTATCACCTCCTATGTCCTCTACATGGTGGCCTAGTACACTCCTGAGCCAGATGCTTTCCTCCAGAAAGCAGTATTTATACATAGAGATGGGGACCTCCAGGGCACAGGAAAGGGTCATCCAGAGTCCCTGCTCCAGCCTCTCACTGCTAACTGAGGAACTTCTGTATGACACAGTTCTAGATATTAGGTGTTCGGTAGGGGAGAGAGAAAGTGAGGAGGAGGTAGGGGGAAAGAGACGGAAGGAGAGAAGAAGAAAGACTGAAGGGTAGAGAGAAAGAGGGAGAGAAAAAGCAATGATTATATGAATCCAGGAAGCCCATGTCTTCTCTTTGTTTCATCCTTGATCAGATCTGCTAAGGCTAGGAGGAACACCATATACCATGCAAGGTGGTGGGAGGGAAGGCTCACGTGAGAGGTCTAGTGTCGGATGACTCCTCTTCGACTTCTTTCTTATAATTTCTAAGGGCAAGGGAGGTAGAACTTGCTTTGTTCTGACAGCCTGAGGAAAAAAAGATGTGAAATCACATGGTTGCAGCCTTGTTCCTCCTTTCCACAGCACCCGCTTCGGCAAGCTACGCTGAATTTCTTCCTGCTTCACAGCCGAGGTGATGAAATGTCATGTAAAGCCAGATGAAGCTTTGGGACAGTGGCCAGCTCAGAGCAGTGTTTCACCTTAAAACAGGCCTCATCTTGGCTGTGTCATCACCACAAGAGAAGTCACACATGGCCATGCTATTTTCTCTTTCATTTGCAAGAAATGGAAGAGGAAGTAACAGCTTCAACCCCCTGACATTTTTTTTTTACTCCAGGGTGACTCTCAGCTAGGAATGACACAATATCTCAGCCAAACCGTACCAGAAGAAAAATGAATCAGAGCTTACTACTTTGGAAGCAGAATCAGGTAGAAGGACACATGGGAGGGGCTCTATAGACTGGTGACTTTTAATGTTCACATGGGTCAAGTGGAGATCTTGTTAAGATGAATATTCTGATTCAGTCAGTCTTGGAGGGAGCCATGGAAGATGTAACTTCTAACAAGCTCCAAGATGGGCTGTTGTTCTGGTCCAAGGACTTTGAGTATGTAGCAAAGGCAACGCCTTTAGATTTAGGTATCGTTGGGTCCAAGACGCTGCCTAGCCATGGAAAGCTGCACTTCAGTTTTTTAATACTGAGATTATGGAACAGAAGAATTCTTACTCCTCAGGGTTGGATGAAGGTGCAATGGGACAGTACATGCCAATGACCACATACAGAATGTTCTGCAGTATAATTATGGCACAGTGGTATCTGGTCATCCTGCTCCTGTCCTGGAGCATCCGCTTGGACCCGATTCCTGACCTCCGACTCAGCAGTGCTTCTGTGTCTGGTCTCCTATCCTTATGCACACTCATTTGTGTTTACGTGGACTCCAGAGCTTGTGTGGCAAGGGCTGCCTGTCTCTAGGTAGTTTTTTCCGGGCAACAGCTTTTTTCCTCCCATTTTCTAGGCAATGAATAGCTCCCTCTGGGTGTGGGTTTCCACATTTGTGCAATGTTGTGTTTTGTAGACCTAGGCTGGAAGACTGGATGACTAGATGTCTCTCTCCTTTGCCCTGTAGTCACCCACCTCTGTATGAAAGCTTCTTTCTGCTAGAAAGTTCTAGAACAGCTCTTCAGCAATAGGATTAGCTGTAAGGGTCCAACACTGTTTTTTCCTCTTCAGTTTCTTTTATCAAAATTCCTCTTCTTTGTCACAGACCATTTGCTCTATGTCATACTCCACTGGGGTCTTATAGTTGTAAGGCTGCCACGTTCATATATAAATAGTGCTTGTCAGATTTGTATAGTGCAGTGTGCCCAGTGGTGCATTAAAATCTCAGATAGCTGTACGTTAGAGCCTTCATGGACCTACTGCTTTGGATATCAGTACCCCAAGCATCCAGTTCTAAACTCTTCCTATTCCGTATCCACTCCCAGATCCCCAGACTTCACTGTAGGCCGAACTTTGGCTCCTCTCTAAAGACTTAGAGTTCCAGAGTAAAGTGAGGGGAGGCCCAGATAACACCAAAAGAGGTAGGCTAGATATGGACAATGCCAACTCTCAGTCCTGTGAGACATTCTGGGGCTTTAGACATCAAACAAAGTTAAGACTCAACATTTTAGGAAATAATGGAATTTGGTGTTGGGAAAGCTGTCTTGCATAACCTAAGAATAACATCTTGAATCAATTTTGGACACTAGGTAATGAGTTCTAGTTGTTTAATGAGTATTTGTTTCTGTGACATTTATTGTGGGAAGCCAAATAGAATTTAGGCCTCTACCAGCCACATCACCGAATTCCAGTTTCCTGAGATGGGATGAATTTCAATAGCTTTTCAACAGCTTTTCTGGAATGGCTTTTCCCAGCCAGTGTCACCATTCACGTTTTAAAGTTCATGTTTCAACATTCATGTTCTGTGTTACTGTTTTTGCCCTCAAAGAGCCCATAAATGCGTCCACTTTACTTCATGCTAGAGTTACATAAATGAGAACTGATACATTAACCATATTTAGAATAAGAAACAGCAATATGTGGTATATTTTCCAATGAAAGGGATATCTTGGACATATGAATATGGGGAAGGAGAGTTGTAGTCTGTGAATGGATGTTTGAATCACATACAGGCCATGGCTCCTACTATCTAGAATTAGGATAGAAAATCTGCAGTAAGTGTGCTATGCTGCCCGAGAACTGGCTTGGAGCAGCTCATGAGAGCTCATTCTTTGTGGCTCTTCTTTCAGATACACAGTGTTAGTGGTTTGAAACTGGCCATGTTGAGAGCATTTTCACAATGGAAATTGGCCAATGCCACAAACTAGAGCTTTCTTCTTTTTAGAGAGTGGTTGTTAAATATTTACCAGCATCCCACTGCAAATGGGTCACAACTGCTGCTTATGTTAGCCACAGTAGGCCTCACTAATGGATTTTAGCACATATTTTTTCCCTTTGAGCATAAATGAGGCTCAGAATCTTTCTCAATACATTTTTCCAGGCAACAATTACCAATAAGTTGGGGTTAGGTCGTGGAATAAAACTAACTCAATAAAATCTGTTTATTTTGGTTCAGGGTGTCCTGCCTGGGACTTTCAAATGGTGTAGAACTGTAGACCTCACACTTCTGAAATTTTTTAAGCTTCTAAAATCTCCAAAATTTTTTTTGGAGCAAATTAGAATGACCAACTTCTTGTATTGCTAAGTAAGGACATAAAACAAAGTTGCACAATCATGACAAAATATCTTCTACCTTCTACCACCATGATCATTTCATTCTGAAGGATATTTTCACATCTCCCACTGTGGTGCATTAACTAATGGTCAACTTGGAACACCCAGCTGAATTGAGTCAGCATGGTTTGGGGTGTGGAAGACCCACCTGAGGATTGTTGCCAACAGCAAAGAAGGAGAACTGGGGGGGAAGATGGCATGCTGTTGCTGGAGAAGCTCATCATGCTGGTTTTCTTGATATGAACTCAGTTGTTCTCATCACTGGAGGACCTTGGGTCCTTGCTGTTACTGAGAATGGCTGATGCTCTCCTTGGGAGAGCTCTGGTCATTACACTGAGTGTCACTTCCTGGCTCCAGTGCAGATCCATCAACCTGGTGGCACAGATCCTTCATCCCACACCCCTCTGGTGCAGACTTTCTAGTTTCCACTGCTGACCTTTGGGCCTTCCCAGTGCAGGTCCTTTATACAGACTTACATGAGACATTGTTGTGGGCCCTAGGCCTCCAACTGGACTCGTGGAGGACATCGCCATGGGCTCTACGTTCTTCAGCTGGACTTATGCAGGACAGTGTTGTGGGATTTAGGCCCTCACCTGGATTCTTTCGGTCTCTAGTGTGTGAGTGGATCTCTTGCACTCCTTTGCATCTGACATTTTGGGTGGTATTATAAAATAATCCCATAAATTATGTGTCCTGCCTTAAATCTATTCCCTTGTAAACTCTAACTACAACATCCACATAACAAGCATATAATGTCAGAATAAAAGAAGTACCACAGTGAACAAATACCTTTGCATTTTTTGTCATTTGCTGCATTTCAATGTGAACTTCCTCTTGGACAAGAGTGTAGTTCATTGACGACAACACCATGCTTTTGAAATATAGTGGACCTTGCCTGAGGTGACCATTGCAGTATCCCTGCTCCTTACTTTGTGGGACTGCAAAAACAATGGAATATGATGGCACCCCGGAAAAAGTTTTCAGAAGTCTAAAGAACTTTCCAAATTTGACTATGTTGCTATTTGCAGCCACCTTACTTCATTGTTGTCAATTTCTTTCTAGCTAGACTTGCAAGGCAAGAGAGTACAACACGTGTCACTATAATTTTAAAAAATGTAGACTATAACTAAATACTGATCTTTTTGCAGTTTGCTTGGTGAGTTCTGGATCAGTGAGATAGATTTTTGTTGCAGTTAAGGTTTGCCAGGGAACAGATTTAATACAGGACACAATTTATAGGATTATTTTATAATATTCACCCAAAAAGCCAAATTCAGAGGAGTGCAAGAGATCTGTCTGCATGCTAGAGTCCTGAAGAATCCACCCAAGACTCTGGATCCCATAGCAATGTCCCAAACAAGTCCAGCTGAAGGCCTAAAGCCCATAGTGATGTCCTCTATGAGTCCAATCAGAGGTCTAGAGCTTACAACAATGTCTGATGCAAATCTGTATCAAGGGTCTGCACTGGGAAAGCCCAAAGGTCACTGGTGGAAGCTAGAAAGTCTGTACCAGCAGGGTATGAGGTAAAGGATTTGTACCACCAGGCTGAGGGATCTGAAGTGATGCTCAAGGTGAAAACCAGAGCTCCCTGGAGGAGAACAGCCACCATCCTGAGTGACAGAAAGGACCTAGGCTCCTCAGATGATAACAGCTCAGTTCATATCGGGACAATCAACAGCATGCAATCTTCCTCTCCTGTTCTTCTCTTATGCCATTTTGGCAACAGCACTCAGGTGGATCTTCCACTCCTAGAACCACGCTGACTCAGTTCAGGTGGGCGTTCCAAGTTGGTTATTAGTTAATCCACCACAACTGGTTTATATTATTAAGGGTGCAGTCAATGAGTTACAAATAAGAGAATGACAAAATCATTCATGCATTTGTTTATTTTCTCAGCTAATGCTTTTTTAAAAACACATTATGAGCACCTTTCTGCCGCAACCTTCCCTCTGCTCACCGCTCTCCTTTCCTCTAGTCTGGCTTTTACTCTGGAGCAGCTCAGGCCATCAAGCTAAGAAGAAAATATGCCGGGTCACTCCCCTGTTTAGAGTCCTCAGTGACTTTGTCTTGTCCGCGGTGGAATGCCAAACTCTATAAGACATACAAACCCCTCCATGACATCAGCATCACTGACTCTCCTAGCCCTAATCCTCCCTGTTTTCCTACCTGCACCCTCTCCTGTGGATACAACCAGTTATTTTTCCTCCTCAGCTTGCATCCTGTCTTTTATCCTTGGTTACACTGTCCCCGCCATACAAACTGATCACACCTTTGATGGGTTCAGTCTTGTTTTCTTGAGGTTCAAGTTAGACTCGGTCCTCATTACAAAATCTTCCAAGTCTCCCCTGATTCTGTACTCTGTAATAGCAAACATCTCACCAGGCCCTAATTGTTTACTTACTTATCTTGGCACTAGTCTCAGAGTTCCTTGAGGACACAGCATGTGTTTTGTTTTATGGTAGGTGCTCAAATATTTGTTGAGGGCTGGGGATATAGCTCAGTGGCTCAAGCACCTGACTAGCAAGCACAGTGTCATGAGTTTGATTCCCAGTACCAAAAAAAAATTTTCATTGAATGGATTAACAAGTATATACTAAGGGAGGGAGAGAGAGAGGGAGAGGAGGAGAGAAGGAGAGGGAGAGAGACACCCAGGAAAAGGGAATGAGTGAAAATAAGTCAGTGAAAAGGAGAAGAATGATATACCATGAGAAGAAAAGTAGAGGGAGGGCACTTGGGGCTGAATCTGGATAAGTAAGGCTGAAAGGCTGCCTGCGTACCACTTCTGAAGAACCTACTATGCCATGTCCAGGGGCTTGGAATTCATCTTGAGCAGCAGAGAGGTTCTGGAGAAAGGGAATGAGAATACAGACTTGCCTGTAATAAAGAACATTCTTGAAACTGATCCAGAAAGTAGAATAATGGGATGGAGCACCTGGGGTCAGGTCGACCAGTTTCTCTGCTCTTGTCACCACCCATGCAATGGATGATGATGAGGAATCTAAACAGGGTATTCTCAGTAGGGGTGCAGGAGGAGCGTTTAATCTACAGTTCTGGGCATGGAATACAAGCACATTCCTGGAAGCAGCTTTGAAGCATTAAGAGCAGATGTTCCTTTGCAGGATGTGGCAGACAAGGCAATCAGGTGTGCTGCACTAGGGAGGCTGAGGATATAAATTGGTACTACTCTGAAAAATCATCCGTGGAGTCCGACTGTGCAGGTTAACCTGTAGCTAATTTTATTGCGAACAAACAGGCATGTTTAAAAGGCGTGCAACCTGGGGGTTTGCAGACTTGAAACATATTTTGATGTTTCCCTTTGCCTGCTGCCCATTAGGAAAATGTAACTGTTATAAAACTGTTGTTGTTGCTTGGAACACTTTTCATTAGAGCAAATTTGTTTCAAAATTGATGATAAATTATGTTGCATTTTGTTTGAAAGAAATCTCTGAATTAAAATGTGGAATGCAATACACAATTTTAAGTAGAAGTTAAATTACCTGCAGTTTCGGACATGTTCTTCTTATGTGTGTAGGCGGAGTCATGTAGGTAAAGGATTTTAGTGCTAGAATTTGCTTTACAGATTACTTAGTTCAGCAGTCCCAAAATAGATAGGAAAGCACAGAACAGGAAAGAAAATGGCCTGAGGTCACAGAGCATGTTAATTGTAAAAGTGGATCTGGTTTAAATATTCTGATGTAGATTTTTTTTGATGAGATTGAAGGAAAACTGTGTTTGTGAATTTCCATTTCACATGATATCCAGTAGTTCTTTCTCTATGGACTAATGCTAGAGAAGCTGTGCATCAAACAGATTCCAAAACAGAATGAAAGGAAAACATGTCTGAAGATGTAAAGCACACCATTGTGTTACAAGAGAACATTCTAGAAAAGGCAGCATAGCTATGATTTTCAATGTTCAAATGAGCAGGCTACCACAGTCCAACTTTTTGATCAAATCTCGCTTCATGATGCCTGTTTTACTTGGCTTTCAAGTAACTTGCACAGGTGAGCATAGCATGAATACCAAGGCCAAACGCTGCAGTCTTTCTCACACACTATGCACAACCCCTTGCCAAGTTCTGCAGATTTTGCCTCCTAGACATCTCCGGTATGTGTCCTGTGCGCTCCATATCACTGCAGCTCTTCTGCCCCAAGCTCACCTTCATCACACTCCGTAAGGCCCCTACTCAATCACTCTCCTTTGTTTTTTTTTTTTTTTTTTTAACAAAAGCTGCAGCCTAACACCCACACAACACCCAGCTTTAATTCTTCTTTAAACCCGGATCTAGTCATGTTGACCTGTTAGTCCAGCACCAGTCCTCAATTTGACCTGGCTTTGGGTGCTCTGGTCCACCCTAAGCTCCAGCTTTCTTCTCCCTACACTCCATCTCATTCTCAGTTTCAACTACAGGTTTTCCTTCAGGCTTTTAGATCCCCAGGTCTCTACCTGTTATAGAAGCTTCATACTTGCTACCTCTCCTGCCCCCAGCCCTCCAACCTCCCTTTGCCTCATCCATGCCAACCATTCTTCAGACTTAAAAACTATTTCCTTCCTTATAAAAATCTTTTCTGATCCTCAGATGAGGTCAGTTCCCATAGTATCACTTCCACAGTGCTCTGTGTTCAGTCATGGTGCTTACTAAAGCCATTACCCTAGAGTTTCTCATGTATTGCTTGGTTACTGTCAAGTCACTCATCCCATCCAGATGGTGCTTTTTATAAAAGATTGCTCTGGTTCTGTGTTGTTGATTACCATTGCATTTTTATAATCTATCACAGTGAGATGCACTCGGTAAGTAGTGTTAAATAACTATCTTCACATGACAAGTAAACCTTGGATAAAAAGCTCCAGTGACTTGGTTCTGCTTGTGATCAGAGCATGTCCTTGTGAATTCACATCAACTGATGCCATTAGTTCCTGGAGAATGTTACTGAAATGAGGGATTGTAGTTGATATACTGTCTCATATATGTACTTGGCACAATTCAACAATCTCCAGGGTCTATGAATCTTTGTAATTTCTGGTTTATAGGTGAGTTGATATTATAATCCTGTTTATGCCATTTTCTTACATTTATCCTCCATTTTTCTCTTCCCTCAACAAGGGCTAATAGAGCAGCTACCAATCGGGCAGAGTCTCTCTGTGGTCTCAGGATAGGATAACTAATCCAGAGGGAGAAAAACTAGAGGATGAGTGAAAACTGTAATAGGCTCAGAGTGCTGAGCTCACACCAGGAAGATGTGTAATGGAGATGGAGATAGGCAAAACAAGAAACAGAAGCAAAGCCAAGATAGACTCTAGAGAAGAGCTGGACCCACAGCAATGGCAGGAACAATCCACATATATCCATGTAATGAGATTAGCGAAGACTGAACACTAGACATGGACATTCTTTTGCTGGGGCTGGAGGGGTGAAGGGTGGGTCCATTTGGTTTAAAAGTAGGATCAGCCAGTGAACAGCCCCCAGTTCCCTGATCCCATCATTATTTGATTCCAATCCAACCCATCTCATTCTATCTTGGCTCTGTTCCCCAATTAGTCTCTTTCTAGTTAACTAGAAACTATTGTTCTGAGATCTTCTAAGCTTCTTATGGATACATTTTGAGAAATGCAGTCATTAGATGATTTATCATCGTTCAAACATTGTAGAGCAGACTTACACAAAGTAAGATGGCTGCAGTGTCATCAGGCGACATAATCTGATGGCACTGATATCACATATTCAGTCTGTCATTAACTGACACTTCATTATGTGATGCATGATTGTATTATTGTTTCTAGCACCATATATTGCCTCTTCAAAGAAATTGTGCTCTCCTTCTGGAGATAAAGTGGTACATAAGAAGAATTCTTAACAATTTTTCTCATACTTAAAAGCATCAAATAAGTCAACTCTAATATAAACTTGAAAACAGGAGGGTGACATATGATTAAAAACAAAACTCTCCCAGTTTGTCAAGGGAAAATCCAACATTTGCCAGAGTTTCAGAGGAATTCTACCAGTTATGACTGCAAAGGTAGTACACTTAGAACAAAAGTGGATGGCCTGATTGCCCTTTGCTAAAGTTAGGTGTGAACCCAGAAGAAGATAGCCCATCTTCATTCCATTTTGTTCCTAGGCATTAACATGCAATCCCTGACCATTACAGCAGGATGCTACAGTGGCACCTCAACTCTCCTCCTTGCTATCATTTCCTCTCATCCTTATCTGCTTTTAAACCACTGCTCCCAGGATACATTGTAATCATGAAGAGCAGGATATAGGTGGTGTGGCTTTTTGGATTGTGGCATGGGTGGGCCCTTAACATTACATGGTGAGGATGGGTTATAGCAACTCCTTTCTGAAATTTAGCTCAGTTGGCATGAGCAGAGATTAAAAGAGGAAACTGTTAGCAATGGTGCTCTCGGAAGTGTTTCCAAGTGGAATGGCTGAGGACCAGCCACACACCAGAAATACCTGAGGACAAACATTGCTTGTCAAAGAGAATGGGAAAGAAGCAAGAAATGGGGACAGTGGCTATAATTGGACATGGTGGCTATAATTTTTAAAAGGAATTTTCCATGCTACTTCCAACTTCTGAAAACTTTCGCAGTAGACCAGTGCTTTCTAGACACTGAAAATCAGTCCAGTAGTGGAATACTTTAGCATGTCTTCCAGCTTGAGGTCTGAGAGAGAGAGGGTTTTTCTAGCATCCATTGAGGGGGCTAAAAGTAAGGTATATAATCTGTCTGTAGCCCATACCAATCTCTCTGGCACATGATAGATATTCCAACAGTATTTGTTCAATGAATGAGTTAATAAATAAATAAAAATAATATTTTCCCATCAGTTAAAGGTATATTTTCTACTTAAGTATTTGTTTTGGAAATTGTATCATTATTTTTTTCTGAACAGATCATTCATATCACTATATACATATGATACAATGCTTTTCATATTAAAAAGAAAGAAAAACTCAACCTTGACTCCTTGACGTGATACTCACCTTCATTTACCATCTAATCTCCTGTTGTCTCAAAATTTTTGTGGTCTTAACTCTCTGCCTTCCCAGTCCCTACTCGGCCTTTTCCAAGTGTGATCTATTGAAACCACACTTTCGAGGTTACCATATAGCTCCAGATAGTTAATTCCAACAACTCTCTTCTTCTGCTTGCTATTGACTTTTCACTGGTGCTGGCAAAGTTGCCCACATGTTTACACTTGAAATCCCTCTTCTTCTTGTCCTTTATGATTTTCTTGTCCTCGTGACCCCAACATTTTTATACCTAGATCTTCTATTTCTAGGTGTGCTTTGAACATTTTTATTTTGACTAACTTTTACTTAGAACTTAACATTCTGGAATCAAACCTCTTCATTATCCACCACAGATCATTAATTACCTATCTTCCCCATTTAAGTAAATGTCAATCTACATATTCAAACCAAAACCAGCCAGATTCCTCCACTTCCTTTTCTGCAGCTCTCTTCCATTCTTTCAAGGATTCCTACTGTGTATAATAAAATGCAAACTGCTTGCTATGCCTTAGATTAACCAGTAGTCCTGAAGATGATGTAGAATGGATGAAGAAGCAGCTGACCAGAGACAGGAAGAGGGATGATGTGGCCAATATGGTACATACCAAGTTCAAGGAGCCATGGAAAAATCTATGTCAAAAGTGAACTAACATTGATGTACAACAATTCACACATAAGGGGTTGGAACATGAAAATATCCAGGAGATAATTGCTCTTACTCCATGGTGCACTACAGGGGTGAACTTCCAGGGCTCTATTTGTCATAGGAGTGGAGACTAAATTGAGGTTGGAAAATACATGTTGTTGTGCCACCATTCTTTTTCTCCCTTGTCCATAGAAGGCATTAATATAATGTAGGAAGGGCTTCTCACTAAATCAAGATGAAACTACCCAAGATTTCTTAATTTAATGCTCCAGAATGCCATTAAAATCAAGGAAAGTTGCCATAGGAGAGATAGAACAGATGGGTGTGCCAGTAACCAGACAAAAATGGGAGGAAATCTCAACTAGAGCTTGAATGGCAGGATCAGTAGTAGTGAACATAAAAAGGTCAAGGTCTTATCTGATCTGCGTAGATTTAAAGTCTGAGATTCAGGTCACTGTGTACCCAGTCCTCTATCCCAGGATGACTATAAAAAGGCAGAACCTTTTCTAGGTCCCTGTTGGATTTTTAATATCTTCCTATTACATTACCAGCAGACCTGAAATTTGCAGTTTGCAAGTCTGGAAGGATTAGAGTTTTTAATCTCAGCAAATAGACTAAGGGACTGTGGAGGAAGGAGGAAGAGAAAAGGATGAATTAAAGACTCTCTGCCTTTTTGTGTCTACAGAATGTTATAGAATGGGTACCTGATAAACAACAAAGTTATTTCTCTCATTTCTGGACAGTGGGAAGTCCAAGGTCAGGCATCTGGATGCTAGGAAGTCTGAGATCAGTGTCTGGGAAAGGTCTGTTTCTTTATAGACAGTCACCCTTTCACACTAAGTTTATTTATTTTTTGTACTGGGAGTCAAACTCCAGACCTTGTGCTTTCCAGGCAGGTGCTTGGGCAGCTGAGCTATATCCCCAGCCAATACTGTTTAAATGGCAAAAGAAGTGAGCAGCATCTCTTGGGCTTTTCTTTTATAAAGGCACTAATCCCATACATGAGACCTCCATCACTGTGACCTAATCATATCACAAAGGCCTTACTTCCTAATACTATCACCTTGGGGTGAGTATTTCAACACATGAATTTTATGGGGGCATAACTATTCAGAGTACACACTCCCAAACCCATTCACCTTAATGCATGTGCTCGCTTGCTTGATGCAGAAAAGAAGTTATCTAGGGGTCTTTGTAACTCCCTCTCCATATTCTGAACTCTTTGAAATCTCTGGTGTGTTTTACCTGGCTTCTTCCTTTGTAAATCACCACAGCAGTAGCACAGGCTCACTCTTGATTTTGCAGGGAAGCCTGCAAAGGACTTGTCATGACTCAGTGCCTTCTTTCTGCTGTGACCAACACTTCCTACTGGGAGCTTTGAATGTCTTAGCAGTTGAAAGAATGAAATGAAATGGTGTAGATGAACGTGCCTTTGCAAATGCCCCACTTTTTAAATTTATGATGTGAGATCACATTTCAATGAATTCTGCCAAGTCACACAGTGATTTATAATAACACATTCTGGCAATGATTTAGCAGAATCCAAATGATATTTGAATAGAGCTGCAGAAACATTAGAGCTGGAGGACCCCCATGGGGGCTGCGTTTAATACAAGTGTTTACTCCCTAGTTCCCATTTGGGAAAGTGGACCTGACCCCACCACCTGGGTTCTGTCTCAAGTGGGCTTTCTGGTTCCTCTTAATCTCCTTTACGCTGCTCCTTAGGCCTCTCTGAAATGACCACAGTGATAATGATGGGGGTTAACGCTTATTGAGAACTGAGAGGCCAGGTCATGTGCTTATATGCATCATCTCATTTATCGCATTTATGGAACAACCCTATACAGGTAGCTGCTATTATTTTTAGTTTATAGAAAAGGAAACTGAAGTTTCGAGAGGTTAATTGGCTTCCTTAAGGCTAGTCATGGTAATGGCACTAGAGACAACCTCACATCTGTCAAAATCCCAGAGGTTGCAAGAAGGGTTGGTGAGTGAGTAAGTCAAATAAAAAGTGTGCCCTGTGGAGAATGGGTGAAAGAGTGGGGAGCTTTGCTTTAGAAAAGAGGCAGTTTGAGGGTTGACCCAGGAGTGCCAGTGTCTGTCACTCCAGGTCCCTGTAGGGCAGATTTCAGTTCAATATAAGGAAAACATTTTCTGATGAACTAAATGGGCTGAACAGGACAATATAAGGAAAACATTTTCTGATGAACTAAATGGGCTAAATAGAACTAAATAGGCTGAATAGAACTAAATGGGCTGTGCCACCTGTGCCAGGGGGTTCCAGGGAGTTTGGGTTATACTGCACAAAGTCCTCGGTCCAAGCTTTAGATCCATTGATTCTGTTAGATTCCACAGTTCTATTCTCATGAATAGAAATATCTAGATGCAACTGAACCATCAGGTAGAGATTGAGTTTTGTCACATATTATACTTGGTTTCCATCATGATGAGATTACAATACTACTCTTGCTGCTGATGTTGCTAGGAGGCAACATTAATTGAGTTTGTGATGGTAGCTGAGGGCATTGCACAATGAATTTACAATCTATAGGGTTTTCCCTAAGAATCCTGATGACTCTGGTTATGTTCCCCGACATGAGCTCCATTTTCTTCCTTTTATTGGGCTAGCAGCTAAGAGCTTGAACATGTGGATGTGACAGACATGGTTCAAATCCTGGCTCTTGCCACTTAACTGTGTGAAGCTGGGCAACATATTTCATTGCCCTTAACTTGTTTCCTTACATAAAAGATGAAGTGTGCAATATCTAACCCGTGGGTTTCTGTACAGATACAATGACAGGGCACAGGTAAAGCATTTAGCACAGTGCCTGGCACATAGTAATTTACCTGTAAAATGGTACCTATGGGTATCATCATGGTTTACTCCATGCCAGCCACTGTACAACACAGTCACATTACAGTGTACACCCAGCGTTCAGAATTTGTAGCCTCAGTTATTTGTAGATTTTTCCTTAGAACCTAACAAGTGTTTGTGGAAACCCCTATACTTTTGTGGAAACCACAAATATCCTCAGCAATTTCGGGGGGTGGTGAAGTTTGCAATCATCCAATCAGAGAGTGCTATTTAGTTGTCCTTGCAGCTAATTGGCTGCTGCCAGGTAACTCATCTCCAGAAGATGCGCCAGTGTTCCTGCATCATAAGAGGTTTCCATACTATGCTATCTCAGTGTTCTTGATTTCATTCTTCTTAAAGCCCTAAGATCTCCAAGATGCTCCCCTAAATACCCTGCCCCTTCTAAGGCTTTATTAGTACAGTATTTTATTAAAATAAATTACATAACTATGGGAGTCATAGCATATTTAGGGTTTAAATTATAAAAATAGACATTTATAGGCACTTTTCTGACCATATGTGAGATTTACTGTTTTGAGATTTGCTGACCATGTGTGAGATTTGCAGTCTCAGGAGCTCCTGGGACATAATCCCCACTAATTTTGGGGATCCACTGTATTATCTCTGGTATTCACAGTGACTTAAATATTTCTAATGAAAGAATCAAACCATAGGATTAGAAAGGTTATGTCACTAGGCCAAGGTCACTCTGCTCAAATAGTGGCCTTTTGTCTCTCTTTGCTCATGTTCAGCTCCCTTGCTTTACCCTTCAGGGTGTTCCTCACCTGGTACTGCTGCTCATTTGAGGCTGATGATCTCTCATGCATGCTAAGCACCAGGGAGATGCCCAACCAATACTGTGCCACTGCTTGGATGAGGGGCAGGCCCTGTCATCTCCATCTTTGCTTTTGCCATAGCAGATGGAACATGTCCTTTCTCCTTCTCTAGGGCCCAGACTCCTTGCATGTAACATAAAAGGGCCGAGAACAAGGAGGCTCTTCAGTTCTTTTCTTGTGGTCAGCTGGTCCTAGAACAGCACTAAGCATATTGTAGGTATCCTGTACACAACTCCTCAAAGTCAGGCTGGCCTGAAGTAAAGTAAATGAGGCACCCAAAGGGCAAGATATTGAAGCAGGCATGCACCCTGCGGGCTGTGCAAGTGTGGGCTTGGCATCTGCACGTGCATCCTCCTTACATCTTTTTCCTGAGTTCCTTTCTTCTCACACTAGTCCTAGTCCTGCATTTGCGTGTGTGTGTGTATGTGTGTGTGTGTGTGTGTGTGTGTGTGTATGTAAAATTCAGTGGCCCCAAACAGATTTTTTGCCTTTTTCAAGCACCAGATATGTATGATGATATTTTTGTAACAAGAATTGCCAGTACTTTGAATAACTCTGCTCTTCAAGAAGACATTCTTGAAAAAGGCTATTATTCATCTAGTTATATATTTTAAGCTTCTAGAAAAAACAGTCAGGGGACAAGATTGTAAGAAATAAAAGGGATATAAAAGGGAAAATATGAAGTTACTGCAACAACCACAAGGCAATCAAATAATTTCCAATGATATGGTCATTATTTGTACAAGTGCCCTCCCTGCTAAAAAGCAGACCAACAGAATTTTCACACTTACTACTTTGGTTTAATTGTCTATTTGTTTCAAAATGAAAGCTAATTAAAAGATTATTTTCATATGCTTTAATCACACTACAGCTAACTGTTGGAAAATTTGCAATTAATTGATGCAACAGTTGACATAAGAATGCATTTTTAAAAAATAACATCACTATTTGAATACATAGAGTGAAGCAATTAGTCCTTCATTAGTTCTGAGTTGTTTCAAATGCTTTGAAATGCTGGTGTGTTTAATGTTTAATCATCAAGGAAATATATCTGGCAACGGTGCGAGCTCCAGCATCATGAATTAAATATGGTCCCTTGGGAGTGAGGAAAGTCAGGAAGAAAAATGGCAGCGTCCCCATGCCTGGCTGTGGACACATCCCTCCTTCCCCTAAGCACCTGCACAGAGTAGGCTGTGCCTATTGTGTCTCTGTTGTCCCATCACATGAGTGGCTATGAACGCTCTGTTTGTTTATAGTTATCCTTGTAGTGGGTACAGTCTGTTGGGAGGGACAGCCCCTGAGGCTAAAGTCTCCTGCTGGGCTGTAAGTGTTGGAGAGGATGTGGGCATCCACAGAGGAAGGCGGAAGAGGGACTCATCTGTCAACTAAGCCAGTCAGCAGGTTGAACACAGTACAGTGTCCTTCCTTCCCCATGGCGGATATGTTCCAAGACCCTCAGTGAGTGCCTCAGCCCACAAGAAGTGCCAAACCCTACATACATATACACTGTTTTTTCCTACACATTTATGTCTATGATAATCTTGAGAACTTTTACCTTTTCACTTAAAAAGAAGTCCTTTACTCCTTTTCTTTGTTATATCTGAGTTGCTAGCATCATTACTGTTGTGCATTGGGGCCATTATTAAACTGAATATTACCTGAACACTACCACTTTGATAATGTGATAGTAGATCTTACAACCAATACAGCTATTAAGTGACTAGTAGGTGGGTAGTGTGTATAGTACAGACATGTTAGATAAAGGGACAACTCGTATTCTGAGCAGGATAGAAGGAGAAGCTTGAGATTTCATCATGCTGCCCTTCAAGCCGCCTCCTCTCTTCCTCCTTCCTTTCCTCCTTCCCTCTTTTCTTCCCTCCCTCCCTTCCTTCCTTCCTTTCTTCTTCCTTCCTTCTTTTCTTTCTGCTGCCTTTCCTCTCTTTCTTTCCCACCTCCATCCTCTCCTCTCTCCATCCCTCCTTAGGGATCAAATGCAGGGCCTTGCATGTACTAGACAAGGGCTCTACCACCGAGCTTCACTCCTCCTTCCCCATCACACTGCGCAGGTTGGCACGCAACTTAACAGTCACCGATTGTTCATTTCAGGAATTTTTTATTTAATACTTTTATAGTAGGACTCTGGGTCACGGATATTGTGGAAGGTGAAAACACAGATGGTGGTGGTGGTGCGGACGCTACTGTGTCCAGATTCTGGTGACCAGCACTTGACAGAAGGAAGTCACTAGAGCCTCAGGCAGAGGCACAGAGATTCTGATGACAACAGATGTTGACAAGAGGACATTGTCTTGCAATAAAGCTTCAGAAGTACAGATATTCAGGGCTCATTGGCAATCAATGACTGTGGCTTTAGTCTACACTAGGAATCAAAGGATTGGCCCAAAGGAATGCAGCAGGACACGGTTTCCCAGGAGTATACTCATGGTCATCTAGTGCAGTCATTTCAGAACCATAGGTCACATATCCCCTGGATCAGTGGAAAACACATCAAAAGGCTGCAGGTTTTCATCCTCTACAGACATGCCCATATACAACAAACAAGCTTTCACGTCCAGCCTTGATACTGAGTTCCATACATACCTTTTCTTACTGAAGTCTCACAGCAGCCCAGTGAAGTTTGCACACATATGGTCCCCCTTATAAAGATAAGGAAACTGAGGCATGCAGGGGTTAAGTAACATATTAAATTGGAGCTATTACTTATGCCTACTTCATTGGCTTATAGAGGAAATGAAACAATTTAGGACATTCCTTTCTGTACAGAGGAAAGTATGGCTTATACGGATTGGGAAACCCCCTCCCTCCCCCTGACTTGGCAAGTGGCTGAGCTAGTGCTTGAGTTCAAGTCTTTCTGACTGCAAATTCACTAAAGTTTCAGTGTGTGGGTGTGTGTTTTTGTGAGTGTGCCATGTGTGCACACACAAGGGAGCAGCTATGCCGGGGCACTCTGCTGTCATGGAAGGCTCACTCCACATCATCAACCAAGACAACAGAATCACAGAAGCAAAGGTAGTTCCTTGAGGTCCCAGATTATGTTTCCTTTTTCTTCATAAAACCAACAAGGATTCTTCAACTCAGAAATTTGAAAAATGGTGAAGCCTGAGTCTAGGCCAATGGTAGTCACACCCCTTCCAGACCTCCAGTTTCCTGTAGATGTACTCCAGGGTCAGAGGGGAGGATCTCAGGAAGGCTGAGGAGATGGGGATGGGGTAGCACTGGATAACTGGGGTTGACCATGGTCATGATATTTCCACAGCTTGTGCTGACTGCAAGTAACAAAGTGATGCCTCTTGGGTCTGTCTCCCTGTCTTTCATGACATGAGCCGAAGCCCTAACTCCTCTGGCACAAACTTTCTCTCTCTGCTCCAGATCCAGCATAGTTAAAGGTATGACCCAACCAGAAGGAGCTTGGAGTCCAGTGGAAGAAACTAAAGGACACCAACAGAGGTGTGACTCAGATGGAAGAAACAGGGAGTGGGGCAGCTGACTGTACTGAGAGGGAAAGCAGGTGTGACAGAGGAGTGGAAATTTGTTCCAGGCCCTGCCCTTTCCACAGGAAAATGAGGAAGGTGGGGAGAGGCGTTAGAAGCCTAGAGACCAAGTAAGCCAAGGTTTAAATTTGGGGTCAGGCAAATATCTCAGCATAATGGGAGTGCAGAAAATGGGGGAGCCTGTGAGGCTGTGACTGGGGAGGTCTTGGAATTCCATCCATCCACAGGGGCCTAGATATCCTTCTCTAGCCAGAGGCTGGGAGCAAACGGATTTGTAGGAGGGAATGAGAAAACCAGCCTATTTCAGGGATTAGAATGTATGTGTAGGGTGGCAAAACTGACCACATGGATGAAGTTGCTTCTTTTCTCTTTAATAACCACTTTCTTTTATTTATGTATATACTTATAGTCTCCCTCCTTCTTCATAAAGGAGGGAGGAGACATAGATTTTGCATTAACTTACACAAATAAATGCGATCAAAATGATACTGTATGTTACTGAGGGAGCTGTGGTAGATGTTAGGATCTGTAAGAGCTCAGGTTCTGTAGTGTAGAAGGAGCTGTAGAGACAGCACTGAGATCCTCCTCGGCCAAGGCCAAGAGGAAAACACAGTCAGTTTCCCAATCCATAGTGGACACGTGGCACAGTCAACTTTCTCTGATACAGAAAAAGTGGCATCATGGATTCACCAAAAAGTGTCTTTCAAATAACATTTCAGGAATTTCAATAGCTTTTTTCTGTCAGGTCCCACAATCTGGGCTGATGGGATTTCACTGAAACTCCTTTTACCATCAGAAATTCTGAGAGCAGTGGAGCAAAACAACATGGCTCAGGTTTACAGATTTCTCATAAGCTGGTTTGATCACAGAAAAAAAAGTAGGCTAAAAGGATGGCTTTTGCACTTTTCAGGCAGCAGCATCCCTTTTTAAAAGGGATGGCTTTAAAGATATCCGCCACATAGCTGATCAGACCCTGCATTCTCTGGATTGAGGCTGAGACAGGGAATTAGTTTCTAGGGAGCCTTAGGGACACCCTGAGGAATTCCAGGGCCCCAGGGAAAGCAATCTGGAAAATGCTGATCCATAGGAGTGACAGACAGCATGTCCTTCGGCACTGCTCTATGAATATTATTCCTCACAGTGAGGGTGTAATGGGCATAGGAAGGTAGCATGCTCTGGCTGAGGTGTTCTGGGCAGATGTCCTGGGCTGCTGATTACAGGTGATTTAGAAAACATTAACATGCAGGAAAGGGTCAAATTTTCCAGGCTCATACAATCTCCAGTCCCAGGCCTCAGAGGATCCTGCTTCTGAGAATTCAAGGCCCTGAGCATGGGCTCCAGGGCCTTATCACTTCCACACTGGCCCTGGTAGGAAGCATATTCCCTTTGACAGAAGTCTCTCAGGATCAGATTGCTCTAGATCTTTTTAATTGTTTCTTGACGTGCCTTTTAAACTGTCAGGCTGAAATGTGATTCCCAT
This sequence comes from Chinchilla lanigera, assembly GCF_000276665.1. Taxonomy (NCBI): domain Eukaryota; kingdom Metazoa; phylum Chordata; class Mammalia; order Rodentia; family Chinchillidae; genus Chinchilla; species Chinchilla lanigera. Next base: position 22,582,736 of record NW_004955433.1, on the reverse strand, counting down.
CTCTGTTTACCTAATGGCACAGAAGGGAGGCACTTGGAGGACTGTTATGACTAGGCATCAACCTGTAAACATTCTCTCTCCCCTCAGCTGTCTTTCTCCACCTTCTAAAATGTCTCTGTAGCTGGTAAGGTTTTGGGGAGCAATTAAGAAGGCCCAGTCTTTGGGAGAGGAGGCAGCTGGCTGGTTTCTCATGATGCTCGATAGTCCTCCTGGGCAGGCAGTTGCTCCTGCATGAGGGAGCCATGCTCCTGCTCCATGGTAGGCTCTGAAATATGTTGGAGATGGCCGTGGAAAGGAAAGGGGTGTATAGTCTTAGAGGTATCATGGTCAGGTGGGTGAGGACAACACACTCACATGTAAGATATACTGTTAAGAAGAGCCAAGTGGGTGTGATGCAATGTTCATAAATTTTACAATGGAGGAGCGATGGGGAGATTCACTCTCTCTCAGATACATTCTCCAGCTTTGAAGCTGAACCACACAAATGACATTGATGAGTTCCTTTGCTAACTGTTTCAAATGGGCCCAGCTAGGGGGAAACATAAAAAGTATTCAGAGAGAGGTCAGAGAGTACAAATCACCCATCTCACCATTGTCAATAGACAAACTGGTGCAAAGCAGCCCAAATTCCTTGGGCTCACAGTTACAAAGCAACACTATTAATCAGTGCATTTCTTTTTTTTTCTTTCTTTCTTCTTTTTATTTTTTCATCTTTTTGAGACAGGGTCTCACTATGCAGTTCAGGCTGGCCTCGAGATCACTTTGCATCCCAGGCTGGTCTCAAACTTGCAGTGACCCTTCTGCCTCAGCCTCCGAAGTGCTGGGATTACAGGTGTGCACCACCACACCTGGTTTAAATCAGTATATTAACTTGCTTATGGGCCCATGTTTCAGAGTTACTTTATCAAAATAGCTTGGGCCAATTCTAAGTTTCTGGAATGAACTCACAGCCAGAGTGAAGTTAGACTATTTACCCCCTAATCACTTCCCTACTGTGTCACTTTTGGCTGGTTGTGTCCTTTGAAAGAAGCTCTTCCAAAGAAACTTAGTAGTTTCTCTACTCACTCTCTCCCTGGCTTCTGGCAACTTCTCCTTCCACTCAGACTTTGGTCCTAAGGATGGTATGGTTTTACTGGTACCAAATCCTAGGCTACTGTCCTATCCTGTTAGTGATCTTTATGCTCAGCTTCCTACGAAGCCCCCTCAGAAAGAAACTCTCTTTGAATCTGTTCTCAGTCTGTGGTCTGTTTCTTGTTTGGACCCAGACTGATTCAAAGAGGAATTTGGTCAACTTTCGAAACAGGAAAACAGCTTTTTAATAGTTGAGTCCTAAGGGAAAGGGGGACATGAGCAGAGGAGAGTGAGGCTATTGTTTGGCAGCTTATCTACTTGGTGTCAGAGATTGCACTGGGAGCTCCAGCTGTAGATTCCCAGCAGCAGCACAGACAGGAGCGAGTGCTCCACACAAGAATGGTCAGGCGGGGGCAGGTGCCTGGAAGCACCTTCTTGTGTGACTCCATGTAGAGACAAGAGCTCAGCCCACCTCCAGGTCTCTGTACTGTCCATGACCTCATGGTGCCTCCTGTCAAAGACCTACAGCAAAGTCCGGGCAGTTTGGTGGCCTGGAGAGACCTGACAAAGAGAGCAAAATGATTCAGGAAACCTGAAAAGAGAAGCGATGACCTTGGCAAATTGCATGGCTTGGGAGGCTGAGATTAAGTGCTGAAAGGCAGGAGAGCCCTGGAGGCTCATAGTTTCAAGCCCTAAAAGTGGCTTTTTGTTTGTTTCTTTTTAAAGTAAGAAGCCATGTGACTATTCATAGCCTGGGTTCCTCAACAGTCAAGTAATGGTAACAATAGCATCTATGTTGGAGGTTGTGGTAAGAATTAAATAAGAGAAGGCAGTCACAGATCTTTCACAATCTCTGGTTCATATTTTATAAGCACGGGTTACTATCGCTATAAACAGGCAAGGAGTAGCTGGTGTGGATGCTGGGACAGCTAAGAGAAGAGAGAGGAAAGCAGTAAGGTTTTATGAGATGAGAATCGGGGACCCAAAGTTTGCCTGACACCAGGGTGGAGGGGCTGTTTATTCAAGGTCACACTGACCTTGATGGTGGGACCAAGACCTGAATTTGAATTGCTTGCTTTTTGCTGTGGACTCCTTCCTCCAGAATCTCCCATGGAAATCTTTCCCTTGACTTCCTCACCTCTGAGTAAGTGATGACTCCTTATTAATGTCATTTTATGAAACATTTAAGAAAATGGTGTCCATGAATGATTCCAAATTCATTCTTGGGGGAAAGAGAACAATGGCTGATTTTGTATTCGTTTAGTAACAGAGCCAAAGACACAAAACTCACAGGAGACAGAAGCAGCATTAATTAAGATACTGCCTCTTCTGGTCTCCGAGTTTGCGTGCTGCTTCTGTATCACACTTCTTCAACCATTTCTTAGTTGAAATTAAGAGCTGTGGCTTCAAATGGAACCTTGCTTCACACACCCTTACTTTTGACTCCAAGAAACCCTGTCTCTTTGGCTAGTTCATACAGTGCTGGTTGTTAAAAAACACCAAGGGACAAGAAAGCGGAGTCTCAAATGTTTTATTTAGAAAAGCAAACTCATACACAGACAAACAAGGGGACAATTAAGTTTTGTTTGGGCTGAAGCCAGAGGGGTGTTTGTGTCATGTAAGTGGAAGCCTGTAGAATTTAATAGGCTTATTGTAGGGTGAGGGAGTCCATTTGGAGGGGGAAAAACAAATAAGAAAAAAAAAGGAGCAAAACATTTTTATATAAAATTTTGGTGGATACAAAAATATGTTTAAATAAAGTAATGTAAAAATCAAACCTAAGAGTAAAACCCAGTAGGTGAAATCCTGTCACTACCCTAATAATGGCTGTATTGCTAACAGACTGCCGTTGACTCTGACGCATGTCTCTGTATCAGCCACTCCATATACATGTGTTCATTTTAATCCTCACAGGGCTGCAGAGTGCATGTTGTGATTTTTGCATTGGTGCTGAAAGGTACCAGAGATAAGAAGGCTTAATGAACTAAACAAAGTCAGCAAAGTAGAAAAGAGTGAAGGTGGAATTTGAGCTCCACTGTGAGTCTACTTTCTCATTTCTGCCTCTTATGAAGTTCCTGGGAGCTCAGTTAGGACCCATAACCTAGCTGACAAAAAGGGGCAGATATTGGCCATGTGGACAACTGAGCAGCACCAAAGACTTCAGCTGAAGTCTCAGTAGTTCAGGGTTCAAAATTAAATGCATCCATGGGACAGTAGGACATTACTCACTCATGGAAATGTGTTTGCTGTTGCCTTAAAAGTTGGAGTGAATGCTTTCTGAAGCATGGCTTCTTCCCTCAGGCAGCATCTGCAGGGTTGTATTTTCTAATTCTTTTCTCTGCTCCAGATGCCCAACAAAAGCTGGCCTCAAGATGGACATGCTGATCTATTGACCAACTTGATTGATTGATTAATTGATATACTTGTGGCTCTGTGTTTCAGAGCTCCCAACTCTAGTTGGGAATTGATTTTAATCTTCACAGGTTAAAAACAAAAGCTATCAAATCCTTGCAGGAGATGGTGATGAGACACAATCTTATTAAAGAGAAACTGACAATTTATCATCTCCCAACAGCTCAAGACCCATTTTTTGTTGTTGTTGTTTATTCTTGCCAGGATCTGAGTATCTTGTTCAATATCTAATTTATTTGAAGTTTTATTGAGGGAGGAGCATCTTCTGCAATTCTTGCCTCCAATTTTCTAAGAGTAGATAAGCCAAGAAAGAAAGAAAGAAAGAAAGAAGAGACAGATAAGGGCTTGGTGGGCATAAGCCTTTAGTCTGTGTCAGAGGTTACACACCTATTTTCTCTGAACCTTGCACAGTCCTGTTTTTCTCCTGAACCCAATTTCTTATGGTGCTATATTTTTTTTCCAACAAAGTGTTCATTTGTTTTGTGCTGTCATCTGGAATTTAAGGATTTTATTTTACCTGTACTAAGTACGGGAAATATTGTTTAGCAAAATGTATGTATCACTGTCTTGGTTACTTTTCTCTCGTTGCTGGGACAAAATACCTGACGCCCAAAATTAAGGAAGGAAAGGTTTATTTTGCTTACAGTTTGTGGAGGTTTCAGTCCGTACTTGGCAGATTACAAGGCAGAGTGGCACATGGCAGAGGGCTACAGCTCCTGGCGCAGAACACAGCAAAGCAACAAACACAAAAGCCAGCAATGGCCTCAAGCACCCTTTTCCTCTCCCTTACATATTCAAACTATCCACCCCAGGGCAGGTGTAGCTCTCACATCCATAATCAATCAAACTCTAAAAGCCTGCCCCATGGCCGCATGAGGCTTTAGGGGGACACCCAGTCAGAAACCATAGCAATCACTTAATGCATTTCACAAGCTAATTAAACTCTGAAACAGCACGTATAAATTGGATCCTCTGGTCAGTTGAAATGCCTACTTCATCAGGATTGGTGAGGATGTTTTTGTGTGTGGAGTCTATCACAGGAGAGCTAAGTATCCAGGAAGGAAGCCACTAGGCACTGGAGTGTGCACACAGGATTGGCTGGGCCTATTCTACTCCCTATTGCCTGGTCACAGTGATTGGTTCTTGGACAAGGTCTAAGCATGGCTTAATAGAATCTTCCTAGGGCTTGGTATGGGAGCTCTGAGACAGATTGTATTCCTTCCAGATTTGCTAATATGAGAGAGATGGAACAAACTGGCTGGTTCCCAGATATCCAGGCTCAGGGAGAGAGAGTATGTGAGAACTAAGAAAGGGAAGGTTGATCTCACGGATAGATAGACAGCAATGTCTACAGTGAGGTGCTTTAGCTCTTCACTTATGTAACTCAGTTAATTTTTTTGCTCTTCAATTGTGTTTTTGCCATTTGCCATCAAGAGCTTCATTAATACATGTAGCTTTATTTTCCCCATTTACACTGAGGATCGAGGAGGTGAGACATGAGGATCACACGAGGAGTAATTGACACAGCAGGCTCAGAGCCAGTACCCAGTGATCAGTCACTGCCTTCACCCCTTGAATGCAGGGTGAGTTGGAAATTTTTTGTTTTCCCATTATTCCCTTGACTCACTTTATAATCATACTTCCTTGTTTCCTAATTATAAAATTAATGCATGCACATTGTAGATGTTATAGAGAAACATAAAGAAAGCAATAAATTTATTCACAATCTTGTCACCTAGAGGAGATCAGTGTTGAAATGGTATGCTATTTTCTCTCCAGGCATAGGAAACCTAAATGTTCTCCGAATTCTTCCAGTGTCTTAGTGAATATATAAAATTGGCTCAAATGACTATTTGATAGCTTCTGTACAGTCCAGTGTCACAGAACTGAGGGCAAATTCTGTCCTATAGCAGAAGCGTGATCTTGGTCAAATTATTTAAGCACCTTGGGTCCTTTTTTGATCTGTCTTTTGGAGTTAATAATCTCCTCTTAGCTAGAAGGGTTTATATGAGAAGGAAAAAATTAACATACACTTTACAAAGCATCAAGTGTGGTGTGAGTAACTATAAAAATGGTTTACAAACTTTTCCCTTTTGTTTCTAGTGATGAAAACACTTCATTAAAAAATTGCTTTGTGGGAGCCCAGGATTTACAATAGATAAAGAAGAATTTCTCTGGTTAATTCAGAGCCACCCCCAGCCCCAACTGATTATGAGGTGCCATCAGATAAACCCTAGGATCCTGGGACACAGAGGTGCTAGTTAAAGACTCTGGTCTGTTACACACTTTTTGAAGTGCTTTAACCCAAGAAAGTCCCAAGGAAACTCTGCTGGCCTAGAAATGGAGAGGGGTAGGCTAAGTGGTGAAGAAAAACCCAGTATAGTTGTGTGAATCCTAAACTGACAGGAACCCTAGCACCTAACTTATTGAAGATCAGACTGAAGGTGAAGTTCTCATTCTAGAGTTTCTTTGACCATTGCTGTATGCAGTCAAGTTCTCATGTTACCCAACCTCCAAGCTCTAGCTACATCTAGGAAGGTTAGGACAAAGTCAAGTGCTTAGGCTGCCAAATCTACACACACTCAAAGATTCTTCCCTGGGCTCTGGGAGCCATCCAACCACTATGTGTTGGGGACTTGCTCTTTGCCAGGCTTTTGGCCAAATGCTGAGGACAGAGTGGTATGCAAAAGCAATTATACCTCTATTCTCTCCTATTCCCTGGGGGCTTAATGGCTATCTGAGGAGTCATACATAATTTTAAAAACTCTAAAATTAATGTAAATTTGCAATCATTCAGTATACTGAATGAATCCAGTCTTGGGGATCAGAAAGTCTATGGTTAGGAATTGACATTTAAGCTATGATTTGAAGGTCACAAGCAACATAATCCTAGGAAAACTTTGTACAAATGGCTGATGTTGGATACAGGATTGGTTTCTTCCAAGAATGGAAAGCAAACCAGTGTGTTCAAGAGTACAACATAATCCTAAAAGGGACACAGAATCTAGAAGGAAGTTGTTGTGGGCCATGCTGAGGACTTTGCTCCTTATTCTAAGAGCCATGGGAAGTTGGAGGCTGTGGTGTCTGCTTTCTTGAGAGATGATGGTAGATTATTCCAGAAAAAGTGTTGTGAAAATGGAGAAAATATATGTACCTAGGAGCTACCTGGTGCAAATGGGAAAGGGATCAAGGAAGGCAGGAGAAGTGAAAAAAAAAGAAGATGCTTTATGCACCTATACCAATTCCCCACAAGGAATGAGGTCCTTATGTACTGCGAACATGCACTAATGAAATATAAAAATTGAAAAATAATATAAAGAAGACTTAATCATGTATTTGTTATAGTGGGGTGTCCTAGATTTCTATTGCTGCTATAAGAAATTATTACAAATTTATGGCTTGAAACAGTAGGAATTTATTCTCTTTCATTTCTTATAGCTGGAAGTCAGAATTGAGTCTTCCAGGACTAAAACTATACATGGTGACAGGGCTGGATCTTTCTGAAGTTTCCAGGGAGAGGATCCATTTCTGACCTCTTCCAGCTTATGGTGGCCCTGGGCCTTCCTTGGCATGTGGCTGCCCATTCTATTCTCTGCTTCTGCAGTCACATACTTTTCCATTTTTTTTCCTTTTTGTCCTCAAATCTTCCACTGCCTCCTCTCATAAGGAAATGTGGTTACATTTCTGCACCATCCTAATGATTTCGATAAACTTTCAATCTTATGATTCTTAATTTAATCACATCTTTAATATCTCTTAGGCTAAAAATTTAACATTCGTAGGTTCCCGAGAACTGGTGAACAAGGATTCCTATGAACTGGTGGCTGATGTACACCCTTACCAGGAGAATGTTCATGCTGATCTGGGGTTTCTTCTGCATTAAAGAAGGTTCAACTTCCTCAAGGGGCTGTGAATTTGACATGAGGCCTTTTGCCGAGGTGAAGAGGGCTAGACATTCAGAGTGAGTCCCTGTAACACCTGAACATCTTTGAGAACCATTATCCAATCAATAAAATAAGGGAAGTGGGGAAGGGAACACAGATTTTCCCTGGGATTTTGGCTTGCATATTGGATGGGTGGTGTTGAGATGGTGTTGAAGGGTCACACCGTGAACTTACTTTTGATAATGGTGAGCTTTAAGTGCTTCTGAGACATCCAAAAGCAATTGGCAATGCCATTAGGCAATTTGGGAATACAGATCTAGAGTCCAAAAGAAAGCTCAGGACTAGAGATGAAGTTTCGAGAATTATCATTGCAGAGCACAAGTAATGCTGTGGCGTGGATGAGATTGCCCTGGGAAATTATACAAAGTAAGGGACAGAAGTGTCCAAGACCAAGCCTTGAAGAACTTCCAGGATAATGATGAAGGACACATTTTGGGGGAAATTCAGGAAGGCAGAAGGAAAGCTAGGCAAGCTCTGGCTCAGGAGACACTGATGAGATGATTTCAGACAAGGGAGTGATCAACTTTGGTGAAAATGCTTGTGAAACTTATTACATGAGTCTATGACATAGTGTTGGGAGCAGAAGCCAGATTAGGTTGGAGTAGGCAACCAGAAGCTACGGAGATGTATCTTTATGTGATCATTTTGTGTCTGTCATTCTCCCTTATTGTTTATTCTTTGAATATAGGGCCTGGCTCAGTGTTTGCTCATCAAAAGCTGGCACGTAGTAGGTATATAACTGACTTTACTGAATGAACTGCTGAAGTTGTAAGGGGGGATAATGAAGCATTCTCAATTTCTAGAAAGCATACTGTAGTTCAAGTACATAGTTTTGAACTCAAATACCCAGAGTTTTACATTCAGAGCTTTCTGTTTTCCAGTTATGCAGCTTTGGCAGAATCAGGTTAATTGATCCTTGGTGTCTCAGTTTTCACAGCTATATAGTGGGATGATTACATTTGTCCAGGCAATGCCATGTACTTGACTAAATCTGATACATTTGGCTTTCACAGAAATTCTGCCTTGGCAAGAGCTGATAATCAGACACACAAAGCAAGCAATGCACGTGAATTTTGCAAAAGGACCACTTTGCAAAGCAAAAATGTAAACAAAGAAAGGAGAGAGTGAGAGAGAGAGAGAGAGAGAGAGAGAGAGAGAGAGAGAGAGAAAACTACTTGGCATATACTGATGCTTAATAAACTCCATCCCTTGGTTGTATTGGGTTTCATTTTGTCCTCAGTACATTGTGGTTGGGGCCTTGTAGCCATGTGCAGGATGATTTCCTAATTAGAGAGGCTGTCTTGGTGGAGGCGAGCACCTGCTGATGTCGATGAGGGCACAACATGTCTAAGCAGAGAATGGGGGCTGGGAGGACATAGTTTCCCTTCATGAGGGCTTCACCTTTCCCTTTCCTGATGCCATTCCAGCTGGGCACCTGGCAAGGAAGCCTCAGCATTTCCCCCCTTGAGCCACACCTCTGAGATCACATGTGAAGAAGAGCTGCCTGCTGGAAATCTGGAGTCATTACAGTTTATTAATTTGGGCCTCTCTAATTAAACAGTCATATTAATTAGCATTTCTGCTTGTATGCCTTCCTTTTTCATGTTCGAGTTGAAGCTCAAAGTAATTATTTATATGATTTCTCAATTTGTTTTGGTTTCTGTTTTCCCAGAGTGATACTTTTGCAAAATTCATACATAGCACTTGTTTTGCATGTCTGATTGTCAGTTCTTGACAGAGCAGAATTACTGTGTGAGCAAAGTGCATCAGACAGAGGCTGTGTTCTGGGTGACAGGTAACTCAGAGCACCCTTTCCTTCTAGAGAATTTGGTAGGTAATTTGCAATCTCCATGTACACTGCCAGTGGCTCTTGTGTTATTGTTCACGCTTGCGTGTATTTTGTTGTCTATATGGGAGGATTTAAAACAGGTTGAAAATTATTCAGCTTGGTTTGGGTTCCATCACAATCCACTACCATTTTTCTTCCTAGTGCTGTGTCAGAGTGATTGATTCTTGCCACCACACAACTTACGTGGCATAGAGGACAACAGAGAATTCCAGGGCTGGGTTTGGGGGCTCTTTTTCTTGCCAGCCGCTCACTCTCATGATTGCTGACAATAACTCCTTCCTTGGCTATTTGTAGGACATGTTTAAGCAGCTTCTGTCACTCCAGATGAGGCAGGGTGTGGTCTTCCTTTCTGAACACATATCACTCATTTCCTCCATAAAGAACAAAGTCAAATTCACCGGTGTGTCAACAAGTGTCACCAAAGACACAAGAACAGGCAGGAGAGGAACCATAGTGACATTCGTACAAAGCATGCAGAGGCAAGAAACCCAGAAGCTGAGAGTCCAAAGAGGAAAGAGGGAAATGAAAGAAATACATGGAAGGAGAGAGGAAAATGGGGGCTTATGGTGTTCTTAGCAATGGTTTCTCTTCCCAACTCCAGTGACCTGGTAGGTTGGGTATCTAGCCTTTCCCTCCAGTCCCATCTTACACATACGAGTGAACAGGCTCAGGGAGGATTAAGTGACTCATCCAAGATAGAAGATAGCCACTGGGTGATATCAGAGGCAGGACTTAAATACCAGCCACATTCCTGAGGCTGTATGCCCTTTGCTATCTCATGGAGCTGTTCCCAACTTCAACTGGCATGCAATTGGAAAAAAAAAGAATTCATGATCAGTTTGTTGTTGCTGATCATTCACTTTGTATGCCAAGCTTTCTGCTGTGGGATGTACAATATAGGGACATGTTATGGTTTATGTCTGTGTGTCCCCCCAAAGCCTCCTGCGGCCATGGGGCAGGCTTTTAGAGTTTGAATATGGGTGTGAGAGCTGCACCCGCCCTGGAGTGGATAGTTTGCTTATGTAAGAGGAAGAAGTGCTTGAGGGCATTCCTCCTCCGCCATTCCTCCCCCATTCCGCCCTGGTGGGTGTTTGCGGGTTAGCTGTGTGCTGCTGCCCTGAGATGCAGCTCTCTGCAATGTGCCACTCTGCCTTATAATCCTACCAAGTACGGATTAAAACTTCCATGAACTGTAAGTGAAATAAACCTTTCCTTCCTTAATTTTGGGCATCAGGTATTTTGTCCCAGCAGTGAGAAAAAAAGGAAGACAGGACAGTATAGGGTGGCAGCTAGAGTTATGTAGTAAAATACCTTTAAGGTAATAACAATAGTAGTAACATCTGTCAAGCACCAACTATGTGATAGGTTTGTTCAAAACATTCTCTATTCATGATCTCATTTGATCTTCAGAGTTTTTGCTCAATATACAGTAAATCCCATTGTGATCCATTTTATAGATGAAGAAACTGAGGGACATGGAAAGATGGATGTGAGTTAGTGCTGTCATTCTTGGCTGATCTGGTGGACCCACTGGTGATGGGGGTACCATGAGGGAATGGGTGCTGGCCCAGCTGGGCTCCAGGCAGAGGGAGTTGCAGTGTTCATGACAAGCTCTAAAACCTGTTCTCAGCAGAACCCCAGGCATGCTCAGTAGGATAAGTGAAGTGCAGATAGGAAGCTCTGAGCCACGGATTCAGCAGCAGCAAGTTGCCAGTGGAACAGAGTGAAAAGGGTGTGGGCTTTGGGATCAGGCCAAACCGAGGGTTCCAATCTTGGTCCTTCCACTTGTTCACTGTGTGACTGAGAAAGACACTTAACCTCCCTTAGCTCAACTTCCTCTTCTATCAAATAGGCCTTGCCTTGGAGAGTTGTAATGAGGATTGCACAAGTTTGTACCTGAAATGAAACTATGAACCTGGGGTAGGGCTTGTCACATGAGGGGCAGTGTGAATACTTGAGGATGGACAAAAAGGGAAGAAAGAATCAAAGTGAGGAAATCATGAAATTCTTCAAGGTGAGGTGATATTTGCCATGGCCCTTCAAGGATGGGTAGATTTCCCTGGCTTTTATGTGAACAAAGGGCAGAGATAAGTCTTAGATGAGCCTGCTCTTGGTACACTTTGGGGCAGCCAGAAACTCCTGGGATTCTTGGGAAGATGTAGCAAGCCTTAAGGGCCTGAGAAGAGTGCCCCATAGAGGTTATACCATGTTTGGTTATTGTGGTAGTTAATTGGCTAATTGTTAACGTGAGTGGGAATGCCCAGCTGATTTGAGTCAGCATGGTTGCCAGAATGGTATAAAAGGAGAACAGGAGGTAAGGATTTCAACTGATCTTCTTTGAACGAACTTCCTTATGATCGCTTTTCTTCAGGAGAATTTTGTTTCTTCAAAGGAACTTAGGCTGCTTCTTTCTTTGGTGGAGCTCAAATCTTCCCTTCATGTTGAACGTTGTCTCCTGGCTTCCACTGCTGATCTCTCAGCCGCTAGCCCGCCTCCTTCAGCCTTTACACACAGACACTTCAGCTTCCTGCACTGGCCCTTCAGCCTTTCTGGTGCAGATCCTTCAGCCTCCTGATATGGACTTGCGTGGGACACTGCTGTGCACTCCAAGCCCTTGACTGGATCCTTCAGGTCTCCATCTTGCACTCTTCTACATATGACTCTAGTAGGCATTCACTAAAACAGTCATACAGCTAGAAATGATTACTGAGAACCTACAGCAGGTAAGCCTCTGTGCCTGTAGGTGCATGTGTTATTTCCTACCTCCCTTTAAGAGAATCTCAGTTTTAGAGAGGTTGAATGCCTTGCCCAGGTCACGCTAAGTCATGCTGTCTGTTATGCAGGGTCTTGCTAAGACTGAGTGACCAGCAGAACTAACCTTCCAAGCCCTTGCATTTCACTATACCTTTTCTTTTGAGCACCAGCATTAAGATGAGCCCTCAGAACTGTCTGCATTGCTAGACCCACTGCCCTGCTCCAAAGAAAGGGGGCTTGACTGTCATGAGCTGAGACTACCAGCGAAGATGTATGCCTGCCTCAAGGGGGCTGCATTCTTTGACATAACACCTCCAGCACAAACATTTTAAATTCTAATCATGAAAATAATTTGGAAGAAGGAGATGAAGATTATCATTTATTTAGGGGGCTTTATCAACAGAGGGCCTCTCCGGCTTTAATAAATGAAATGTGTTGCATAGAGCAGGATCACTGAGGCATGTGATACCGTGTCTGCCCACGAAGGGCTTTGAATAATTTACATCCTGGAAAGATATTTTATGACAGTGCTTATAATCTTCTTACTGGTTCAAAATCAACATTTACAGCCGACATCTTTGAACTGATGCAGCTGATAAGCTTATCTCTTTATTATGTGACACGAATCAAACTTTCTCTGAAAAGGGAAGTTTCACTGAAATTGATTCCTCTTTGGATATCAATATTTTATTCTCCAAAAACAGCACATAAATAATAGAGAGCAGCTATTAACATTTCATTTTAATTACTATATTAGCAGAAGGAACTCTTAATTTGAAAGGGCATGGGAAGGAGGCCTTGGGGTTTTGCAAAGGTGCTTCATCTGGTGGCTCCATCTCTGATTATACCTGCCCCAGAGGTGTGTCTTCTGTGATGAGTCTCCCTCCCAGCAGAGGTCTGGAGAACAGCCACTGGGTCTTCCACAGTGTGAGAGGGGGTTCTTCCAAGAGTTTGTTACACCTTAACAGTGTAGAAAAAAATATGGCCTTAGGTCCTCTGCAACATATGAAATGAGCATTTTGCTCCACTAATTCTGTGATGTCTGGAGCTTGTGGACTAAATGGGTATGGAGGGAAATAAATTATATTTCCTAACAACTGGAAGGGCTGACTCTCCAGTCATATCATCTAATGCTCATGAGACTACTGTGGCCTGTATGTTCCTGCAGGAGTCCAGCAAAGAGGCCCAAACATTAGTGTTCAATATCAATGCTCAAATATTAGCTCTTTATGACATCGGGAGAACTAATCTAATCTTGCAAGTCTCTCTTTTCTCATTTATAGGCTGGGTTAATAGGTGTTCATCTCATAAGTTTGTACTGAGAAATGTAATTTATGCCAAAAACACAGTACCATTTGAGGCAGAGGTTACTCTAAATATCCTAAACTGAGAGGCCCTGGTGCCCAAGGGAGTGAAAACATGGATGTTTTGAATTGGAATGTATTAATTAATTTTCCATCTCTATAACAAAAATGCCTAAGATCATTAACTTAGAAAAGGTTTATTTTGTCTCGGTTTTGGAGATTCCAGTCCAAGATGAGGGGGTAAGACCCATTTGCTTTGGGTCTGTGCCATAACAGGAGCACATGGTAGAGCAAAACCATTCACCTCATGGCCAGGAAGCAAATACTAGAGGAAGGGACCAGAGCCCCACAGTCCACTTCAAGGGCTCACCACCAATAACCTAAGGACCAGCATCTCAAAAGTTCTACCACTTGCCCATGATGTCACCAGAGGACTAAGCCTGGAACACACAGGCTTTTGGGGCATTTGAGATCTAAAGTTTAGCTGAAGTTAAAACAACTCCTGGACATCATAGATTTTGCATTCCACTAGACCCACAAGCAAAGAAAGGGTTCACTCAACTGGCCCAGGGGAAACTGATCCTGGATACCATGCTGAATTTGGCTGGTGCTCCACTGCAGAGGAGAGGGCAGCACTGATTGTGCTTGTGACTGAGAGGATTTGCTGGACACCCTTTTTTTAAATTTTAAAGAGAGTAGTAATGAGAAACAAACAAACAAACAAATAGGACAGTAGCAGCATACCAGTATCATGAACATAAACAAATCAAAGCAAGAACATTCAAAGTGATACAGGGTCTCAAGACAAATTAATACCAATCAATAGTGGTTGTTACGTTGCACATTGCTATCCTCAACTACATTGCTCACATTATCAGATGTAAGAATGAAAGATTGCTCAAACCATTAAAGAGAATAAGAAAATAATTCTTCAGTAAAACATTAGAGATAATACAGAGTTTCTCTAGACAAGATGGTAGGCATTCACCATTATAGTTCCATTGTGTATTGTTACCTTCAAATCAGTTACTCAGACCACCAGACACAAGCATGCAAAGTCGATCAGAATATAAATAATTGTGCGCATTAACTGTTCATTTCAATACACCACGAGACAATAGCAATATAGTCATTGCAGCTATTCATATGTATATTTATGTTTTGCCTTCCTTCTTTGTTTTTTCTTCTTTCTCTCATCCCAGTCATTCTTTCCTTTGAGGAATTTCTTTTCCTTTCCTATCATATATTGTACATTTTGAGTTTTACATAGTCTTTCAGGTTCCTACACCAAGGAGACAATATGATGTTTACACATGTGGGTCTGATTTATTTCACTTATGAGTATGGTCTCCAGGTGCATCCATTTACCTACAAAAGCCTCAAGTTTATCTTGTTTAATAGCTGAGTAATACCCCACTGTATAAAAATAGCACAACTTTTTTATCCATTCCTCATTGGATGGGAATCTGGGTTGTTTCCAAGCTTTAGCTGTAACAAATTGTGCTGCTATAAACATGCATGCACATTTATTGCTATGGTATGATGTCTTTAATTCTTCTGGGAAAATACCCAGAAGGGAAATAGCTGGGTTAAAGGGGACTTCTAATCCTAGTTTTGTGAGAAATCTCCAAATTGATTTCCACAGTGGTTTCACCAAAGTATACTCCCACCAGCAGTGGAGTAGTGTTCCTTTCTCCCCACAGCCTCTTCAGCATTTGTTATTGGTTGATTTCTTGATGATAGCCATTGTTTCTGGGGTGAGATGGAATCTCAGTGTTGTTTTAATTTGCATTTCTTGAATGACTAATGATATTGAACATTTTTTCATGTATTTATTCACGATTAGTATCTCTTCATTAGAGAAATGTGTATTCATCTCAGATGCTCATTTTTGGATTGGGTCTTTGAATTTGGGAGGCCTGATTTTTTAAAATTCTTTATACGTCCTAGATAGAAGCCCTTTGTCTGAGGGGCAGTTGGCTAAAATTTTTTCCCAATTTGTGCGTTTTCTTTTCACTTTCTTGGTGATTTCCTTAGATGTGCAAAAACTTTTCAATAAGATGAGATCCCAGTTGTTGATTCTTTGAAGTATTTCCCGTGCAGTTGGTTTTTGTTCATGAACTCTCTGCCTACCCCAATGTTGTCAAGATTTTTACCTACTTCTCTTCCAATAAATTTAGTGTTTCTATTTTAATATTTA
>NW_004955433.1:22494644-22565167 GCF_000276665.1 Chinchilla lanigera | reverse complement strand
ATTTCCAACTGTTTTTTGTGTTTTCTTTTGTCATTAATTTCCAATTTCATTGCACTATGGTCTGATAGTATACATGGGATAATTTCAATTCCTTTGCATTTACTTAAACATGTTCTATGTACTAGTATGTGGTCTATTTTAGAGAACATCCCATGTGCAGCTGAGAAGAATGTGTATTCTGATGCTGTTGGATGGAACACTCTGTAGAGGTCTACTAAGTTCATACGTTCACACATTTGGTTAAGTTCTGTTATTTCCTTCCCAATTTTTTGTCTAGTTAATCTATCTCTTTGTGACAATGGTGTATTAAAGTCTCCTGTTATGACTGTGTTGCTACTTATTTCATTTTTCATGTCTGTTAGAATTTGTCTTATATAGGTGGGTGCTCCTATATTTGGTGCATAGATGTTTACAATTGTTATCTCTTCCTCTTAAAGCTTCCCTTTCACAAGTATGTAGTGACCTTCTTTATCTCTTTTGATGGTTCTTGGTTTGAAGTTCATGTTGCCTGCAAACAGAATAGCTACATCCACTTTTTTCTGGGTTCCTGTTGCATGGAGTATTGTTTTCCATCCTTTAATTTTCAGTCTTTGAATTTCCTTTTGAGTTAAATATATTTCTTGTATACAGCATATAGTTGGGTTTTGTTTCCTAATTCACTCTGCAAGTCTGCTTCTTTTGGTTGGTACATTGAGACCATTTACAATGATGGTTATAACTGATATGTACTGGCTTATCTTTGTCATGCTATTTTTCTGCTGTTGGATCCTCCTTTTTCCCTCTGTTTAATTGCTTGCTCTACTTGTTGGTTCCTTTCTGTTGTTGTTCTTGAAGTTGTGGTCTATTTTATCTCTTTCTAGAATATCTCTTAGTACTCTTTGTAGGATTGATTTGGTGCTTATGAATTTCTTCAGTTGTTCTTTATCATGAAAATATTTTATTTCTCTATTAAATTTGAAAGATAGCTTTGCAGGGTACATTAATCTGGGTTGGAAGTTGTTTTCTTTCAGTACCTGAAATACTTCAGTCCAAGCTCTTCTTGCTTTGATGGTTTGTGTTGAGATGTCTGCTGTGATTCTGATAGGCTTAACTTTATAGGTGATCTGTTTCTTTTCTCTAACAGTTTTTAATATTCTGAGCTTTTGTTGAGTTTCTGGGATTTTGATGACTATATGTCTGGGGTAGATTTATTTTGGTTATGATTAACTGGAGTTCTATATGCTTCACTTATCTGGATGTCTGATTCTTTTACCATGCCTGGGAAGTTTTCTGCTATTATTTCTGCAAATAGTCTTTTTATGTCATTTGTGTTGACACCTGCTGTTTCATTAATACCTATTAATCTGACATTGTTTCTCTTTGCTTCATCTTGCAGTTGTTGAATTATTATTTCCTTGTTCCTTATTATTTTTAAGAGATCCCTCCTTTCATGTTCATTAGTGGCAGTGCTGTCTTCAAGGTCTGAAAGTCTATCTTCAGCTTCGTTCAGGCAGTTTTGCAAGCTTTCAATGGAGTTTTTAAGTTCCTGGATATCTGTCTGCATCTGCTTCATACATTCTAGTTCTTTTCTATATTGTTCCCTGAAGGTTTCATTGAGTTGTCTATGCTCTTCTATTTTCTTGTTTATGTCATCTTTGGATATGCTGAACATTTCTTTCATTAATGTTGTCATTTCTTTTCTCACCTGAGACATTGTTTCTGATCTGATGTCTTCTATGATCTGATGGAGTTGTTTCTTTACATCAGTTGTTATCATTTTTGAAATTTCAGGTGTATGACTTCCAGGCTATTCAGTGTTGATGCCTCCTGGACTTGTTTTGGGTGGTGTGGGGGTCTGGGGTTGCATTTTGCTCCTGTGTTTTGTCATTTTTGAAGGACCAGAGACTCCCTGTAGTGCAGTCTCACTGTCCTGATTGTGTGTGAGTGACAGGGCGAAAGTCTGAAGATCCCCAGTGCTCAGTGTAGCTCCTGTGCTGGTGAGTGGTGGCAAGGTGGGGTCCCAGATGTTCCCTACCTTTCTTGCATTCAGTTGGCTCCCAGGAGTGTGTGGGAAGGGTGAGGGAGCCTCACTGGCATTCCTAAGACTGTCTGGGGTTTGGTTCAGCGTCCAAAAGAGTAGGAGGGGCTTCCTGAAGATGTCCAGGGCTCAGCCCAGCTCAGGCAGACACGCTATGGGTCAGGCAGTCTTTTTAATACTCCCTTTCCTCAAGTTTTAGCAAAACCATTTGTGGTAACCCAATAAAAAGAGGACTCATCCCACCCAGGAATGAAGGGGTGGTTCACTCTCAAGGGGAAGAGCCCCTGTCAGGTAGAGGGTGAGAGGGATGTAGAAGAAGAAACATAATGATTAGGGGACTCAGGGGAGAGTGTGATCAAACTGACACTAAGCTGCACTTGTTCAGTAGACTCGGTGTATCCCTTCACATCGGGGACACAAATTGCTCACCTGGACGAGTATGGATGGCCTTTACTTTTTTCTTGGGAAGCTGATTTTTCTGGAATATCATTTGGTTGCTGCATCCTCTGGTTTTCTATTGTTTTTGTTCAACAGTGAGTTAACTGCAGGAAGCCAGAGGGAAAGCCAGAATCTGAGCGTGTTGTTGGCTTTCTGTCACTGTGTCAAAATACCTGAGAAATGCAACTTAAAGTAGGAAAGGTTTATTTTGTCTCAGGGTTTCAGTTCAGGATCACTTGGTCCCATCACTTAAGGCCTGAGACAAGGCTGAACATCGCGGTAGAAAGTGCATGGTGGAGCAAAGCTGCTTATCTGCATGGAGGGAGAGAGAGAGAGAGAGAGAGAGAGAGAGAGAGAGGGAGAGAGAGAGAAAGACAGAGGCAGACAGAGAGAGAAAGAGAGAGAGAGTGAGAGAAGTGGGATGTTTATCCCCTGCTCCCTTCCTGTGGGACCCTTGAAGTGTCTGTAGCTCTGACAGTCATAATAGTCACATGGCCCTCTCTGTCCTCTCTGTTCTAATAATTAACTCTGGTTCTAGTAATTACCAAGTCTCATTTTGTCCTTTCCAAGGTGGCAGTGGAGAAGGCAACCCCTGTCACAAAACCAAAGAGGAGGAACACCAGGCCAGTGGAGGAAAAGGAACAGGTGTAGCTTCCCTGTGGTCCTGGGGAGACCTGGGTCACAGCCTCCTTGCCCTGTAGCTACCTTGTGAGATCAGTGGCTCTTTAGGCTTGGAGCACCCCCTGCAGTTCACCAGGGGCCATTTGCCATGTCCTCCCACTTCCAAGCTGATCCATAATTTCCTACAAGGTTTAGGGTCTTAAGAACACATTGGAATTTTGAGGTTAACAATCTGCAGATTTATCTATGGAATTTGAGAGGAGTATGAGTTACAAGTTGATGCCACAGAATAGCACTCAATCCCACCTTCCCAGGCAGAGGGGCTTGTGGGTCCTTCTGCTTATACATTCAGCTGGTGTTGTCTTCCCACTTACCCAGATAGGAGGGCCAGGGAACAAAGTTTCCTTTGTGTAATTAAGGAAAGTGTGTCACCAGGAGCTGCTTTCTCATTTTCTAGTGAAAAGCCATGCACAAGGCATGCCTTCAAAACCTTCAGTAGCCTACTGGAGAGTTGGCTCAAGATGTGCACTGAGTGAAGCTGTAAAGAAACTTACTGCCTCACAGAGCTGGTGCTGATTTTCAGGTGGAGAAGCAGCTCTGCTTCTTGAGGGCATCCCATGTGGGACCTTGGCCAAGGATAGAAACTTGCGCAGAGCACGTCAGTGGCCATGATGATCAGATAGAGGACATGCAAGGTAAACAACAGTTTGGCTGTCTCACTCATATTTTATGAAGCAACTATTTAGGGCTAGATCCTGCTCTGCCAAGGGGATTTAACGATAAATAAAGCATGGCTTTGGGGTGCTTCAGAGAAGATGGCAAGAACAGCTCAGTGGAGTTCCTTGTGTAACCAGCCCATCACAAGAGAAAGGGAGAAGCCAGATCCCATGGAAACAGCCAACTGTGCCTCCCATGAGGACACACACAGGTCTCTTCCTTCCCTACTGTGTCCTCAAGGCCTCTCATTATCCTGGGTGAAATAAATTTACCTGATACTTTGGGATAGATGAATGGGTAATTGTAAAAGAGGCAGCAAAAATGCTGAAGACTTGTGGAGGGGAGCTTCTGCAAAGGGCTGATGTCTGAATATCTTGAAGTTCCCACCATGTTGGCTGGGCTGGAAGAGAAGGGAGCCGTTCCAGAGAGAAGAGGCTGCAAATGGAGGGCTGGTTGAGGACAGCACATTCAACGCTGATGGGACCAAAGACCCCACACATGGCTCCAACTTGCAGTGTTAGGTCACTGCCTTTGGGGCACAGTAAGATCAAGTCAGATTTACAACTTGTTTAGTCCTGTCTGGTCTTCCAAAATGCTGATGATTACTTGTCATTGTGATGCTATTTGATAAGCACAAAACCCCTGGCAGTTTTTTTCAACCAAAGTAAAAGTTATATTGCCTAAGTTGTTATTTCAAAAGTTCAGCACACTTGGTCTGGGGATGAATGTGTTGACAAGTCATATTAAGACATATTTGGTCACTCACGTATATCTTTTTATTTAAACTGCAACTATGTCTATACTTAACCAGCCCAAGGCTCTTTTATTCACTCACTTGGGAACATGGGATAATTTACCCAACAGCTCTCAACTTCCACTTCTAAATTTCAAAGCTGGGAGTGGTGACAGATGCTTGCAATCCCAGCACTCCAGGAGGCTAAGGCAGGAGGGTCACAAGTTCAAGCCCAGCCTGAGAAACTTAGTGTTTTAGAGAGCCCCAGTTTCAAAATAAAAAATAAAAAAGAGAAGTGGATATGGTTTAGTGTGAAGGTGCTGGTTTCAGTCCCTGGTAAAACACACACACACACACACACACACACACACACACACACATGCACACGCACTTATAGTAAATCCAGTTTTATTGTAACCAGTACCAAGATTAGGGATAAGGTAAGTGAGGCAGAGGTTGGCAAATGCAGGACAGGATGCTCTTATTTCAGACTTTGATATATTGATCATTATGGATTTGGGGCATTAATTTGAGATTGTTAAAAGCTACTGCTCCCAAAACATAATTAGCTGGCCACATAGGAAGATACATATAATCCCAGCTACTTGGGAGTCTGCAGCAGGAGGATCCAAGTTCTAGGCCTGTCTGGGCAACTGATTGAGACCCTGTCTCAAAAACTAAAAAGGCCTGGGGGTGTAGTTCCATGGCGGGGTACCTCTGGGCTAGATCTCCAGTACAGTAAACAAAATAAATGAAACAAAACATAAAACATAATTTATCTTCATTACTGGGCTTTTTGGTAGCGCTTACATTTTGCTGTGAGGTGACAGTTTTACTTCTTTCCCTTAGTGAACTTGACCTTTTTAACTCTCCTCCCTTGCAACTTGGGAGACAATAGACCCTCCAGGAAGATAAGCATGTTATTTCTTTGGCCTTCATAAAATGGAGAACACAGAGTTTATTCCCAAGTGCTCACAAGTGACTTCAGGCCTTCATTTGGGAAAGCCCCTGATGGGCGAGGGTCCTGACACATGGCCAGGTGCACACAGGCTCCCTGTGAACGCTATGCCCCAAAGGTATCAGGCTGTGTTGGTCTCCTACAGTCTCAAACTCGCCTTGTGGCCTTTGGGAAATCTCTTATGCCAGCTGTTCCACCAGCAAAATGAGGGAGTGGACACTGACACAGACGACCTTTGCATTTTCTTTGGTCTCAATGTTCCAAGGTTCCCTGGGCCTCCAGTGGGTGTTGAGTGGAGAATGTGGCAGGTGCCTCCCTGTACTAGGCCTTGCTGTGAGTCAGGGCAGAGAAAAGGTGAATAGGAAAAATCGCTGGTGTTGAAATAGCACAGAAGTGCTGCTCCCCAGGGTGCACGAGGGAAGAGATGCTTGTTGGCCTCGGAAAACTCTCCAGAGCTCAGGAGGCTCATGTCAGGGGAGTGGAGAGCCTGAGCCCTTCTGGATGCTGAATAGCGCCCAGTGCATGGACTGCTGGCCGGTGATGAGAAGCAGAAGGTGCTGAGATGAGAGGTCAGGTGGTGGCTGAAAAGTCAGCAGAGCCACCCCTGAAGGCCGGTCCTGGGAGGTTTCTTAGAAAAGGTGTGCCATGGCAGAGGCACTTCAAATAACTGTGAGCATTGCAGGCCTGAAGAGGGACCTGGGCTCTTGGTGCCTCAAACGTGGGAATGGAGGCAGGTTCAGTAAGTGGATTATTGATGACAGTTCAGAGTGGGCCAAGGGAAGATGTGTGGAGAGTGAACCCCTTTGGGGACAGCAACATGGGGCCCTTGCCACCCTGAGTTCTGACCAGCAAGGGGATGAAGTGTTGCCAGAACCTAGAGCAGCTTCCCTCATCAGAGAAGGCTGCTGATTGGAGCTGCTGCTTTGAGAACAGGGCTGGCTATGAACACCCTGAAGTGGGCAGGGTGAGCCCTGCAGGATGGCCGCTGTCTTGTTCTCCTTTTGTCCTCTGACCTCTTGGCAGTGTCCCCGGGGGCAGGGGTGACCCAAATTGTAGCTCTAGGGCAAGGACTCTTTTGATGTCATTTGTGTAGGCCGGGTCCTGGGCCCAGAGCAGGCTGAAGGGGCAGTTCTGAAGGGTCCCCACACTGGGTAGAAAGGCACAGTGACAGAGATGGAGGTACAGCATAATTAAAGAAAAAGGGAGGTAAGCCTGCATGCACTCAGCTTCTGACTCACAGAGTCACGCAGTCCTCAGAATACCGACCAGGTGGCTGTTGTTATTTGGATTTTGAAAGAGAGGAAACCGGGGCTGGAGAGATTGAATGTTGGACTTTCCAGTCAGCCATCTTGGCTGGGGGAAGAGTCTGCAGCTGTCTCCAGTGGGAAAAAGTGCTGAGAGCTTCCCCAGGACCTGCAAGGTGGCTCCACCTTAAGCTTCAATTTCAAATCTCCAGTGTTAGAAGAAGCTGCTCCTTGATGGCTCCCTATGGGGGACGGATATGGACTCCTGGTTCCTCCTCAGTAGCCCTGTACCTTTCTCTAATTGGACAGATGAGTAAACCACAGGTCAGGTATGGCGTGCGAGGAGCTCTTCCAGCCCATTTGCTGAAGCCCTGATTCCCTGCCTCCTGCCCACCGCAGTCACCTGTTACAGGCTGGGAGTTAAGGATTTTTTCTTTTGGTGGCTCTGCACTTCCATTTGATCTTTCCAAGTGGCCTTTCCTCGTCTCCCCTTTTCCACTATTTCATGTCCTATAGCTGTCTGGGTGGGGGAGGGGGGAGGAGGCTTCTGTCTGAGGCTGAGTAGGTAGGACTTTGCTGCATCATTGGGGCTGGCCTTGAATGCCAATTAAAGGCTGCAGGTGCCTGAGATGAGAGGAGAAAGCATGTAGACAAACACAGCAAGCAAAGCAGGCAGGGCCTGAAAGACAAAGCAAGAACCCAGAGAGCTCCCAGAGGGCAATGGAGGCTTTTGGGACATTGCAATTGACTCAGAACTTGGTGCAGTAGAAGCCAGATAGCTGTGTGCCTGGCTGCCCTTGGTGAGTGTGTGCTAGTCCTGGAAAGGGAAGGCCTGGAGCAATCGGGCATTCGACAGTGAGTAATAAAGCTCTCAATCCTGTGGCGCAGACATTTTTATTAGCTGTTGCATGTACAGATGTAGCAATTTTTAGAACAGAAGAACAGTGACATATACCCTGGGGCTGCTGCAGCTCCTGCAGTCTTGATTCTATATCTTAGGCTCTGAGCAGAAGGAAGGAGTCCTGTCCCATCTCCCCATGCTGGGTTCTGAGCCACAGGGGCAAACATCTGGTCTCCAGTATTGTCTTGCTCACCAGACTCACCTGGGGGATGTGGTAGAACACCCCCAGCCCCATGTTTCTTCTCTAGTGAATCTGAAAGAGAGCGCAAATACTCTTATTTCCAGCAAATACTCAGGTGATACTGAGGATCTTCCTCCTGGGACCACACTTTGAGAAGCACTGCAACAGGATCTCCCACCCATCCTGACTGCCTGTCAGAATTACCTGTGAAGTCTTTAAAGCACAGTGAAGCCTGAACCTCATTGCAAACCAGCTGTAGGGTGGAGCCAGACGAGGTACCCAATCACAACTCCTCAAGGGATTTTCTGTATCACTCGACAGACACCTCAGCTCAGGGTCCCCACTCGTCAAAGAACCTCGTGGTCATCATCTTGACGGCAAGGTTGACAATGACTGTTTTTGACCACAGTAGGAAGCAAAAAGGCAACAAAATACACCTACAAATCAATCAGATACCGTTCTTTCAATTCCTTGGTTTATTCATTGAATCAGCCAACAAATATTTATTAAACAGGAAAAATGTGCCAGGAATTGGGCAGAGCACTGGAAATAGAATTAAAAAATGGTAAGTGATATCCCCTGGGGGAAGCTGGGAACCATTTTTGCTGCAGGAGATAAATTGTAGATTACCATATAATGTGAGTTCATCCATCCTCAGTGAATCTTCTGTTGCTTGCATGATGTCCCAGGGTTCCTCTGAGTCTGATTAAATGGAACAATTGACACTAGCCTGTAGACAGGTAATTGACATTCTGTGAAATCTGACGAGGTAAATACTGATCCTTCAAGAAGCTCACACCTTTCTCTCATAGGTACATGAAATTTGTACAGGAGTGATGGACATGTAGCTCCTGCTCTAAGGCTTGGTTTTCCAGAAAGGAGGAAGGACATTTGAGATTTGTCATACATGGGCACGCCAGCCAGGTCCTATTAATATTGGTTATTCACTTTTCATAGAGGATGTAGCATACTGACTTTATCAACACAAGGTCAAAGTAACTAGGTAAAATATGATGTCAAACTTGGAGAGTTTTCACAGATCTATCTGAGATATATAAATTTGGACACTGCAAGGCACAGATACTATAGTATTCATGGTTTTTTAGTAAAATAACTCCAGGAAAGAAGATGGTTCTGGAATTCAAGCTTAGTAGAACAACTGCAATTTACTCAGTGTGTGCAGCCAGTCTAAATCATAGGTGGCT
Source organism: Chinchilla lanigera (assembly GCF_000276665.1). Classification (NCBI taxonomy): domain Eukaryota; kingdom Metazoa; phylum Chordata; class Mammalia; order Rodentia; family Chinchillidae; genus Chinchilla; species Chinchilla lanigera. The sequence continues at coordinate 22,556,152 of NW_004955433.1, read as the reverse complement.
CAGGTGGTAGGACGCCTCCTTTACAGGACATCTTGGAGGACCTTGTATGGCTGACATGTGAGATGTTATTCCCAGGGTGAAACACAGTAAGCCTTAATCCATGTCAGTGTCATTCCTCCCTACTCCAGCACACTAGTTGATGTTGAGGATTGTCCCTGAGAAGTCAGTCACACTAACAACAAATTGTGTGCTAGTCAGTGTTGCTGTTGCTGAGACACAACCCCTGATACCACCAACTTAAGGGAGGATATATTTAATTGGTTACTGGTCTCAGAGCTTTCAGACCACAGTCAGCTATCTCCAAGGCAGGAACATCATGGGGGAAGGGCATGGAGGAACAAAGACCAGCTGGGAAGAAGAACAGGAGAACAGTGCCAGAATAAAAGACGTGAGGGATAAGATAGACCTCAAGGCCATGACTCCATGGCACACCCAGGCACACCTAAAACTATGCTCTACCAAATCTCTGGGTGGATCCCAAATCCAGTCACATTGGTGCTCTACCCTAACTGCCACAAGACCAAACCTTGGCAGATAGAAACATGATAAATCAGAGCCTGATGAGCTAAGGTGGGTCTGGGAAGGGGAAGCAGGGCAGATTCTATGAAGGTGCGTGCGTGTATGTGTATGGCCTCAGGTTCTCTCAGACTGGGGGGGGGAGGATTCATCTGCGTATCACCTGGCATATGGTTCCTGCAGATCAGTTACTTCAAACCAACATGTTGGTTTTCAGAGTTTCTTTAGGTGCAGATTTCCCTACCCACTCAGCCCTATGAATATAGACTAATTACAAGCAAATGCTAAAAATGTGTGATTATGTACTGGCTGATTTACAGCATTCTCCTTTATGCCATCCTCTGTCTGTGGCTGGAGGATAAAAGATCCAGTATTTTGTCCCTTTGCCTGCCTTGGGTGGAGCTGGGATTTATTTCTGTTAAATGAATGAAGCTTTCCAGAAGTTTCCCTTAGAGCCCTTTCCAAAGCAGAGAGTATTCTTAGCTGGAAGGAGAAGTTGGTGTCCCTTTATCTCCCAATGTTTCTTTGCAGAAATAATTAACTATGACAAATGAGATTATTCAAGGTGTTTAGGGGTGTGTGTGTGTGTGTGTGTGTGTGTGTGTGTGTATGTATTTCTGACACTTATAAATTTGAAATACCCAAATATTTGGAGGCCTGGTCTCTAGTTTCGGTTTTGTGATTGTTTTGCTGTGTAATCTTGGGCAATCCTCCCTTCCTCCCTGAGACTCCATTAGCATAGAAGGAAAGACAGGTAACTGTATACTTTGCTTCAAAAATGAACTTGTTTGGCAGATGTGAATCATGGGGTTAGATAAGGGACACAGGACTTGTCTACCATCCCGGGTATACGTGGTATTAACATTATCTTTGAAGACACAAAGTCCTAGGTTCAAATCTGTGCTCTGCCATTTAATTATCAAGATGGTTGTTATAGTTTTTCTGTAAGGTTAGTTTCTTATCTATAAAATGGACATGATAATAATGCTTACCTAATAGTGTTATGTGGTGACAAAATGAGTACAACTGGCTCTAGCAATCTAGTCTACAAACCCTTTGAGGGCTGGATGGGTATCGTCTCTCCCATTTTTCACCTTACTCCTCAGATCTCCCGGCAGTGGGTGTCACACAATGGCCTCTTATTACTAATTTAATAAATAAGCAATGCCTTCCCATGGGAACGTGGGTCTCCTTACACTAGATGCACAGAACAACAGGTATGATCAGTGAACAGGGAGAGGACCAGGCTCGTATCGCCTTGAAAGGTGCCTGCCTGCTGCACCTCATTTTGCAAGCCAGACTGTGCCCTTTCAGCTCTGAAATGAAGGCGGAGAGCTTTTCGTGGTTTCCATATGCTTTTAGATTGATTGCTTTAGGTGAATTTCTTTTACTTTTGTGTTTTCTTCAAATAATACTCCAAAAGAAATGTGTCCCTTAGTTTACCCAGGAAGGCTGGGTAAACACCAGGCTCGGGAGAGTGCAGTGGTTTTTACCTCCTGAGGTGCAAAACCTGAATGAAAGAGAATCCAGGTTAAAGTGGGTTTTGAGGGCTGGAAACTCAGCCACCAAACACAAGAGAATTCTGGATAAACACCCACTGTCTGTGCTTTTCTCATTAAAGGGCCACTTCCTCCCTTGTAAGGTAGAGAGTTATCCATCTCTTCTGTTCCCTTTAACGTCCTGTGAGGACAGTGGCATTGGGGCCACATTTCTTCCTCTGAAATGATCACTCGTGGCCACCATGTGTGAGAAGCACTCATTCCCAGCACTAGGCTAGAGGTCCCATCACTTTGTAACTCCATCATCCTTGTAGTACCCTTGCTAAGTACATGTTGTGCTCACTCTAGGGACGGTGAACTTAAAAGAGGGGAGCTTAAATCCTTTGGTAATGCACAGCAGGGTTTGGGAGGTTTCTAAGGCTACCTGTCCTCCAGTCCCCCTGTTGGTTGCTTGCAGCATTTCACCTACAGTGCTCTCCTGAGGACCAGTAGCAGTCTGAGCGTTCTTTCCTCTCCAACCTCTGTCTCTTAAACAAAGCACCTCTAGTTTAGTTTTTTTCAAGTTTCCTTTTTTTTTTTTTTTGATTAGTATATGTTTGCAATACATAATAACTCAATTTATCTTGACTCCTTGGTACATATTCGTATCACATCTAAATCATTTTTCTCTTGCCGCTTCCTGTCCTCCTGTCTCTCCCCATTCACTGATTCCCTTCCCATCTCAAAAAGTCTGCCTTCTTGCTTTCTGTTGTAATTGGAATTGAAAAATGCAATTTTAAAAGTTCAATTTTTTTCTTTTAAAGATGGGCAACTTCTGCGAACTTCCTCTTGCTGAGCACACAACCAACCCCCCTCCCCCAGCCCTGGAGCAGTGACAGAATATAGATGCTGCTCCAGAACTACGAAGCCCATTTCCCTTTCTGTAAGAATGGGAGCAATGAGCTTAAGATAGTTGTGGGTAATAAAGCAAGTGTGGAGCTCTTCACTGCCTCCCCCTCCTTTGTTCCTTACTATAAAAGACCCCACCTGTACATGTGAGGAGGTGATCTGAGATGAATGGACCACTTCAGCTCCTTGGACTTAGCTTTGAGTGGACCCTTTTTCCTTTTAACCAAAATAAATAGCATCCTTTTATTTGGCCATCAGTGAGTGAGCGAATAAACTTGAATATAGGAACCTAAGTAGCAGTAACACTATCATTTATCTTTTATTTTGCTCTTTAAATTATTTATATTTTAAGTTTGTCATATAAGAGAAAATATGTGACTTTTAATCTTCCCTGTCTGATTTATTTCATTTAGCATTATGGTCTTAAAATACATCCAGTTTTCCACAGATGACTCAAATTTATCCTGTTTATAGTTGAGTAGTACTTTGTTGTATATATCCCACATCTTGTTTATCCATTCATCTTTGGATGGGCCTAGGCCACTTGCAAGATTTAGCTGTAATGAGTTATGCTGATACAAACAACCTCCAATTCCTGAGACCACCATTCAAAGCCCTGAAGATTTCTACAGTTCTGTTTCCAACCCTGGCCTTTACCCAGCATCTGCTCTAGCACATCAGGGCTTCCAGGTGTCTCATAGAGCCCAAACTCCTAATTCAGTGGTTTCCCCCCACCTTCTTGGGCAGTGCCTCATTACTCTCTCATAGAATTCAATTTTACTTTATGTTTCTAACTTGGTTTGTCCATGCATTTCTTTCTCCCACTCCAGAAGTCTTCAGTGGCAGCATCTATTGGAATTACCTTGAGTTGGCTGAGCTCCTCCTCAAAGCCTCTGAATCAGTAGATCTGGGTGGAGACTAAGAGTTCCCCTTCAGAGTGTCCCCCAGGATGCTGCACTGTTGTTTTTCACTCCACATTTGCTCTCCACAAGTCTCTTAGTGCTTTGCTCCTGGAATGATAGGCAACAGACACCCTGCCTTTGAGAATACCATGGTCTATGTAGTAGTTCTCAAGCTCTACTGTACCTCATAATCACCTGGGGAGCTTTAAAAAGATTATATGCCTGGCTCCACCTTGGAGCAATTGATCAAAATCTCTGAAGTGGGGCCTGGTATTTATCCTTTGTTAGCTCCCCAGAGGACACTAATGGGAAGCCAAGCAGGGCTGAGAACTGCTGGTCCAGGAAAGGACCGTCTTGTAAACAGAAAATCACTGCTGGAATCAGCAGAATATTACTCAGGGAAGCAGTTGGGCCAAGTCAGAGAGAAAGGCTTGAGCAGGGTGTTAGCAGCCCTGGGTTTTAGTTCTTTCTCTGTTTTGTCATCCCAGGAAAGAGTCTCAGCCTCTCTGATCTCATTTTTGAGCTCAGGAGTGTGGTGGGTCTGGCAGATCTCTGAGTGTGGATTCCCCGTCAGCATGGATGAGCCTAATGATGTGAGAACGAGTCCTTGTTGCACTACACATACTGCTAAACTTAATGGCTGGCACATTGCTGCAAATAACAAAGGCAAGATAAAAATACAATGCATCTAGCTGTTTGGAGGCACTGGTGCCAGATGGGAACTCAGGCCAGAAGGCCTTGAATCTCATATCATCCACCTTGCCTTGCAGAAATAGTGTGGTTTAGCCAATGGAGTATTTTTTGCCTACAATAGTGGTTCTCAAACTGGTTCTTTGGCCAGCGTGCAACAGCATCCCCTGTGAACTTGTTAGAAATGCAAATTATTAAGCCCCACCCAAACCTACTGAATCAGAAGTGCTGTGGGTGGTTGTAAGGTACCTGTCGTATGGGTTAGAGAAATGTTCTCCTATGTGTATCACTCTTCCGTGTCCCATCCCAACTGAGCATGAGAAACTGACATAAATTGCAAGGTCTATGACTCTGTAGAATATTTAGTTTCCCAGTTTTGTTTGAAAGGGAAGAGGTGGGCAAGTGGTTGGCAGCATGCACTTGTTCTATTCATTGGTAACATTTGTTTAAATCATGTATGTTTTTTTCTATTTCCTTTGAATTTGGAATTGAAAATCCTTTACTTAACAAAGAGAAGGGAGGAGGCATTGCTACCACAGATGGTGACTAAGATTGTTATTTTTCTATAAATCTGTTGATGTCCAAGTTCACTCTTGTGTTGGCCTTATTGCTGCAGTTCCAGTGTTGGAGAAAAGTCATTATTTAGATGTGTGTGAATCTGAGCAAAGAAAGTGCTAGAAGGTTCCGTGGAAATGTAAATCAGTGGCTGGATCATGATCTTGGTTGGGAAAAGGGTGGGTCGAAAGGCTTTGGAGGAGGGTGGCATCATGTCAAAGCAGTTAAAAGGAAAGGTCCTCTTTACTTTGAGCACAAGAGGTCTGCCTATGAGGATTCCAGGTCTGCTTTTATGAATATGAGACTCTAAGAAGTGTTGCAATTGTGAGCTCTGGGGAACGATGTCACCTTGATCTACCAATTTAATGCTGTCAGCAGTCAAAGAGCTAAACGTCTTCATACGCTTCTCAATCTACTTTCATTTGATCACCCAAAGAGGTGCCTGGGACAATAGTCGTGTGATGTGGCATTGATGTGATATATATTTGCTTCAACTGAAAGGAACAGGTACCTTTGAAAAGCTCAAAACTAGGAGAGGATCTCATTCCCCTCTAGTTTCCTGGTACCCTGAAGAAGTAAAAATAGGGTTTTGTATCAGTCTCACTCAGTTTGACTGCAGTGTTCCCAGATGACAATCATCTCTGAAGCTCCCAAACCCATAATTGTCTATTGAACCATCATGTCTGCTTGATATCAGGCAGGCTCCAGAAAACCTTCAGCATCATATCCTGCTTCAGTACCTGTTTATTTGCAAAGCTGTCTTTGGATTTTATCTCAAGAACGACTGAATGAAACCCAAACATTGCGTACAGACATTTTTTTTGCTGCCTGCTCTATTTAATTGATGCCTGGCTGGTCTCCCCTACCCCCTTCCAATTTAGCTCTGGAAACATCTGTCTTTTTTATCCACCAATAGAGTCTCAAAAGGGTAACAAACCTGTTAGATAAAATATCAAAGTTATGAATTTTGATTTAATAAATGTGCATTTGAGAGATGATTCATGGCGTGTATGATAGCTTTCAATTGCTTTCTCAAACAGTTCATGCTTCATTTCATTAAGAGCTTCAGTCAGTGCCAGCTGATTAATTATCACAGCACCCGTCATCTTTTGTTTAGAAGGCACGTGCACAGGATCTGTCTGACACTTGGCCATATAGAAATTTATTCAAAATGCAAATAAAAATGTTTTGAAACAGATAGTTGCATAAATGGTTTCAGTATTTGACCAGAATGATATTGGGAAGCATAAAAATGCCAACTGGGTATGTCCAAGGGTCACAACCTGTCTTCAATAAGCTCATAATCTAGGGGCTGCAAACCTTTCCGTGTAAATGATTCCACTCTGAGTAATTGAATTTGGATGGCTTTATGGGCTTATGGAACGGAGCCCCAAGTGGATCATAAAGTGTGTGACACTGAACAAGGTGAGTTTGCTCTCTAGGACTCTGTTTCTCCTGTTTCAGATCTTCTAAGACTCTGTTTTGTCTTTCAAGTCCCGGCAAGCATAAATAGTTCCTGATCCTAATTCTCTAAGTGTTATGCTTGTCTTTCACCTCAGTTTCAATGAAAAGGCTATAATGTAAAAACACAGAGGCTCAGTGAAGACAGTCACACTATTCTGTAGAAATCTTCATGGCAGAAGGCTGTTGATCTTCACGCACTTTGATTTTCATAGTGTTGCCATAATTACAAACGTCAAAGGGAAGATCTTATTTATGGATGAAACTTGGCTTCTCATAGGCGAAAATGAGTAGTCACTTCATGTGTAGTATCTGAAAGTTTTGAAAAATGTCTTATTTCATAAACAACAGGAAGTATTTTTTAAACAAATTGAGTAGGAAACTACTTACCAGTGTCCCTTGAGAACAACACATGTGTTGTTTGATCTTGGCAAAATGGACCAGTTCCACAGTTGGCCTCTTTGGTCACAAATGGCTTACTGTAATGACTGTGTCCCAAGAGTCATCAAAGCAGGACACCAGGCTCAGGGGAGCTCTCACTGGGATGTTTCATCCTCTCATTACCTTTATTTTGCTAAAAGCAGGTTTTCATGACTGACAAGGGCAGACTGGAAGTGGAGGAGCATCTGCTGTAGGGCATCGCAAGGGTTTGAGCAAGATTTGTGGACAGCTTGAAAAGAAATGCCCAGAGGTCATTGGTCCTGGTGGCAGAGAAGCCTGGTAAGTCAGCTGTTTCTGAGACTGACAAGCTTCTAAGATCCCCAAGTCTATTTAAAAGTGCTTTCAGCTCTGCCTGGGGGGCATTTTAGGGTATCATAGTTACTTTTCTCTATTGCTGGGAAAAAATACCTGACACCCAAAGTTAAAGTGGAAAGGTTTGTTTAGCTCACAGTCTGTAGAGTCTGTAATCTGCTGGTTCCAACGCAGGATGGGACATGGCCGAGGGTAACAGTTCATGGCACAGAAGACAGCAAAAGCAACAATAGCAAAAAAAAGGGGAAACAAGCCTCTTTCTGCCCCTTTTATCTTATCCAGTATACACAGACTAGAGCGGTGGCAATCCAATCAGGGGACTGCTCCAACAATCATCCACAGTTAATCCCAGCACCCTTAATCCCAACATTGAACCATGAGTCAATCACAAACTCTAGGTTCAGCTACCTCTGAAAAAGCCCTATCTAAAAGTGCATGAGGCTTAGTGGGGATATCTAAACACAAACCATAGCATAGGCCAAGGGAAAACACTTTTCTTCCCAGAGGTAAGGTAGGCAAGCATCCTGGGCATGAGGAGATCATGTGACTTAGTCATCCATGAACATGAATCTGGTATCATCACTTTGGTGGCTGACTTTAGGTAAAGGCTCCTTGACTTTCCTTGTCAGTAAGATGACTATCTTATCTGGCAGTGGTTTTGCTTCTTGGGAATTGAATACATTAAAGATAACTAAGGGCTGGCCCCATGACCAGTAATTATGAATTATGAGTCATATTACTTTCTTACCTGTGTGTCCCTGTCCCCATTACTGTACACATGCAAGCACTTTCTAAGTTACAAAGTATGTATACATCCCAGGTCTCCTCTGAATCCCAGAGATTCTCTGAGGGAGAGTGTGAGCTACAGTATACATATAAGGGAGGTCCAACCAACAGGACAGAAGCTCAGTCTCCAGTTGCCTGACTACTAGTAGGTCAGTTGTCTGCCTACATCCCAACCAGGGAGACCCACTGAACAGTCAGCAAAGCAAACAGTTCCCTAACTGGCAGACTGGGCCCCAGTTCCGAATGGAGAAATAATGAATCACCTTAGAATTCAACTTCATTATTTTTTTCTGTCAAAATATTTTATGGCATGCACAATTCTGAACTACAATTAGAAGAAATATTTGACTATAGGGAGATATTGTAAAAAGACAAAAATTTCCCTTTAATTCAATCACCCAGAGATAATTGAAGAAAATATTTGGGTATTTCTTTCATACTCTTTTTCCTGTGTTTTCATGGTAGGTTGTGGGTATATGATATAAATATCATGCTGTACACATATAGTTTTATAATTTGTAAAGTAGAGTCAATTTAACACATGGTCTTATATTCTTTGTTTAAATTTTAAACTTTACAACAGTTGTGAGACCCATATATAAACCCTGTGGCTCTTCATGCAGATCCTGAAATTTTTAACACTTTACCTCATTCCATCATATGTCTTTCTCTCTTGCTGTCCCACTGTGTGCATGCATATGTGCACACATATTATTTTTACTCATTCTGAGTTAACCAAGAGTAAGGAGTTTATGCAAAATTCCATGCTCCTGAAAAACTGCACTACGCATTTTCGCAAAATGAAAATACACTAGAATACACTTTGATATGTCTTATTCTCTTCCTGTCTTCCATGGCTTTGCATTTCTACACGGGACAGGACTTTAGTTCTATAGGGTGGGCCAGACCTCAGTCTGCCCAATGTATCTCATGATTAGAATGAAGCTGTCCATCTCTGGTAGAGAGGATGCTACTCTCTCAGTGCTCACCAGGAGAGACAAAATGTCAACCTACCTTATGACACCAACTGTGATCACCTGCTCAAGTTGCTGTATTCCAGACTTCTTCACCACAAAGCCACAAATTTGCATCATTTTGTATACCATAAATATATGCAAAAGAAAACTTAGGGAGGTTCTTTTTGGAGATTCTCTGAAACTATACCAATAACCTACACCTTAGAAAACCTCTACCCCCATCCTGGCATCTGTTGATACTCTATGCTCAATTAACCACCTCTGTGATGCTTGGCAAATGGTGGTTGTCTTGGTTACTTTTCTCTCATTGCTGGGACAAAATACCTGATGCCCAAAATTAAGGAAGGAAAGGTTTATTTTGCGTACAGTTTGTGGAGGTTTTCAGTCCATACTTGGCAGGTTACAAGGCAGAGTGGCACATGGCAGAGGGCTACAGCTCATGGCGGCAGAACACAGCAAAAGCAACAAGCACTAAAAGGGAGGAATGGCCTCAAGCAGCCTCTTTCTCTCCCTTACATATGCAAACTATCCACCCCAGGGCGGGTGTAGCTCTCACACCCATAATCAATCAAACTCTAAAAGCCTGTCCCATGACCGCATGAGGCTTTGCGGGGACACACAGACACAAACTATAACAGTGGTTTTCTACTTTCATAATTTTCTTACATTTATTAGGTGGTGCTCTACTGTAAGGAAGAGCTTTTCCTTTTCTCCTATGTATTTGTTACTTGTTTGTCAACATAGACATATGAGTTCACATTTTACTAACTGGGTTAAATATATCCCTTTTATTATGCGTTCTGATGGTCAAATTTTCCCAAAGTTGGGCAGTATGAGGCCCTTCAACCTGGCTCCTTATAGTTCATCATTTTTTGAATGCTTTCTCACTTTCTGGCATAGCACATATTTCCAGGCTTCTGTTGTATCTTTCTTATACCAGACCTGAAATCAGATATTTCTCTAGGAAATCTGGTTCTACTTAGTAGATAATAGTATTTAGAAACCAAGATCATGGCAATGGGTGTATTCATAGCTGCTGGGTATCATTACATCTAGCTCCACTCTTTGATTTAGGAAATCTAGGTATAATTCTCTCTAATCATCTATGTATGTATGTATGTATGTATGTATCTATCTATGTATCTATCCACACACAATAGCTATATCTGTGCTCTGTACGCTAGCTAGTGACATTTATGCTGGGCACTTCTTTGTTGTGGAGATTTTCCTTGTAGGATATTTAGTACCATCTCTTGCTTTACCCTCTATATACTAGAAGTAGCTACCTCCTCTCCACTTGTTACAAGTCAAAATATCTCCAGACATTATCAGTTGTCTCATGAGGAGAAAAAAATAGCACTCCTGGCCAATAACCCTTAATATATATTTCCATATTTATTTATGTATATATTTTAGATACATGAATTCACACCAAGACTTCTACTTGCAGCCTAGCACCTTAGTACAGTCAATTCTAAGCTCCCTTTCCATGCGTTTTTGACCTTGCCTTGGGACTCACTTCTCCAGGCCCTCAAACCTTGCACCACCATCTGCCCAGCTCCTACCATCTTTTCCATGTTTGCACAGACACATGGGAGGGGAAGGCCTCGACTCTTATAATTGCTTTCATCCATGTTGGTTTTCTCTGCTGATTTTTAAACTCCATGAAAGTAGGAAGCAAGTCTGTCTTGTTTATATCTAACTTCCAGTGTTTGGAATAGTACACTCAATACTGTCGGATGGAGGGCTAGATGAATGGATGCTGTTTTTCAGTTCTAGGGCAGTATGCAAACATCACCTTCAAGCACATGAGTGCCTCATACCCATTTTCCAGACAGGAGAGGTTTAGGCTGAGCTCAACCCTCCTCACACTGCCAAGAGCCAAATAGCTCTTGGCCTGAATCCCACCCTAAGCTATTGTGCCCTACCGTACAATATGTCCTTTCTGACCATACCAGGTTTTTCTCATTTTGCAGGGTTTAAAAGCTGAATTTCCAGTTGCCAGCAAGTGTTTATTTGTGTCTCTGTCTGACAACAGGGAAGCTTTTTTCTGCGTCCCTTCCTGCTTGACCTCATCCTTAATAATCCCACCATCACACTGCTCCTGCTCCCGCTATCACCCCTCCCTAGAAGTCGGTGATATTTGCTCTTCTTTGCAGAGCCTATCTTGGGTAGACTGCTGATGTGGAAAAAGACTCTCTGGCACCCTGAAGGGTTTTCAAATACAGCTCTTTTATTGAAGTTCAAAGTCATCTGACTAGTACCAATGGTGATTGTTAACTGAAAAGAGGGAGAAGGGATGCTGGGCTGCTGCTCCATTCCCCCTTTTATCAGAGCCTCATGCAATGGCTTCCCTTGCAGGTGAGGCAAATATTTCTGAGCAGTGCAGAGACACTTACCTTGCACCTACCACCCACAGTTAGAGCATACTGTGGGCTGCTGGATTTCTAAAGACCAAAGGCTGTGGAATCAACTACAATAGTCCAGAAAACAAGCAGCTCATGAAGAAGGCAGTCTTGACCTGAAATTCTGTAGTCTTATTTCAAGACCTCAGTTCTTTTCCTGTTGGCTGTGTGGCCTTTGGGAAGTCTCAGCACCTCCCCAGTTTTCTTCTGCAAAATAAGGTGGAGAGTAGGGAAATGCAAAGGGCACTTCGAGCTTTGAGGTGCAATGATTGTCCGAGGAGCCCTTCTTGTTGCAGGAAACTGCAAGGGGAGAGAGGATGTAGTACAGGAGATCAGGATCCTGGTCTTCTCTGTGACAAGCCTGACCTTGCAGCTGTGTCTGTCTTGCTGTCCCTTTTAGCTCATCCTTTGGAGGTGCCCAGCACAGAGAAGGCCTGTGATAAATGTATTCACCACATTTGCCCTTGCTGGATGAACCAATCTCTTGAAACTCATAGGGCGCCTGGGTCTTTACCTATAAAAGGGGGCTAATGACTTGCACACTTATGATGTATGACAAGGATTGAGATGGTGTAGGATGAGTGTGTTCTTAGAAGTGGCATGTGGTGGGTACTCAGTGTTGAGTTGCCATTTCATTGCTTGGTGCAGACTGTCTGTTTTGGGGGGAGCTCACCTGCTTTTTCATCAGCTGGGTTCACTGGGTTTAGCCCTGGATGGTGAGCAGAGCTGAGACCTCTATATAGGTGTGTGGCATGCACTGTCAAACCTTACAGCAGCCCCAAGAGGCAGAAAAATTATTACCATCTCTCCAGGGTGCAGAGGAAGAAACTGGCATCTGGACAGGTAGGAAGTTTTGTGAGTTTACTCAATCAGGAAGTCAGAGCACAAAGTTTTGAACCCCAGTATGCCTGACTCTCGTGGGTCCTGTTTTCCTCTCACCACTTCCCAGGACTGGGATGGTTAGATTTACCTATGAATATCTACTCACTTCTCTTTGACCAGAGTCACCATTGGTATGATCAGGCCCATAGCTCTTGGACTCCCCTAATTACAAATGGGGGTCCTGCTCTCTGTTTTGGCATCCTCTGGCAGACAGCAAGGATCAGACCTATGGATATTGGCAGAGAAATAACCACAGCATCATCACACCCTCTAACTGTGTTTGATCCAGTGGCTAATGGGGTCATTAGCAAAGGAGAGTAATTGTAGGTGTGTCTTGCCCTGTGGTTCTCGCCAAATCAATGGCTGTTTATCATCCTCTGACTTCCCTGCCTGGGGTGCAGACCATGGCATCAGATTGATGCTGGCGTCAATTCCTGGGAAAGCAAACACATTTAATAACTATCCTGGTGCTAGGCAATGCCTTCCAGGCCCTCCCTCTGGTGGGAGCCCACACCTGCCTGTGTTGGTGTTCCTCTGGTCAGAAATAGACGTTGGCATCTCAGTATTCTCTGCATGCAAAAGCTAGGCCCTGCAGGCACACTAGAGATGGCACGTTTGGTCCCAAAGGCACCCAGCAAGCCTGCTGTTCGAAACAGCACCAGCTAGACAGAATCAATTTCCCATTGACTTTCAGCTCCATCTCAGACACAGTGTAATTCTCGTCTGAGGGTTTATAAAGGCCATTGACTGTCTTATAAAAGATTTAAACACTCACCCTGTGGCATGCGGGAGCTCTATCTATCATGATGCCTTTTTGACAATTTGTGTGGGGGGGATGAGCTGCAGAAGGATGGTTGGTGTTCCCAGGGCAGGAATGGCTTGGACAACCAGGCCTGCAGGACCTGCCTCAGAGAAGCAAATGGATCAATTGAGAGACTCTGCTATTAATCACCCATGGGGCTCTTCACAGGGACTCAGGCTCCCTTTGCTTTAGTTTGAGAGCACATCATGTGAGACACATGATAAACTTTACCCCAGCATTGGCTCTGCCAGAACTAATGGCATGTACTGGGGACATGATTGGAATAAGAGGCACCTCTTTATCAGGTCGAAGGGATTTTATAGTTAATAACAGGGCAAATCATGGTAAGGATTTGCACTTGAATAATTCCACTCCACATGCTAATCTGCTTCTATTCTCTTCTTAGACCTGCAAACTGAGTCTGGAAGGCAGTGAAGCCAGAATCACTGCACTCATTTTCACTCATACAGGAAAATGGAGACTCAAAAAGATTGTGTCTATTTGGCCAAGTTAATCTCAATTTCCAAGCAAAACAGCATTATCAGCTTTTCTCTATCTTCCCTTCTATTGCTTAATCTTTTTCCATACACCCACCCTATAGGCAGTCACTGGTACTTCCAAGGGAAAAGTGGCAAATGAGATGACAGGATTTCTCTCTTGGAACAGCTCTGTCCGTGAGCTGATAGAGACTGGGAGTTGCTACATTGCGTACAGCACATTTAATACTGTAATAGTTTTATACTCGAGAAATATGGGAGCATAAGGAATGTGAGGAGCAGAGCTCTGTAGTCAGCAAGGGCTGGTGGTCAGATAAGTATGGCATGGGACATAGGCACAGGTTCCAAAGCATGAGAAAATCCCAGGAACTGGGGCAGTTTTACCCATGACAAATGTCCAAGAAAAAGTGCATGAGCTTTAGTGTGTGGGATGACAGAGAACCACGGTCTAGCCCCTTTCCCCTGCTGATGGCAGCTCCCATTTCTCCCCTTCCTACTGACTTTATTTTGGCCATACTGGCCTTTCTGTTGCTTTCCTAGTACACTCAGGGTCTGTCACCTCAGAGCCTTTGCCTGGGCTTTCTTTTCTGCCTAGAATCATTTTCCGGTAGATATTCTGAAAGTCAGAGCCCTATGTCTATCCAGTCTTTCCTCAAATATCATTTTTTCAGCTAGGCCCAATCTGATCACCCAGTTCACATGTGTAACCTTCCCAGCCCCATTCCTAGACTCTAGATTGCCTTTCCCTGCCTCACATCTTCCTTTTAATTTTTGTAAAAAATTAATTTTAGTGGTACACTTTTGATATACACAATTATCACATTCATCAGAGGGAATTTGTACCTGCACATAATATATCTTGATTCTTTTTTCCTCATTTTCCTTCCCTTTCCTCAACCCTTCCTCCCCTCCTCATTTATAAAAGCTCTGTTTCCATTTTTGTCTTCTATTCTCTTTGTTTTCCTTTCCCCTTCCTCTCCTTCCTCCTGCCTCCTCCCTTGTTCTCCTTTCCGTTGCCTTTTCCTGTATATTTTCGACTTTCAAACAACCATGAAATTTGCATCCTTATTATGGCGAATATTGATTGTTTTCTCTCTCAGAGTGTAAGCCTCGTGGAGGCAGGGATTGCTATCTCTGATTTATCACAAATGCTTAGAACAGTACCAGGTGTGGTGTAGATGCTCATAAAGATTTATTGGGTAGATGAACTAACAAGTGCTAGTCTTGACTGATTAGCAAGCAAAAGGGTTGGAATTCATTGCTGTGGATGATAGAGTTGGAAAACGTTACTCAGAGGAGTTGTGCAGCTATATTGTGCTTCAGAGAGGTCTCTCCAGTGTTTAGGTGAAAACGCAGCAGGGATAGGGGAGTCATAATCCAGGCAAAGGACGAGGAGAAGACTTTGGGAAAAAGGTGGGGAATGTGAGGGAAACATCCGGGTAGATTAGATAGACTTGACTCTCTGGGTAGCTTACAAAGCAGGACTGAAGCTACTTGCTCTACCTGAGACTGAGAAATGGGAAGGAGAATCTACTCATTAACTGATTCCTAGACCATGGCAGAAGAAAACCTGTTGTGTAAAACTTGTGTCTATGTGTTTGTGTTCATGTACACACTAACTAGTGAGGGAGGGGAGGTCTATGTTGGATCAGAGGTTGCGCTAGTGATGTTAAGGGCACTGTGCATTTGGTGTAGATGGTGAGGCCACTTAACAAGGAGCTACCCTGGCCACCAGAAGTCTGGAGTTGTACAGAATTTTTAACTGGCTCAGTAGAATGCCAGTGGAGAGAAGACAAAAGCTAAACAGAGTAGTTACGTGATTACTTTCTGCTTGGTATTCTACAAGTGGGAGTAAAAGTACTGGTAAAAGTGATTTCTGACTCAGAGAACAAGTTTCCTGGTAGGAATCAGAATGAAGGGCTCAGTATCTCTTGTTTTATCTTGTTCTTTGGGCACTGGGTATTCCTATTTCTACTTCTCTTCCTGAAGGCTCCTGTGTTTTTCTCACTTCCTTCCCCACTTTTATCACATTTCTATATGATCTCCTGTGTCCCTTTAACTAGGACTTTGTGTCTATCACAGCCTCTGTGCTAACATGGCTGATCCCAGCTCCTGTGGGTTTTCTCATATTGTACCACATGGGCCCTGGGTTTCTTCACCCAGACATCCACATGTCAGTTGCAAAGGGCCAGGTTTTTGTCCCTACTCTACTATACACATTGGTCACTGGGAAATCTCTCCCTTTTTAAAATTTCAGGGTCCTCATCTGGCAAGGATATTAAGGATTTCCCTGTATATATGAGTCAGAATGATGGGATCTAGGAGTTGAGAGTTGGAGCAGGTATGTACTTTGTGGATAGGAAAAGAACCACTTTGTCATGGATTTGCAAATACTGCATGAGATGACATTCAGGTCATGTGAAAGTTGCCTCTCAGAAGCTTTGTTGGGTGGTACATTTGAGTTAGAGGGAACCACCTCAAGAAATAACAATACAAAAGCCATTCCTGAAAAGACATTTCCATTGTGCTATAGGAATATTCCAATTTGGGCCACACTTGATGAATTTCTTCTGAAATTTCTGAAAAACTTTTGTCTCCTAAAAGTGTGTACACATAGTTGAGGGGTGTACCCATCCAGTTAGATTATTAGTTATCATATTTCAATTAGTCCTGTGTTGGGCAGGTTTCCAACACTATAACAACTATCTAAGACAATCAGTTTATAAAGACAAAAGGATTATTTTGGCTTAGTGGTTTGGAGGTTCTTGTGCATGATCAATTAGCTCTGTTATTTCGGGTCTGTGGCAAGGCCGTACATTATGGTGGGAATATGTGGCAGAGCAAAATCTTCTCACTTCATGATCAAAAAGCAAAAAAGGGAAAGAAGAGGGTGTTGAGGTTCTATGCTTTCCAATAAGTGTCTACCCAGTGACCTAAGGACCCCTCTGTAGGTCTCACCTTTTATTTTTATTTTATTTTATTTTTTTTGGTTTTTCTCCGGTACCGGGAACCGAACTCACGATCTTGCGCTTGCCAGGCAGGCGCTTTTGCCGCTGAGCTAAAGCCCCAGCCCCTAGTCTCACCTTTTAAAGGTGCCACAATTTTCCAAAAGTGCCACTTGGAGAACCAAGCCTTTGACACGTTATTTTGAGGAATATTCAATCCAAACTATAGTAGTTCTCCTGGAGGCCATGATCATTGCAGCCAGATCATAAAGGGCCTTGCTTGGACACCATACAGTAGAAATTAGGATTTTATCCTGTGATTGCAGCATGAATCACTTCAGAATGCTTCAGTGAAATTCCAATTTTCCTTCTTTGGTATGGAGTAGGGTCAGATTTTGGGGTATGCATTACCTATCTCTGGATGAGCATGGAAACACAGAATTCATCCCTGATAGAGAGATGGGAAGGAGTTAAAAGCTATTAAGCCAGAAGAATCAGAATTGATGGAAAATCTTGAGCTATTGAATGGTAGAAATGTGGGAGAGATGGAAGTCAAGTACAAGCCCATGTGTACTATTTTCCTTGGAGAAATTTTATGGGAAGACAGATTGCAGGGTCAGTGGGAAGTGAAGGTGCAGAGTGAAGTACAGACCAGTCTTTGAAGAAGCTTGTGTGTGTGAACAGCCCAGTAAGAGGTGGTGCTGGGGAGGAGGGAGAGATAGAGCGGGTGTGTTAAGGAGGATTTTTATTTTCTTTTCAGGTATAGGTACTGTGCGTGTATTTATATGCTGAGGGGATGGGGTCCTTAGTGACAGAAGCCTGACAGTGCAAAAGCAGAAGTGATAATTGATGAGCAAGATTCCTGGAAGGATGCATGGCTCCAGAGGACAGTGAAAGCAGACACCTCTTCCTCTAAGGAGGTAGATGTGGTTGGAAGAGGTGTGGAGGTTTCTAAATGTGTGGGCAATGAAACAAAATGTTGAGGGAGTTTACACTCAATCTCTCTATTATCACTTTACAGTACAAATCCTGCTGTGAGGCTGAGTGTGGAGGTGGGCTGGAGTCTGGAGGACAGTGTAGCAGTCTACTTCAAGAAATAGTGGGGGTCTGCCAGAGGCCCAAGGCGGGCCAGTATCACAGCTGTGGTAGGACCCATGACAGGGCATGGTGAGGTCATTTTCTATGGTGTGAGAAGGGTCTTAGTGGGAGTAAGAACAGGGGAAAATGTTTGGGTTCTACTGGAAAATGTGGCAAAGGTACCATAGTGCAAGAACCCAAGGGCTGGTTAGAATGATGAATTATAGTGGTAGGATGAAGGGAGAATTAATCTGGAGGCTATGTGTGCGGAGAACAACTCAAAGGGTTGGACATCACGATAAAATCAGACCAAAGATGCCACATGATTTAGGGAGCTGAGAAGAAATCGGATGGAGTCAGATGTTAGATTTATGATTTCAGAGCCAGAATTCTAGGTGATTGCGTGATCCAGAGCACAGCAGTTGACAGTGGGCTGCAGGTGATAAAATGGGCACGAACGTGATGTTAAGCACAACCCTAAATCCTGAATGGATTCTCTCTTTAAATCTCATAAACTATCCTTGTTTTAAATATGAGGCACGGAGGCATAGAGTGAAAAAGTAACCTGCTCAAGACACCAAGATAAGTCTATAGCTGGGAGGTGAAGCAAGGGCGGTGGGCTCTTCCAGTCTTGGTTATTTTTCACACACCCTGATAAGAATGCCTGGGTCAACTATGTATGCATTCATATCCCTTATGATGATGGCAGTGGTTGGGCTGGAGAGAAAGATGATAAAACAGGGATCAAGTCTTCCATAAAATGTTCACTTGTATCAAAATGATAGCTAGAGTTCCTCATTCCAGGCCAGCTCCATTGCTTATGGCAATCCACTAGGCCACTTTAGCTCTGGGTTCCCATGAGTGGATGAGTCAACTGCTGGGCATGGGCCTCGGCCTCAGGTGGGCCCTCAGCTGCCCTCAGCAATGGTGGTGTGTTTGAGACTTGGAAATTGCTGTTGGCACAGGATTTAAGCCTCAGCCATCTGTGGTGCCAAGCACGGGAGCAGCTTCGATATATCCCTACTACTTATCTAGAGTAGGGAGTCTGTCCCACAGCGCACATAATGTCACACAGGGCTGCTTGTTGACCTAGAAGGGTGGTGGTTGCTGTGTTCTTCAACATACTCCCTCATCCGGCCGAATGTAAAGTCTTCCGGGAGCTATATTTTCAAAGAGGTGGCAGGGCCCCAGATACATTTCAGATTTGGGGGTTGCTTTCCTTGGAATAATTTTCTTGGTACAGTTTTGGTAGAGGCAAGTGATACCATGAATACTTCAGGCATTTGTCAAGTCTGTCCAACTATATTGATTTCTTTTTTTCTTTGCTCTAATTCAAGTCTCATTTCCTCTGTTTATCCCATCATAAAGAGATAGTATGGTTTGGTAGAAATATCTTTATTCACTTGTTTATTTGGCAACTATAACTTCAAATAATATGGAAGCATGTGTCTAGAAGAGAAGAGGTTTTGGGTTTAACCCTAAGTATGTGGGGTATACATAGGCAGAAACCACATCATAACAATTGGTGGATGTCACAAAGGAGCAAAGTTTTTAATGGTAGGAGAGCTCTATGACCTTGGGAGACTTGGTTAAACTTCAGTGCTGAGTTTCTCTGTGCACTGGGTCAACTGTCTCAACATGGCATAGTGTTAGTGAAAAAACAGAAAGAAAACATCAGGAAGGGCCCAGCACAGTGCATTGAATATGGTTATATTCAAACCTGTTGATTCCTCTTCCTTCATATCAGGGTATATTATCTCCCCAGACAAACAGGCAAGGTGGTACCTGGCAGTGGCTAGTAAGAGTGTATTTTTATTCCTGCATGATTAGTGCCAAAGGCTTTTGGCATTCATAAGTAGCTATTTTTGATGTGGACATTTTGATTGGGACACAAATAAAGCTGTAAAAAGTTCGGTTCAGAGTTCACAATAACTTTATTTCACATTCGCAAAGCTCCAGCTTGTCTCCTTCCATGGTTTCACTAGTCTACAGTGGGCACTGTCAGAGGATGTGGGAGGATCTGCTTGGCTCAGGCATTGCCCACTGACCTTTGAGACTGCCACTGAACGAACTGTGATACAACCTGCGAGGTTTCACAATTTAGGAAACTAAAATTACATTCCTCCCATCAGAAATGGTCTCTGGATGATCCAGGACTGTTTTCACCCATTCTAGTGTTTCTGAACCTGGAGTAAAGTCTATCAGGTCGAATGAGGTCCATCTTTGCTTTGGCTTTGTCAGCAGTCAGTGCTTCATTTTGGCCTTGCTAAGTGTTTCAGCTGATATTTTCTCATCTAGACTTATTGCATGTTTCTTCTCACATATGTTGTGTCATTTGTTCAGATATGAAAAGAATCATGATTCTCTGAAAAGAGCCAAGAATGTTGAGTGAGGGCACCTTGGGCTGACTGTTGACTCTCAGCCTCTCTGAGTCTCTATTAGGTCAGATCCAGACAGTCTTTGTGCGAAGGCCAACAATATAATGCATGAGAAATATGCCATGCAAAATGCACAGATCTCAGTAGATACAAATTATAGTTTTATTTATATTATCCTTCAACTTATAGATCATGGCTGGCATGTTAATGACAGGCTTCTAGGATGTGACAGATATTTTTGTTAAAATACTATTAATCCTTTAGGACATTAATAGAGAATAGGAATAAAAATCCCTCAATGTTTATGCTCTCACTGTTTGATTTTTAGAGCAATATTTAGATGGTTGGTCTGAAGTTTTGAGCACATATTTTCAGGATATTTTTAGTTTAAAAAATCAGTGCATTATCCTCTATGAGGTTAATGGAGATTAGGGGATGAAGTTCACAATACTATCAATGTTAATTAAAAATCCCAGATCTCTCAGATTCAATAAGTTGGAGGGAAGTTGATGACCTGGCTTGAGGATACAACTGGTGTTACCCAAGGTTCTCCTTCTATTTTGTCTATGCTTCATCCATAAGTGCACACCCATTCTATAAACTCTATCCTCAGTGTGGCCTCCTCTGCTCAAGAATCTGCCATGGCTCCCTATTGCTCGGTGGGTTTTCTGGAGTCTGGATGATGCCGTCTGTCTTTGACATTATTCTCCCAATTGCATCCATTGATGATCTGTGTGCATGTGACCATTACTGTGCTACCTGTTTACTGTAGAGTTGCTCATTAGTTTGGGCAAGATTATCTTGCCCTGAGGTGCATCTCCAGAAGCTGCTGCTATCATGATTTTCCAGGCCATCTCTCCTATAAGAATCAGCTGCTTTCTGAACTGTGTTTAGGTCAACCTTGCTTCCTTCAGGGATTTTCCCTCAAATAGACTAGAAAGGAGGACCATGCCCCTGAAGGTGGTACATTGTACTAAACCACAGCCAGTTGGAGAATTTTCACAGATGGTTTGCTTTTGAAGATGATGAAATCTTGGTGACTAAGAGTGACCTACAGATCCCTGTTAGGAACAGCAGCCCCTTTTAAGAAACTGCTTGGTTACTACGTACATACCTCATTTATCCTGGAGACTGTGAACAAGAGGGGGTGGATTTGATTCTGTAAAAGGACATAGTTTCTATCATGGCATTTATTCAGAATATACTCTAATAAAGTTCACCAAATGCACCAAAACTATGGGTTCTCATGGATCTTCTTACCTGATCATTGAATCAGGAAGATTTCCAAATGTTGGCTGGTTTGACTATTCCTATGTGAAACAGATGAACCATAGCCATGGGGTGACAACAATGAACGGTTTGCTTAGAACAGTGTGTAAATTTTATATTTCTGCAACAAATGATCACAAATGAAGTGACTTAAGGACTAGAAGTTTATTATTTTATTGTTTTACAGGCTAGAAGTGTGATTTAGTTTTCATTGGATTAAAACCAAGGTATGAACAGGACTGTGTTCCTTTTCGGAGGCTCTAGGAGAGAATCCATTCCCTTGTGTTCTGCAGTTTGTGGAGGCTGCTCGCATTCTTTGGCTCATGGCCCTGAATCCATCCTCAAAGACAGCAATGTTGAATCTCTTTGACCATTGAGTCACCTTTGTGGTTCCCTCTGAGTCTTCCTTGTATCTCTTTCTTCTACTTTTTTGGTGGTACTAAGATTTAAACTGAGGGCTTTCACATTGAGCTACTTCCCATTTTTTTTTTTTTTTTTTTCATTTTGAGGCAGAGTGCTCCTAAGTCACTAAATTTCCCAGGCTGTCTTGAATTTATGATCTTCCTGTTTCAGTCTCCCAGAGTGCAAGAATTACTGGCATGTACCACTGTAACTGGCTTCCATCTTCCACTTTTAAGAGCCACTATGACAGCATTTGACCATTCTGAGTATGCATGATAATAATCCTGTTCAGCTTCTTAGCAATCTTAATTAATCCCATCTGCATCCTTTTTGCTATGTTGCTTATCATATTCTCATTTTGAGGGGAGCAGTTATGATGCTGACAATACACACAGACTAGGATATAAGGTTCCCAACTCCACTTTTGCTTCACCCAGAGTGAAGGAATTATATATGCAAGAGATACCCACACTGAGGTCCCATCTACTGAGAAAATATTGGCCATGGCTATGATAAAAACCTGGATAAGTCCATCAGATGTCTTAGTTATTTCCTTTCACAGAGACACAATACCTAACACTTGCAATGTAAGGGAGGAGAGGTTTACTTTGGCTGGCAGTTTCAGTCTGTGGATGGCTGGTTCTGTAGTAGAAGCAGGACAGCAGAAGGGCGTGGCAGAAGAAAAGGTGCTCAGGTGCTCAACATATGGTAGTCAGGAAGCAGAGAGAAGGAAGGAGCCGGAAAGGAGAACACCCTTTCATGTCATGCCTACCGAGATTCTGAACCCACCTCCCAATAACAAGGCAGTCATCTACTCATCAGTGGACTAATTCATCCCCACCATATAATCATCTTCCAAACAGATGAAGACATTTCAGATCTAAACCATGACAGTCAAGTCACTGACCATTAGCCAACCCTTCCTAAAGGAAAATTTACTAATACCTGCTACATACTAGAGAGTTGGAGATGCTGGCTGTCTTCTGCCGAGTAAGACCACAGGTGAATGCCACAAGAGGGAGGCAATGATGGCAGTTTCATGCTCCAGTTATCCTTCAGGCATTCACAGAGGAATGAGAAAAACATCTGCGCTCTGTCCTCACACCATGCAAGTATCTCATGGGATCAATGTGACACACACCACCCTTGTTACCTGAGGCTTTTTTCTCACTTTATGTAGTGGCTGGTCCCTAAGAATTTGCTTGTGTGGTTTCATCATACTGGACAACATTGCCCTCTCGATCCATGTTCTCTACTCAATTTATATATCACTCAAGTCTCTTTTCCACCCTCACTGTTCCCAGAAAAGCTTCCACAATTTCCTCCTCCGGCTGGGTGAGGTAGATTTTAAGTGCATTTTCATATCTTTTTTAAAAAAAATAACTAGACCATAAACTTCAATTCCTAGAAACCATGTTTTCTTAAGAATTTGGAAAACAATAAGAACTTTTTTTCTAACTCAAGTTTCTGATCATTAGAGGACATATACCCCAAACCAGATTACTGCATGAAGATCCCTTTATTTACTTTAATAATGACTATACAGTGCTCAATAACCATCAAGCTTATAAACTCTAGTACACTGTGACAGAGTTCACTGTGGGTTCATGAATGGGTTGTCTCAGACCAAGGTAGAGTGGTACCTTTCATTTGCCATTTTATATTTAAACATTGATCTGCAAATATGAGCAAACTTTGAGCCATAGAACATGGCTTGCAGAGCTGATTCCACATCCCTTAGCCTTGTGAAATTGAGCTGTGGGTCTGCATGTGTCAAGTGCAGAATTCACCAGACACAAGTGCGCATGGTCAGTCTGGCCACTGAGAAGGGTCTAGCTCTTCTGTGTTAACAGCAGAGAGAGGAGAGAAGGGGGATGTGCGATCTCAGATCCTCCTCAGGGTAAAGGGGGTGGGGGATATCTTTGAGACAGTAGCCCTGCCTACTCGTAAAATTTAGCTCATTGAATCCAGACTGAACAATTGGACTAGATGTTTCTCCTTTGGGGAAGAAGAGCGAGTGAGAAGGTGGAGAGAGGAACAAAATTCTCTCTGTGACACTTCTCTGCAGTGAGGAACATGGATAGAAATGTAATGGAAATTACCATTTCTTTGAGGTGAAATGGGAGCACAGGGGGAAAAGCACACATGACTGCCCTTCCGGGCACCTTGGGCTTTGTGTCC
The DNA here is from genome assembly GCF_000276665.1 of Chinchilla lanigera. Lineage (NCBI taxonomy): Eukaryota > Metazoa > Chordata > Mammalia > Rodentia > Chinchillidae > Chinchilla > Chinchilla lanigera. The sequence continues at coordinate 22,532,287 of NW_004955433.1, read as the reverse complement.
CCAGCAAGGTGTGTGAGACTGACCCAGGGTAGCTATCACCCTGCTTGCTGACAGGATGGGTGAATGGATAGCTGAATGGACAAGGGGTGGCAGAGGCTGATAGATGTGCCTTTCCTTCTGGTCATGAGCCTTTCCTTCTTCTTCTGAATTACTGATTAACTGTGCTTCATGAGGTATTAGAAATGGAACTCAGCTTCATGGATCTGTTACTGAAAGTGCCCCAGAATCTTCTGCACCGTCCCTTTAGCCCTACCCATCAAGGAGGCATGTTGTCATCGGAGGTGAGCTCCTTCCTGGGATAGGGATGGGGCTATAGGATACAGGCAGAAGCTGAGAGTGTCATCCAGACTCTGGGATCAGGGCTCCTTGTCAACTTGATGAAGTGAGCTCTGTTTGGAGTAAAGCCTTGTTATCTGACCAGAGCTGACACAGTGGAGAAGTTGAAAAAGGAGGTAGATGGAAACCAATGGCAGGTGGTAGAGTCATACAGCTCTCTTTGCTTCCTCTGTTATGATGAAATGGAAGTAGAGTGAATATGTGCAAGGACTAAAGGGACTAGTGGCTGTGGACCCAGGGAAAAGATGAGGTTTCAGGACTCTGTAATCTCAGCAGAGAACTGGATAGGAAATTGGAGGTAAGAACCCCACTGTAGGAGTTGGCTCACACAGACAAAGATTAAGAGGGGCTCTTGGAAGCTAAGGTCTCTTCTCTGAATCCACAGTATGCAGCCAGCACAGCACACATACTGAATGCTCTGGGTTGGGTGACTTTGGTTTGAGGAGCATGCTATTTTCCCTCATCGGGGAGATAGACCAACTTTACTATGCACTGAGGCATGTGCTGCTGGTGAATCTCCCTTTGACAAGGACTTGCCAACTGAGCCATACAGGGGTATACCAATGACCCTAGCATCTGTTAGTTTCTTTAAAGATGACAGAAAGCTCTCTAAATTCACATCTCTGTTGGGGAGTGGTCCAGTCCATGACTGGTAGGTAAGGTTCAACTTGGGACAATGTTAAAGGATCATTCTAACTCCAGAGGTCCCCATAGGGTCACCTGAGGCTACCACAGGGTCTGCGTCCCAGTTGAAATTCTGTCTCTGCTACATATCCTTGTTCTCTTCCCTGTCACAGCTTTTAATTTGAAGGATATGCTTAATAAACATCCTGCTTGCTAAACATCTTCATGGGGAAGCAATCTGTGACTCTCTCTTTTGTATTGTGTTTAATCTGGTTTAGAAAAGCCAGGAGTGAGTTTAGGTTGAGCAGGAAGGGATAAATCAAAACTGTAAGGCCAAGGTTTGTGTAAGACTTAATTTAGATTGAAAATTCCAACAAAATTTGTTCAAGATCTCATCGATATGCTAAGAGTACTTCCTGAGAAGACTGTGGAAGCCAGACTGGGCCCCACAGAATTTGACATCTCATTCCACTGATGTTCAAAAACGATACCATAATGTGAAACAGGATGATGTTCATCCAAAAGGAGCTGGCTCATGTTACCTGGGGAAGGAGACCTGTGGGGTCCTGGGCCCACTCAGGGAACATTCCACCTGAATAGCTACTTCTGAGCTACTTTTTGGTTACTATTTGGAAAGTAGAACCACTGATTCTGAAATTTGCAAATAGAATTGAAATGATTTCACTCAATAATGTGGTCTACAATGAACGAATGTAATAGAGTTGAAATGGTTTTACCCATTAGTATGGCCTACAGTGAATGTTCCCTATGAGACAGGAGAGAGGTAAACTGGAGAGAGTAGCATGAGTTCCGGGTCCCAATCTGTGCATGGCCAGACTGTTGAGTAAATTCCCCTCCTCCACATCCGTAGAACTGCATAACAGGGAGCAAACCCTCTCCATTTCAGATTTGTTGTGGGAATTGAAATAAGAAACTCCTTTTGCTCTACCTCCATCCCATGCAGCTCCTGAGAAGATACGCTCTTTTCATATATTAATTTCTTATGGATCAGCTATGTTTTGAATATCATCCATGTGCCAGGTGCTGATCTAAGAACTAAAAAATACAGGTCACTGTGAAACATGGCCCTAGCCTTGAGTAACGCTCAGTTTCATGTGACAACATGGTTGTAAGCACCACAAGAGAGTCAGAGTTCTTGGCCCCCCAACCCTGGAGTGCAGAATTGGGGGACTGTTAGGGCTTGGATATTGCACATCTGCCAAGCCCACTGGAATCTGGTATACCAAGATTGCCAGTGAAGGAGTTCCCTTGAAGCCATTTAGGAACAAAACTTTCTCTGAGAGGTCAGTACCGTTTCTAAATCCTCACATTTCCGTGGATATAAGGGTATGAAGGCAAACTGGAAAAGCAGTCAAGAGTCCAAATACCAGTACAGTAATGAAGAATCACTTCCTCTCCCAGTTACTGGCCCCATCTTGAAGTCACTATGATTGCTAGAATGTCCAGTATTCTTTGTCCATTTGTTACTATTTTATCCCTCAGTGTCCATGGAGAGAACCAGGATTTGTGATGCTTGAGGATTGTTTTAGCTGAAATTTGTAATCAACAAGATCTACAGTCAATAGGTACAGGGTAAAATAAATAATCACATGAAGGTATCCAACCATAGTTTAATGAGAGTGATTCATCACTTTAAGCAAAGTACAATTGGTCCCAGAAATTGGAATCAGATCCTTTAACAGGGGACAGGCTGTCTGGGGAAGAAGTCAGGGAGTAGATAGGTATATGTGAGATCACAGGCTAGATAGTCCTGTTGAAGCTCCTATACACAAAAAATAGTCCCCTCAGCAGCAAAGATGTCACTAATCAACATTTGTAAATTACATTTATGTGTAAAAATTGTTAGTGCAAAACCATTTAGTGTCCAAAAACACAAGTGCTGATTAACTAGTGAAGAAAGTACTAGTAAACTCATTAAGAAATACAGTATGTTTTTGTCTTTGCATTGGCCTGAGCATTACAATTAGCATCCACACCTACACAAAATGCAAATATGGTTGTAAAATCAATTTTGAAATTTGAGGTCCTTAAGCTTCTTGGTTTCCATGCCAACAGGGCACATCTGACACTACTTGGATTTCGATTGCATGAAAAGTACATCTTGTTCTTAGTCCTTCCCAAGTGTCCAAACATGTGGCTGACAGTTTGTACTTTATATGTAAAATAGGAGCCTGTATTGTGAGAGCTACTTTTGTGGGACTTTTTCTTACTCACAAATGAAAGCATCTATGCTTTTCCTCTAGGCAATGTCTGCCTTTTGTGGGAGCTCCTTTTCAGTAGATCTTTTCTTTCCTGCTGACTCAAAATCTCAGTCTAAAACCCAACTCAAACTCTCCTTCATTCTACCACTTTCCAAGCTGTACCTCTTCTTTTCACCTCCAAATTTCTTCTATCCATTAACATTTTATTTATGGAGACTGAAATTTAACTTTTGTATCATGTTTCATGTGTCATGAAATAGTGTTCCAACCCTTTGCAAATACAGAAATATTTTTAGCTTGAGTGCCATAAAGTAATAATGCCATATAGGGTTATGGTTTACCCAAGTTGGGTACCAGTATTTTAGTGGAGGAGGATGCAGTCAGTGTCAGGTAAAGACACAGCCAGACCTAATTCCATTGTGTTTGTGGCCCCAATTGCTCCCAAACTTCTTGAAATTATTTTCACCTTTCATCTTTTAATATCTTGCTCTTCCCCTTTTTCTCATTATATGAACCTCATCCTTCTATTGAAACTTCTCTTGAAAATCTTTAGAAATATCCAAGTTGTCAAACCCATTGGGCACTTTCAGTCCCCCAATGTTGAGCCTTTTACTTACAGTCTTTGTCTCAAAACTACTCCTTCTGTGACCTGCATGACCTCTCCAGGCTGTCTATCATATCTAAATCCTCTCTCTTTTTTCCTTCTTTTTCACTCAAACATGTTTCCTTTGAATGTCTTTGTCCTTTTCTTCTCTGTCTTTCCATTATTTACTTTGCTAATCTCATATCTGGGTTTTAAAAAAGACCATCATGTGGGTGGTCCTCCAAACGCCATACAGCTCCTCACCACTAGAACTAGAGCTCACAGTGTACCAAACATTCCAACCTGAATGTCAGGATGCATCTTAAATACAGCATGTCTTAAGAACAAAAAAGAACAGAACAAAACAGAACAGAACAGAACAGAAGAAAACAAACAAACAAACAAAAAAACAACAAAAAAACCCCACACAAACCAAATGACAAAATTTGGTTGTTCTTGACATTTGCTCATGAGCCAATTTTTAAGACAAATGGAGCTCTGTCCTGGTGTTGGGGCCAAGTGTATAGTCTTAGTTTTGTTACCACATCCTTCATCTGAGAAGTATATTGAGACTTCACCAATAACCTGATATGCTGGAAGATCAGGCTCCAGTGACTGGGAGGAACATCTTTAATACACAAGGTCAGTTTGGAGGCTGTGTGGAGTTTCTGATGAAAAATTCCTCATTTACATTAATGTTGCCACCATCCTTGTAGCTACTCAGATAGAGAAGTCTTACTACTGTTATTATTTTTATTATTTCTCTTACTGTCATACCAGTTGTTTTCCTATCCTTGTGCCTCCAACCCTGGCAATATCTAAACACTTCTTTCCATGCTGCTTTTTCCCAGTTATTCTCTTTTCAATTCCTGCTCAGCATTTGGCGACTCACTCTTAAGTAGCCTTTTCTCCTCTATTCTTTTCCTTACCTAGTCTAGCATATATATAGTCATCCAATTAATCCTCCTATATAACATTTCTAAATTTTCAGAGACCTGATCAGAATTTTCAGGGCTTCCCCATTACCTATAGAATAAAGATAATTATGATGTTCTAACCTTCAAAATCATCCCTATCTATAACTTCTTTGGGTAGGTTTATTCCTAAGTATTTTATTCTTTTTGTGCTATTAAAATGGAATTTTTTCTTAATTTTAACTTCTAACAGTTAATTATAGGTTTTTAGAAAGACAACTATTTTTCAAATGTTAATTTTGTATCCTGCAACTTTACTAAATTTATTAGTGCTAACAATTTTTTGGTGGACTATTTAAGATGTAGTGCATCTAAGATCATATCATCTACAAATGGAGACAGTTTTATGTCTTCCCTTTATTTCTTTATCCTGTTTAATTGCTCTGGCTAGGACTTCGAGTACTACATTGAACAGAAGCATTGACATTCTTAAAGGATACTAGACACAAATAGATGGGAAGACATCAGATGTTCATATATTAGAAAAATTAATATTGTTAAGTTGTTCATACTACTCAAAGCAATCTATGAATTCAATGTAGTTCTTATGAAAATCTCATAGGCCAGTGGTGGTGAACCTATGCCACACATGTTATTGTGTTCTGCTCTTAAGACAAAAGAGCTAATATATGAGTTGTTTTTTGTAAATTAAAACTTCAGTATTCAAGTTTCACTGAAATGTTTACATTTTGTGGTAAATAAGTGGGTTTTGGTTGCAGTTTGGGGAGTCAGTTTATAAAATGTTCACCATCTCTTCCACAGACTTTTATATACAGCAACAGAAAAAAAATCCTACAAGTCACAAGAAGTCACTGAAGATCCCAAACAGATAAAGTAATCATGAGCGTGAAAAACAAATCTGAGAGCAGCACATTTCCTGCCTTAAAAATAAATTACAAATCCACAATGAACAAAACAATATAGTACTGACAAAAATTAGACACAGACATCTATTGAACAGAAAAGATATCCTTGGAAATGAAATCTTCAAATACAAGGTCCAACTCATCTTCTATAAGAATATCAAGAATACTACATGGGGAATGGGTAGTCTCCTGAATAAATCATGTTGGGAAAACTGAACATCTACATGCAGAAGAAAGAAATTGAACTCTTATTTTAAACATAAAAATCAGCTCAAAATATACTAAAAACTTAAAACTAGTACCTAAGACCACACGATTTCTTGAAAAAAAAAAAAAAAAAAACAAAGAGGAAAATCTTGGTGACATTGGTCTCAGCAATGATGTCTTAGATATGACATCAGAAGCACAGGCCACAACAGAACAGTAATTATGAGGGGTTATATGAAACTAAAAGTCTTCTGTATAGCAAGAAAAACAACCAAAAGTATGAAAAGGCAACCTGTGGATTGGGAGGAAATATATGCAAATCTCTATTTGATAAGGAGTTGATTTAGTTTAAAAAATATATAAGGGTCTCCTACAACTCAATAGCAAACAAACAACAAATCTACCATACTCACAACAGAACCCAACTACAAAAATAGGCAAGGAAGCTAAGCAAATAAATCTCCAAAGAAGACACAAAAACAGGTAACAGATATGTGAGAAATAACATAACTCGGGGCTGGGGATTTAGCTCAGTGGCAAAAGCACCTGCCTGGCAAGTGCAAGGTCGTGAGTTTGGTTCCCGATACTGGAGAAAAACCAAAAAAAAAAAAAAAAAAAAAAAAAAAAAGAAATAACACAACTCATCATCAGGCAAATTAAAACTGAAATTACAATAATATCTGTTAGATTTTCTATCATATAAAAGATGAAAAACAAAGAAATGTTAGTGGGAATCTGGTAAAAGGGAACCTTCACACACTGTTGGTGGGAATGTAAATTAGCAGAGCCATTATGGAAAACAGTATGGCACTTCCTCAAAAAATTAAAAATAGAACTACCATGTGATCCAGTAATCTCTCTTCTGGGTATATATACAAAAGATATAAAGTCGGTATGCTGAAGAAATTCTTTGCACCCTGATATTCCTTTCGTTATTGTCCACAGAATCAAGATTTGGAATTGGTCTAAGTGTCCATGAAAGGTTGAATGAATAAATAAACTGTAGCATATGTATACAGTGTAGAGCTACTTTCCCTTTAAAAGGAAGGAAATCCTGTCATATGCAATGTAGGTAAAGCTGAAGGATATTAGATTAAGTAAAATAAGCCCAATATAGAAAGACACGTGCCTCATGATCTCACCTATATGTGGAATCTAAAAATGAACTCATAGAAGCAAAGAATAAAACTGGTGGTTACCAGAATCTGAGGGGATGAGAACTGAGGGAGAGGATGATCAAAGGGTTTAAAATTTCAGTTAGAATCAATAAGCACTAAGGAGCTATTGTACACACCATGGTGACCACAGATAATAACAATGTATTGTGTATGTGAAAAATGATGAGAATTTAAAAATGGTCTCATTACAAAAAATATTTTACATAGTGGAATATTACTAATTTAGAAAGAAAGATAAACTCAAGGCTTTTTTAGGCAAATGGATGCAACTAGAGACCATACTCATAAGTGAAATAAGTCAGACTCACATATGTAAACATCACATTGTCTCCCTAGTGTAAGAACCTGAAAGAGTAAATAAAATCTAAAAGGTAGAGTAGATATTGTAAAAGGGAAAGAAATTGCTCAAAAGGAAAGAACAACTGGGATGAAGGAAAAGAGAAGACAGAAGGGAGAGTATGTATATATGCATACCCAAGATAGCAAAGATAATTGTACTACTAATTTTTATTGTTTTATTGAAGGAACAGTTAATGTTTAATTGTTTGATCAATCTTACATGCCTACATTTGTTTATCTGAGTAACCAATTTGAAGGTAACAATATGTCATAGAACTACCATTGTTAACTTCCTATTGCATCTGAAAATCTATATTGTTTTTATGTTGCTTTGTTTATGTCTCTGTGTTTGTTAATATGTTTTCATTCTTTTATATTTAAAATAAAAGGGGAGAATGCAAAAAAACCACATGTGAGATCATTATATGTTAATTAGTCTGACTTAGTCATTCCACAATGTACAAATGTATAAATATATATATATATATATTGCAAAAGAGAAAAGAAGAAAAATCAGAAGAATTTCTACTACTTGTGACCACATGTGTGGACCTGGAAGACATTAAGGGTAATACATCAGTCATATAATGATGAATATCCCTTGATTCCTCCTAAGGTGATGCATCTAAAATAGTCACATGTATAGGAATAGACAATAGAATGATGGATGCAGGGTCTGAGGTGGTAAATAGGAAGTTTTTCAATTGGAGTAATGTCACAGTTATATAAGATGATCAAGTGCCGGTGATCTGCTACACAGTTTATTGCCTGTACTTACCAATTAGGTATTGTGCACTAAAGTTCTTTGAAGAGAGTAGGTCTCAGGTCTGATGGTTTTAACACATGCACACACATACAGACAGTGCTATAGAGACAAAGGAAATTTTGGGAGGTGAGGGGTATGTTTGTTACATTGACCATGTTGAAGATAACACAAATTCACCGAATTGTAGACATTAAATATGTTTAATGCTTGGCAGACCAGTTGTAACTCAATAAACTTGGGGAAGGTGTGTGAAAACATCCCTGTCTGCTCTTGAGCTCCTTTCACTAGTGCTCCCCACTTGCAACCCCCATGCTGCACCAGCAATGAATTTATGAAAGACATCCCTCAAGCCAGTGGAGAAACAGGGCCTTCTTTGTCCAGGGTCTGAGTGTCTTGGTGCATTATCAAGCCTTTCTCTCAGTGTATAGAAGAATATGGTAGCACAACTGACACACATGCTATACATTTGGCCTCCAAACCACACCAGAGTCCTGTTATCAGGCCTATGGTGTTCCAGTGAGGCAGGAGTCAGACTGGTAGATGCAGGGTCCTCTGAGTGTCTTCAGATCAGGTACAACTTGGCTCCAATGACTCTCAAGATGTGGAGTGTAGCTAATGGCAGCATGTGATGGTCTCATGTCTCCCATGATGGGCAAGGAGAGTGGTGATGAAACAGGCAGGCCCTGAATCTTGACTGACTTATTATATGCATCACTTCCCTCCTCCCCCTTCTAACATGCAGGCAAGGTTCTTTTCATGGTTTGCCACTCAAACCCAGAACCCAGAAAAGGGCCTAGTGAGAATATAGTAAATATTTGTTGAATGAATACACTGAATTTGTTAAAGAAACTTGCAGCAAACTCAAATACAGAAGCAAATTCATGTTCTTGGATGGTTAAGTTTTGTTGAGTCGAGAGTTTCTCTTTTAGTCCTAGAACAAGGTGAGCACCAGAAATGCAAAAGAGGCCAACCATTTCTTTAACAGGCAGCCCCTGAATGGTCTCTGACCAAATAATATTTGCAAAACCTCTGACTATGAGTGTCCAAAGGGAACAGTATGCCACTCTCATTGGGAAATTTGTTTATAAATCTGAGCTTATCCTTTTAATTTCAAGGGAAGACGAGAAAACCTTGCAATACATTAAGGGATATGACAAGGAACGTGTGAAAAGGAAAGACCTGTGAATTCTTTGGTGCCTTCAAATCACTGCTAAATTGTCCTCTCTTGTCAAAGTGATGTTTGTGCCCATTTTTTTTTTTTTTTTTTTTGGTTATTCTCCGGTACCGGGAACCGAACTCATGACCTTGCGCTTGCCAGGCAGGCGCTTTTGCCGCTGAGCTAAGTCCCCAGCCCCATTTGTGCCCATTTTAGAGAGGACAGATTTTAAGGGGAATGTGTTGAGGCCAGTGATCAGTAAGTTATCTAGGTGTTACCCGTCCTTGGCAGCCAGTAGCACAGCAGAAACATGGGCTGGCAGCTGCGGAGGCCCCCACCCAGGCTTTCTTGAATTTCAGATATATTGGAGTGTTATCACTGATTGGAACAACTCTTCCCGGGCTTGGGGTTCTTAAGGAACTCTTGCAGAGCGCTATCCTAGTCTAGCTACTCAGGTCTCAGAATCTCCATGGAGCAAAAAAAAAAAAAGCTTACAGAACTCTCTGAAGATTTTTCTTTACTTTATGGCAGCACAGTGACTAGCTGAGATGGTCTGCACCGCCACTGAGGAATTTCCGGTAGAGAGTCTTTGTAATTCTAATCCTACTGTGATAGCTGCCCTGAAGAACAGTCCTGTTCTTCATCCACCAGTTGGGAAGTTGGTTGAACCTGTAGGCATATAGGTGGGGCTCTGCGACATATCAGTTCCTGGACTGGTTGAGTTCTTTTCATTCATTATTCAAGCCTCTTCTCATTCCCCAAGTCTCTTCTTCCCCAGGATGCATGCCGGGCTATCAGGCTCTTGTCTTGGGCCATATCCCAACTTTCTGTCACAATTGTACAAAAGCAATGGGCCCTCCTTACTGAAGACATCTCTAACTACATCAAATCAACACCATCGAGGCTGTTAGTATAGCCCCAAACTGTAGGATGTAACATGTATTTTTGCCGCATTAATGATGGAGAGTACCTGTCTCACCACAGTCTTTCCAGCTATGAGTATTACTATTTTTATTAGTCTTTGCCAAAATAAAAGGTACACTGTGATGGAATTGCATTACTGGTTCAATTTTATTTCTTTAATTATCCAAGAGATTGAACAATTTTTCATATGTTGATTGGTCATTTGCATTTCTTCTTTTGCAATTTCTCTTTAACCTCGATGAATGAGTCTTTTTGCATTTCTTTCCATCCTCAGAAATGCAAGTATATTTTTCAGCTCCCCTTGGGTGAATTCTCAAATCAAAGCAGCCACGTTACATTAGTGCTGCATCGCAAGTGCATATGATTCTCTTCCTGTTCACCTTGTGCAGAATTCAACCTAGACTCAAAACTCAGCAAGAATTTGCAGATGTCTGCTTTCAGTTTTTGTATACATATATCTGTATGGATGCATGCATATATATTATATACAAATATACAGTCAGTTATGCTGTATTTATATATGCACATATGTAAATATAGTCAGTATATACTCAGTGTGTATATATATTAAAGTATGGGCCACATTTTAATAGGGAAGTTTGGGAGCTATCCCTTTAAGAAGATTATTTTCAAGTTGAACCAAAATGAGACTCTGAATCACAATATAGTTTACTTGGCAAGCAAAAGTCAAAACAAAACAAAAACTCAATTGCTTTGTAAATGCCTGAGAGTTATCTTCTTGGTCTAACAACACAGAAAGGAGTAATCTTTCCTGGTGGCCCAGGATGCAGTGTGGGTCTTTGTGCCCTCAGCCCGCCACTCCCACTGTCAGATGCAGAGATAGAAGTCAGGATTCTGGTGTTTAAATATTATACGCCTGTATGTTTCTAAAGCTCTATTGATGACACTTCCTAAGGCAGAAGAGGGTTTTTCTAGGTGAAAAGTGAACATTGGACATGTGCTCTTTCCTTGCACAGATGTTTCTGTCTATTTCTGGGGTATGCAGAGAGGGCTTATTCTGCCTGCGGAGGGGGCCCTCAGGAACAGCCGGGGTTTCCACACCCCAGTTTCCTGCATGTGCTTTCTCGTTTCCTCATATAGCTACTGCCAGGACCTGAGGTTTTAGGAGGTACAGATTGTGGCAGCTATATGGCCGCATTTATCAGGCCCTAAGACCAGGGAAACAAAGGCCAGGGAAATGCAAATAGATTTTATGGTTAAGATGACTTATTCAATAAACTCAGTTTATTAAAGTGCTCATAAAGTTGGAGATGCTCTATGTCTCCCTGTAGCCCACCTTATCTGACATCTTCTCCTTCCATTGCCTGCTCTCTCTCCCCTCTTCCTCTCTTTTCTTTATTTCTCTTATATTTTCTCTTCTGTCCCCTTATTTGTTACAATAACCACAAGTGAGAGGCTGCCCCAGATGAGGTTCACGTGCCACTGGTCTGTATATCCACCTGTGGCCACAGGGGACACTCAGATTGGTCAGAAATTCTGTCCATCCCCCCAGTTTGCGTACTTGCATGTTGCCCGTACTCTCTCTGTCCTGGCACTTCCGCCTTTCCCCAACTCATCCCATGCACCAGCCACACTTCACTCTATTTGTGGGTTTTGGAGTTGCTTTTCTGCCCAGGACTTCTGTCTTAAGCCATCCTCCTGGGGACAGAGAGGTTGCCTTTCAAGCTTGCAGGCCTTGCTCTTAACACACTTGCATTTTTGCTTTGTACACTCCTCATTGCAGCTTATTACTGATACTGAGAAGATCAAACTCTTGACTTCTGTCCCATAGGTGCTACTCCAAGTGGGCTGTTTCTGCTGTTCCCTGCTAGACAAGGACATTAATAACCACATACTCTTTAGAAGGAGGAAGGTGATGTCTGTTAGGAGACATTCACCCAATCATACCTTTCTAGTTATTCAAACACGTACTGCTGGGCTAGGGCTGAATATCTCTCAGAAACGGTCAGGCTGTGCCTGGAGTTGAAGCTCAGCTTTGGTGCCTCTACCTGCAGCAGGAAACCCAGACTAGAGCAGCAGAGAGGGTGCCAAAACAGTACAGGCCCTTGTAAGCAGAGTCAACAGCTCTCCACACACAGGCCTGTCATTTCCCTTCACTGGTCCCTGCTCCCCTGACAGACCTGCTGCAGTTGCATACGTCACTGGTGCCTGCTGAGTTGATGAGTGAATGAGCTGCGTCATGCTTAGACTTGAAGGACCAGTGTTGTACAGCCCATAAAAGAAGAAGAATCTAATGTGATACTTGACACGTCGTGTCAAAGCTGTCCTGCGATTCTAAAAGCCCAAACTGGAAGTAAACAGTGAAAAGCATATGGAGACATAGATTTCAACTTTACCTCATCATTGCTGTTGGGTGAGGAAATGGGCTGACTCCTAGGATGATGAACACCTTCACTGTGGAGATATTCAAGAGCAAGGTCTGTGGAAGGAATTCTTGTGGGGCTCAAATGATGCAATCATTATGATGTAATAATACACTTTTATATGCAGGGGAATATATCAACTCTGGAAAGGAAAGATAATAAAGCCCTATATTCCCAAGAAGTGCTCTAGCAGATTCTTTAATCTGGTGATCACTACTAAGTAGAAAAGGTGTATATGAATCCCATGCATCAGGAAAATGAAATTTTTCTCTGGCGGCATCTGTCCTCGAGCGCTCTGGTATAAGAGTCCTTGGGTGAAGGACTCTTACATGCATTTTCTCATTTACTCTTCAGGTGAAGATATGAGGATTAGGGATTTGATCCAGAATCAAAACCCATTTACCAGCCTCCCGATCTAGCGCATTTCCCATAACAGTTCACAAAGGCAAATTCTAGATGTGTGGCCGTGAAACGCTGGAGCCCCAGGAGCTCAGGACAGGGAGTGAGCAAGAGATTATAAGTAAGCAGTAGCTGACAGAGAAGGAAGCTAATGCTTTCTGAGCTTGCTGTGGGCTAGGCGGAGCTTTACCTGTACCATCTTATTTTCTGTGCTCAAGATGCATGAAAGTTAGATATTTTTATGCCATTTTCAAGTGATGAACATATCGCTCAAAGAGGTAAATACTCTGATTAACCTCACACAGGTAACAAGATCTGAGGCTGAAATATTCTTGTTGCCTTTACCACTACCCCTGTTAATTTTGTTGTTAGTAATACTAGCACTCCTACTATTGCCGCAAGTACTAATGTTAATATCACTCACCAAAACAGCTCGTACTCCCACCATATTACTAATAGTGCTACCATGCTTGATGTTCTTACTATCACGATTAGTAATGCTGCATCTACTATTTGGTCTTTCTCCTCCCACCAACGATACAAAGTCTAGAGTTATTCTGTGTATTTGGTGTGAGATCTGAGACTAAGTGCTTTATAGCTTTATCTAATTTAATTTTCATAACGATTTGGTGAGATTTATGATACAGTCTTTATCCAAAAGCTGTTGGTTATCCTTGCATTGTGGGATTAATATAGGAAGCGCCAACCTGTGTGAAAAAAATGGGAAGGATAGCTGGGATAACTGTACCGCTGATGTCTAATCCTTTATTGAAAGGAACAGTTAATGCTTAAATTTCTTTGACGAGTTTTGCATGTTTATATCTAGTAATCTGAATAATTAATTTGAAGACAACAATATGCAATATAACAACCATTGGTAAATTCCTACCATCTTGTCTAGTGAAGCTCTGTATCGTTTTTAATTTTTTAAAATTATTTTTTATTCTCTTTAATGGTTTGATCAGTCTTGCATTCTTACATCTGGTAATCTGAGCAATGTCATTGAAGATAGCAATATGTAATGTAACAACCACTATTAATTCCTATCATTCTGTTTTGAAAGCCTGTATCATTTTTATTGTTTTTGTGTTGCTTTGTTTTTGTCTATGTTGTTGTTATTTTGTTATTGTTTTTTTTTATTCTCTTAAAAAAAAAAAAGAATGTGAGGCAGAAAGTGGGGAGTTAGAAGTTAGTTTCCACGGGTCATAAAACACACATGCACACTTGTAATCTGAGTGGTCTGGGAGGCTGAGACAGGACAAGCATGTACCAACTTCCCACTACAAATATAATCATTATGTACTGCAAACATATACCAATACAAATTAAAATTTTAAAAATATGTACTTAAATATTTTCCAGTGTAAAGAAAATGACAAACATTAAAAACAAAAACAAAAACAAAAAACTGCCCAGCCTGGGCAATTTAGCAACTTAGTGAGAATCTCTGTCAAAAATAAATAAGAAAATTTAAAAAGAATTTTTCTAAAGGGAATTTAGCTCAGAGTTAAACAATGAACTGGATTGTTCAATCCCCAGTACTGCAAAACAAACAAAAAAACAGACAAACAAACATATAAGTGAGCAATGGTGTTTATTTTAGGTTTAGGATTAAAAAATAGCAGCCTTACTTTCCTTGGCTATTTTGTTTAGATTGGTCTCTGAAATTAAGCCAGGTAAGGACTGCAATAGCAGAAGAAATCTTTAAGAAGAGCAGTGACTGCTTTGGAGTGCCCATCTGAGCCAGGTTTTCTGTAAGGTGGTCTGTGGCTGCTGTTTCACTTAATTCTCCAGTTGCTATGGCAGATAAAATCCATCACCCCATTTTACGGATCTGGAAACTGAGGCTTAGCAAAGAGAAGGAGCCCCTTGCAGTTGGACATAGACCTGGATATGAGCCATGAGATATTCTCTGGGCCCTCCCACTTCAGCATGGGGCCTTTGAAGCAGAATTAAAATGTAAATCAAAACATAATTGGCTTTGTGTGCACAGTTTAGATAAGATTTACTTTTGAAGAATGACTTTGTGTTCTAACCCAGCAGGCCCAGCTCCACGAAGCCCAGTTGCACTTAATAAGGGCCGGGGAGCGGGGCCATAAATATTGCAAACGATGCAGCTTGAACGAAACGCCCTATGAACCGTAATAAAACCCCCGTGATTAATTCCAGGACGCGCTCTGTTCATATTAGACCTGCAGTGGCTTCCCTGATGAGATCAATACAGCGTAGCGGAGTGATCCTAATAGAAGTGTTATTATCTTTTAATCTTCGGGAAAATGCCAACTTCTCGAATCCATCACCAGGCCGCCTGCTTTATTTTCTCGGTGCAACCTTGAAGGCAGTTGTTTTCCCTGAAATGAAGATACATTAGAGTCTTTTCAAGGATTTATCAATAATAGGACCTGGGCCTTCTTTGCAGGGCCCACCGCTGAAAGGCGTATTTGTATGCAGAGTCAGAACTAGTCGCGGTGACCTTTGCTGTCAGCTGCTATTTTCCCAGCAGACAGAGGCCTCTGGAGAGTGAGCGGAAAGATAGATATTCACGGGAGGGAGAAGGGAAGCGAGAGTGGGAGAGAAACAATGCCCAAAACAAATCACCGAGGGAGGGCTGCGGGAAGTCAGGCGTGTCCCCTGCAGGACTTGGGCAGCAGAGATGGCCTTCATTGCCTGAGCCGGCAGCTGTCACCTTTTCTGCTGCTTCTGCAGGCCTCCAGGGACCTGAGCATAATGGAACCAGCCATGAGTCTTGGCGGAAAACGAAACGTCAGTGTCCCTTCCTGTGTGTCCAGGCAGGTAGGCAGGCAGGCAGAAAGCCAAGCATCTCTGAGTCTGGAGTCTTTGGAGGTGCTTAACCTCCAGCCCTTGGGAATCAGGCGAGTCTTGGATGTAGGGGTCCCTGGTAAGCTTGCTGAACTCCTCCCTGGGAGGCAGAGGTCAGTGGGCCATGGCTCTCAGAGGCAAAAATGAATCAATTCACTGATGACAAAGTGGAAAAGCCTGGGAGGCTGCCACCCACCATTCCCACCTGTGTCTGGACCCACACCAGCTGCATTCTCCTGAGTTCTAATGGAAAGGTCAATTGGGACTCAGTAGACAGCCTCAAAGAAAGCCGGGGAGAAGCAGGACATGATGGAGCATACTTGTAATCTTAGCACTCTGGGAGGCAGGGCCAGGAGGACTCGGCTTATGCAATTCAGATGCTGGAGTCCAGCATCTAAAGTAGAATATACAGAAGAGAGACTAGGTAACTTTAGCAATTTAGCAGGAAGACCTTGTCTCAGAATAAAAATTTTTAAAGACTGATATATAGCTCAGTGAGAAGGCCCTGGGATTTATTCCTTGTACTGAAAAAAAAAAAAAAAAGGAAGCCAACAAGAGCTCATGGGAGGGTGGAAGAGTGCTCAGTGCCTCAGTGTCCTTCTTCTGACTCCCTTCCTTAAAGGAACAGAGCATCTCTGAATGGCAGCCACGGAGAAGCTGGACATCACTGGGTCTGACCTCCATCTTGCACAGAAAGGGAGACTGAGGCCACAGAGGGGAAGTGACTAAGCAGTAGGTCTCACAGTGGGTGATCTACAGGGTGGGATCTCCTGGGCTGGGCTTCTGCCTAGGGCTCTCTCCACCTCAGGATGCTCTCTGCTGTCAGTTTGGGGCTCAGGTTCCCTCTATTTGTCAGCTCTGTTATGTGCTGAGGCTTCTGAGGTCTGCATGTTATCATCTGCATTCAGCTACACACAAAGGAAAATGATACATGGAAGATCTTGTGGGAAACATGAGGACCAGGAAGTACATATGATGACACTTAGGTTTTGCCCAATGCAACTGAACAGAACTCAGTTATGTGGCTCCACCTAAGAGCCAGGTGTTGGAAAGTGTCATCTGCAAATGCATCACAGAAGGAGAGAGCGTGGAGCTTGGAAGCAGCTGGCTCATCTCTGCTCAGAAAACCCATCTATAAAATAGGAGCCATAGTTTGGAGTTTAAGTGTCCACCAAACACCCATGTAGAAAAGGCTTACTCCTTACATATTGTGAGGTGGTGGAAACTTTAAGAGATGGAGCCAAGCAGGAGGTCTTTGGATCACAGATAGCCCACCCCGAAGGGGAAGATGGGGCTCCGGTGGCTTCTTTTTCCACTTTTTCTGCTTCCTGTCCACAAGGGGAATGTTTTGCTTTCTCAGCACAATGTGCCTCTTCCTCACAGGTCCCAAAACAATGGAGTCAATCCATCATGGACTGAAACCTCCAAAACCGTGAGCCCAAATAACACTTTCCTTTTAAAAATTGATTTATCACTGGTTCTTTTTATGGTGATGAAAAGCTGACCCACACAATAGGGGTACAAATAGCCCCTTTACATGGGCTATAGCAGGGGCTTAAAGCAAACAAACCATCAGGAGAGTTTCTGATAAAGAGTAGGTGCTAAGGAAATGTCAATCCTGTCTGCTTGCTTTTGCCAGTCCTTCCATCCACACACTAGAGAATGAAACCCAAGTCTGAGTCTCACCTCCAAACTGTAGTACTAGATTCCTGGTGGTTGGGTGCTGCCCTAGGTGGAAATATAAAAAGGTAGCTTCTACATTTTTATCTGTCGTTGAAGCTTGCCTTGACTTAATGGAGCTCTCTAGCAGATGTCAGGGAAAGTCCTCATCAGCCCCTTGGCCCTTTCCTAGTGTCCCTGCTTTCTTCCTTTTACCTCTCCCATTATTCTGAGATGGTGATCTGAGTCCAACAAGCAATACTTGATTCTTTAGATTCAGCTTTGCCATTCCTGTGTTCTGGAGGGGGGCACATTGTCCTAAAGTAAAAGTATTAACAGCATTTGAGTGTATTTTTGTTTCCTTCACTTATGAATTTGTGACCTCAGGATTGTGACCTTGCTTTCTTAGCTTCATTTGGATTATATGAACCCTGTAAAAAATAAAACCAAAGGAGGTCACCATGATAAAAGAAAGTCATAGCTGAAAAATGGCTGGGCTCAAAGCCCAGCTCAGATGACACTGGCAAAGAGTTTGCCCAAGAAAGTGGCAGCAGATGTCCCTCATGTGGATACTCCTTATTTTCCTCCACCCTAGAGGTTAAGGTGCTTAGCGAAGGCTGATCATAGTGGCAAGATTGGGGTTGGGGATAGTACTCAGGGTCTGTCTCCTCCTTGAGTAGTGCTAAAGAATATGAGATCCTAGCAAAGTTTTATGTTTTCTTTTCCCCAGATTTCAGCTGGATCATGCTTTCCAGTGTCATTGGTTTAGGTTCACTGGATACCATAACAACCTGGAGTGGAGCAAATCCATATTCTCAGCTGCTCACAAACCTGAGGGGAACTTTTATTTATTTATTTATTTATTTATTTTTTTTTTTGGTTTTTCTCCGGTACTGGGAACCGAACTCACGACCTTGCACTTGCCAGGCAGGTGCTTTTGCCGCTGAGCTAAGTCCCCAGCCCCCTGAGGGGAACTTTTAGTTTTCCAGGATGTTATTTCACCAAACTAACTCTCTGCACCCCACAGAGCTTTTAGCACCCAGCAGATAGACTCTGAACAAACTCAACAGAGATAAAGGCAAACAAGACAGGTGAGAAGCAGTGTGTGTGTGTGTGCGTATGTGTGTGTATGCAGGGGTAGATTCTTGCTGTGGGATATAGATGCCTTCCTGTGTATCTTGGGCCACCTGTTCTTCGTGTACTGAAGCACTTTCAGTTTTATCAGAGCACCTTAAGTTTAGTGAAGCACTCTTAACAGAGGGCAGGGTTGTGGTGAGGGAGGGTATCAAACATGTTTCCCATTCCCAAACCCATCATATTCTTGCTCAGCTGCCCTCACTGTATCTAATCAAGGTCCTACAGACATGTCAGGACCTCTGGAAGCCTCTGATGATCTTGAGTCAAGGAGAAACTCCTTTCTCCACATACACACACCTATTTTCTGTTTCCCTGGAGGCAGTTCTCACAGTCCCTCTTAGATTCCTTAATGTACATCTTCTCCCTTCTGCTAACCATAGTAATAATTATAATTACTTTAAGTACAACCAATTTCTCTCAGTGGCTCTCCAGAGACCAGGGCATTTACTGGCATCATCACAGTTACCCCTCATGATGACCTTTTGGAGGAAGAGCTGTCAGAATTGCCATGTAGTAGATGAAGAAACTAAGTCATGCAGAGGTAAATTACTGAAGTTCCTCCACCCAGTGAGCAGTCATGCCAGGATTTGTTTCCAAGTCCATGTTTTTTGAACACCACAATGCATACAGAGTTAATGTATCTGATTTGGCCGCAGCATCTAAAGCAAACCATACAAAAGAGAGAATGGGCTTTGGAGTAAAACGGATCTCACTGGAATTATCCTCCGGCCTTGGAAATTCTGGGAAGTCTATTGGAACATTTTGTAATTTCATTTGTCTTCTATAAAATGTAGAGATCTGTATGTGTCTCAGGGTTGGATGTGGTGAAGTGTAATGATATCAGCCATACAAAACCATCCTAACAGTGTCCCACTGAAAACAGTATTAGCTAATACTCATTAAATACCTGCGCTTTCCATATGCTTTTCTATGTATTTTATATGTACTGTTTCATTTAACTTCTCACTAAAATTCAGTGACTGAAGTAGGTTTATTAATTTCAGACAAATTAGACTGTAATTACTAAAGTTCAAGAGAAAGATTTCTGCAACGATACAAAGAGAAATATACCAGAAAGTAAAAAAAAAAATATGAATATGTATGCAACAGACAACTGAGCCCCAAAATATGTGAAATAAAGTTTAACAGAATTGAGGGAAGAAATAGACAAAGAGTTAGAGATGTCAATATTCCATTAAAAATAAAGAAGGCTCAAATCACTAAAATGAGAAATAAAAGAGGGGGCATTACTACTGAACTGATGAAAATAAAATAAAGTGTTCAATGAACAACTATATGCCAGCAAGCCAGGAAATAACAGTATACACAACAGTATACACAAATTAGATTTATACATATTCACTGAACACTTTAACCAGCAATAGCTTTTTTTTTTTTTTCCTAGTACTGGGAATTGAACTCACGACCTCATGTTTACCAGGCAAACGCTGTGCCGCTGAGCTAAATCCTCAGCCCCTCTAATCAGCAACAGCAGAACAGGTATTCTTCTTAAGTTCACAGTGTGCTCCAAAATGTACTATATTCTGGACTGTAAAACAAACGTTGATAAGAGGATTGAAACTGTACAAAATATGGTCTTTGGATACAATGGATTGAAATTGGAAACTAGTAACAGAAAATATTTGAGATATTTACAAATGACATCCATGATCAAGAAGATACTGCAAATGCAATTAGAAAATACTTAGATGTTAATGAAAATGAGGATACAATATATCCATACTTAAGGATGTAAGTAGTGCATAAAGGGAAATTTAGAGTTGTAAATATGTGTGTTAAAAAAATAATGATCTCAAATGAAACACTCTAATCTTCCACCTGATGACACTGCATATTAAGAAATTCCAGTTAAAATGATATCTAAAAGAAGAAAATGTTAAAGTATAAATTTAAGCTAACTGCAAAAGTTGTGTTTTGAACACTATAATATATTGTTGAATGAAATTTTAAAGGACTTAACCAAATGAAAAAACAGCCTATCTAAAAGGATTGGAAGACCTAACTACTACCAAACTAGCCTTTCAATTACTTTTCTACTGCTTTTTGAGGAAGGCTCCAAGACCAATAGCAGATCAAAGAATAGTCTTTGCAATTTGTGATTAAGGGAAAACTGAATATCCGAATGAAAAATAATGAATTTAGAGTCTCTATACCATTTATAAAAACTAACACAAATATATAAAAATCCTAAACATAATAGTTGAAAAACTCATTGAATAAAACATAGGTGTAACTCTTCACAATTTTGTATTACATAATGACTTAAAAACTATGATATCAAAAATAAACAATGAACGAAAGATATCAGCTGGACATTGTCAAAATTAAAAGGAACTAGAATCTAGAATAAGTAAGGAACTGGTTGACTTAGTAATAAAAGACAAATAAGCCAGTTAACAAAAATTTTAATCATCTGAATAGATATTTCTCCAAAGAAGATATATAAAGGGCTAATAAACACATGAACAGATGCCTAGTATTGTGATCCACTAGAGAAAAGCAAATTAAAACAACAACTTCACACTCAGTAGTAAGGCTATAATAAAAAAAGACATAATAAGTGTTGGAGAAAAATGAGGCAAGTGAACCCTCATAAACTACTGGGGATTTAAGATGTTATAGTCACTTTGGAAAACATTCTTGCAGTTCCTCAGATGATTAAGTGATGGAGCTGTCATGTGCTACAGTAATTCTATTTTTAGGTATTTACTAATGAGAAATGAAAACACCTGTTTACATAAAGCTTATACATAAATATTTATTGCATCATCATATCACAACAGTGGAAACAACCCAAATGTCCAGCAATATGTGAATAGATAAAATTTGGTATATGTGTACAATGGAATATTATTCAGCAATAAAAAGGAATGAAGTACTAATATGTGACACAGTGTGGATAAGTCTTGAAAGCATGTAAAGAGAAAGAAATCAGTGGCTAGAGACTACAGGTTGTATTTTTCTACTTATATGAAATGCTCCAAATAAGTAAGTCTATAGAGACAGAAAGTATATTAATGGTTGCCTAGGGTTGGAAAGAATGAGAGATTTGAAGGAATGATGGCTAAGATGTGCAGGTTTTTTGAGGGGAATGAAAATATTCTAAAATTGATCCTAATGATAAATATACAGTTCTATGAATAAACTAAATCTATTGAACTCTACCTTTTAAGTAGATGAGTTTTATGGTTTATAAATATATATCTGCAAAAGGTTGTTATAAAGAAGTGCATAGGTATTATTATTGAGTTCAGTTTACAAAGGAGAAAACCTAAGGTGCAGAGAGATGGAGGAAAATGTCCAGGATCACACAGCACTGGTACATAGTGGAAGCAAGATATCAACAATATCAGACAGTGTTATTCTAAGAAGCAGCAACTGTTGTTATCATGATAGATTCACTCAACAAAGATTTATTGAGTACCTGCTTTATAAAAGCACGTTTAGATTTCTTCTCTGAGACACTGATTCAATAAAGCATGGTTGGCATGAAGGGATATTCATATCTACTTGCTGGGTGATACTATAGCTCAGCCAGGATGGAAGACAATGGCAGACATTTAAGAGGTGTGTATTCACTAAATTACAGTGTGGTTAATGGCACAGTTGAAATTCTACTGGGACCTGTGGTGAGTCTTCAAGAGCATGGCATGATCATAAATCAGGCTGAGTAGCAAGGCTTGAGATTTCACTGACAGACTGAACTGATGTCGTGATAGAGAATGTTTGCTCATGAATCAGGACTAAGGAGATCATTCCTAGGTCCAGCCTTTTGATCAGTAATTGTTTGACTTTCGAAAGCCACACTTGGGCAGAAGCGCTAATATGAATTGATGGTCATTGGTGAGGGACAGTCATGCAAGTGTTCCAGTGGCAGTTGCGGGGTCCTCATTAGCTAACTAGCAGCAGTAATCAGAGACTGGTCAGATCTTGATGTGACAGATAAGAAAATACAGCTTCACATATCCTATACACTGTGATCATTATTCAAAGACAACCAAATCTAAACTAGAACTTGTGATACCTACCATCTGTGATACTACTGATACTACTAAATTACTAACAGGAAGATTCAAAGCCCCTGGAGGTTTTTCAGATACAGTGAGTGGTCTGGATTAGTGCAGGCAGTATACGATGGGTATTAGGTACAATGGCTCTGGAGTCAAGGGCTACAAGGGCTAGATTCAAAATGGCGTGAGAATTTAAGAAATGGTGTGGCAATATCAAGTGTCGTAATTCTGAGATTTGTATGCCAAATGAGGGCTAATAAGAATGCCTTTGTCAATTATTTTGAGTGTTAAATTACATTATGATGATAAGTCTCCACATTTGGTAGAGTCAGTGTTTGTGAGCTGTTGTTATTGATACGATGATAAGGTGTATTCAGGTTGCTGTCACTGACCGTGGTCAGTGTCCATTATCATGTCATGGAGAGGCAGAAGGGTATCTGTTGTTGTTCCATACAAACTGGCTTTCTTAGGATATAAGCATCTTCATTTGGTAGAGAAGGCTAATGTAACTCAAGGTGACTAGATCATTTCTCTGGCAATCTCACAGAGGAACAGTTGTTTGAACATGATCATTCTGGCCTCTTTCACCCTGTTACTTTTATACCAAAGAAAAGGAGTAACACCTCAAGAAGAGTCCAGCCTGATATTGGTGAGGGACTAACTAGCCAGTCTTTCATCCCAATTAACTACTGTATCTTCTTCCCAGGTGCTTCCGCTCTCGGGATAGAACATTTCTTGTCTAAGAGTGAGCCAGAAGGAACCTTGGCCAAGTTGCTGGGTAATGGAATTCATAATTGCTTGTGGCTTACAATGTGGGTGGATAATTCTTCATTAGTTAAGATCATCTGTTTTAATGGAAGGAAAGTAAGCTGGAGGCACCATCAGCCAGGACTGTTTGGGAAGCCAGCTTCTTTGTTTACAGCATGAATAGTTTGGCCACCTTCGAATTCACTGCTCAACTTGTGCAGGCCAGGGAACCTTAGTTTTCTACTCTTATTATTGTCAAGCTCCTGCTGCTCTGGCTAATTTGTGTCCTATTTCTTGAGAGAGAACAGTTTCACTCCTGGCCCTATAATTCAGACTTGGATAACAGGGGTATACCTTAAAAATATCAATTCATCATTAGCAATTTTTGCACATGAATAAGCAACAGCTTCAAGATGTAACTTGTTCAAGGCCACAGGGCTAGTGGGAGGAAAGACTTGGGTGCAGGCCGCAGTGCTACATGGCCTCACGGATGAGGAAGTACAGGGGATTGATTGACAAGTTTCCATCCCCTTTGTGTTCTTCATTGGCTCTTGGGTCTTCTGTTGGTTTGAGGTTAAGTCAGGCGCACAGAAAAATATACCAAAAGACCTATCCTCATGTTCTGGAAACTCAGGCTGGAGGGCAGAAGAATGAGTCCTCAAAGGCATGGAGAGAAGAGCTTTCCTGTCAGCCAGGAGCTGACTGAAAAGGCTGAAGGCAGGTGCAGCAGGCTATCCTAGAACATGCTTCCTGGACAGTCATTGATCAGTTACTTACCTTGCATGATGGTCCACAGAGTGAGAACCCAGAGACAAATGGGGCTTCGTCCCTGTTCAGAAGATCTCAGTGCCCAAGCACCAGTCAATTGCTGAGCCCTGACTCTACTGAGCCACCCCCAGTTTCTGGCTTTGGTGTTACCTTGTGTTATTGACTCTGACTCTCAGCTCCTCAAATCTTTCCAACTTCTAAAAGGACCAAGAATCTTGATGCCATTTGTCAAGATGCATAGAAGGTACTGATGGAAGCCAAAAAGTTCTGCCAAAGGTGATGAGTAGGAAGGGCCCCAGAGAGCTGTAGGTAGGACAGATTTCTGGTTGAAGATTGCCCACTGGCCACTGATGTGATGAGCTATGGTTTCTAGATGATGAGAAGAGAGTTGCTTAATAAATATTAGTGGAAAAGAATGACTTAGATAAGTGAAAAGGATGGCAAGGGAAGGGGAGAAGACTGAATGAATAAAAACCTAGATTAGTGACTCTAACAATTACCACTAGCCAAGTAGTTACTACGTGCCAGGGCCTCTCCTTCTAGAAGTTCCTTTAACTTACCCATACCCATAGAGGTGGGTACATTTATGCATTCTTACGGCTGAAGGAAATGAAGGTGGAGTGGATTTGAGACTTCCCTGAGGTCATACATCCAGGATATGAAGGAACCAGGAATTCATTCTTCAACCTAGCTCTAAAGCCTGTTGTTCTCACAGTGATAAGTTTTCTTACCTCTCCATCCTGACTCCAGAGAAAAGTCAGTTTTTAGTAGTCGTGGTTGTTTGCTGAAAGGAGCAATTCCCTTTCCTCTATCTCTAATTTTCCTCCAACTAATTGCAAATTAGTGGTAATTTTCAAATGAAAAGAAGAATCCTACATGCCATCCATTTGTGCTTACCCATCAAGACCCTGGTCCTGTGACAGCTCTGTCACCATGGCAACCCTGCCTCCAGGCCCGCTAGGCTCCTTGGCAGAGTTTCCTGGACTCCGGCGGTGGGGCTCCTCCAGATCAGCCTCTTCCTTTGCTTCATTGCCCTACACATGGACCCAGAATGCGAGTGTTTAACAGAGGTCTACTTTCCCTGTCTACTTACTGCTCCTTTTGATCCACCATATTTTGTGGAAGTTCAGAATTAAAGTGATAAGAAAAAAAAATACAAAGAAGAAAAGTAGGAAAAAAAGTCATAAGGATAGAAACTTTGTGATGTAATCTTGGGATGGAAAAATAGGTACCTTCCAGCCCCTGTCCCAAAATATAGAAAAAATATGAACCTTCTCAGTTCACCTGTGGCTGATGGGACAGAAGTCCCTGGTCCAAGACTCCATGGTGCAGAAAGTCTGTCTTCACTAGCACTGCCATCTTGTGCATGGATGGGGTGTACTGTGAGGATGTGTACTTGTCCTAATCCCATAAAGGATCAGATCCAGAAGGTGGAGGATTTTTGAAAAAAACTGTTTTATTCCTTTATTATTTATTTGCATTTGGGCGTGTATTCTCAATTGAAATAATTGTTGATTATCTACTGTGTACTGGATTCTGAGAAGAAAACAGATTCCTTTCACCTATTGTTCTGATGATATTTCCCTTGTTCTTGAACTTCATGTGCGTAGAATTGAGCATTTATTATGTCTTTTCTTGGGTCCATCTCTATGACTTTGTTGCTGACTTCTGTCCTGTTTCCCAGGACTCACTTTTCCTTTTCCCAGCACTTTCTGTGGACTTATTGTGCCCCAGAGGGAGCCAAACCATTTGCCCAAGACCTCCGCCCCGCATATCTATCCCCTACTTCACTGAGGTCAGTGCAGGTGGAGCAGAAGGGATGGAGATCAAGAGCAGCAGCAGGTTTGAGGGCCACAGAAAGCAGCAACTCAGAGCATCTACAGAAGCTAAGGCTGCACAGCTCCAGCTCTCCACCTATGTCTCCTCACTGTGCACCCTGCTTTTAATGGAGATCGCACAGCTGTGCCTCCCTCTGAGAGCTTGAGTGAGATGATGCTTCTAAAATTTGTAACAGGGTGCCTGGTACTCAGGAAATGCTCAGCCTTCTTTTTCAGTATAACAGATTGAAGGAACAGGGATATGTGGCAGTGGCTTAAAGAACCTTATCACATGGCAGAGGAGGATGTGCCAACTGCCTTCTCCCATTCTGCAGACAGTGGTTATTTTAGCTAGCATTTATGGGGACTTAGTAGGCAATCAACAATGTTTTAAGAGGTTTATATAAACATTTTCTTTAAAATTTCACAATTCTGACAATATATAAGTGATTAACATGAAGACATACCAACTTGGAACCATCCCACAAGTAGTTTGGGGCCAGGCTGGAAATGTTCCTGTGGAAATTTGTCTCACAAACTTGGCTTTTGCCATTGGGCTATACTGGGGGACATTTCCTTTAATGCATACCCCAAATCTAGGTAAGTTGAAATAGAGTATGGGTTACACAGTAAAGGGATCAGCTGATCAGAACATAGGCTCTTATGCCTAGCATGGTGCCACATGCCTGTAATTCCAGCACTGGGAGACTGAGGCAGGAGGATTGCTGAGAGTTCAAGGCCAGCCTGGAATGCATGATGAGACTCTGTCTCAAAAAATAACACACACACACACACACACACACACACACACACACACACATACACACACACAACATAGATTCTTTATTGCAAATATTCTCAATAATCAAAGTTCTGAACTTGGTTCTTTTAAGTAACAAAGGAGGAAAAAATCAAGGATGAGATCTGTAGCCAAGCAATCAGCTGGAACAAATCATTCTTTGTAAATGGGGTTTATACTTAAGGAGAATAGTACACATGCTGAATAGCCACATTTAGGATTAATCAGAGACAAAGTGTTCCTTGAGTATGGCATTCAGAGTACTTGTCTTGTATTTGCATTAAGAAAAAAATAAGATCAGGTCTTGCTAAAAGCAGATGACAATTACAGCCTGTGAAGTACGAGAGGGAGCAACCATTTTCCAGAATGTTCCCAGTTTGTGATTTTGGGTGGCATTGGGATGAACTGCTAAAGGGTAGAACAAGTGGGTGGGACTCTGGTGCTTCAAACCTCTGTCTCATTCAAAGGGCTTTTCAGGAAGGCTGATTCTTACCCAGCTGAGGTCAGTGTTTTCTCCCTACATCTAGGAGTCTTTATCCTGGAGTCACAGACCCCTGGGGCTTGCAACTAGACGGATGGTCAAGTGATCTCCCAGTTCCCCCTAAGCATTAGTCTATAGGCCTTCTTCACTTATTTGTTTTTCTTTGTCCTTTGTCCTCCATAAATCTTAGTTAACTTGGCTGGTCAATGGGGAGAACACTAGAGAACTAGTGAATTAACATTTCTTTAGGGAGTAAATGACTTGGCCTAAGTGTATCCCTAGCAAAGGGCCTGGCATGTGTGACACCCTCTGCTGGTGTCGGTCTGTTTCCCATTACAATTCTGTTTGTCTGAAGCAAGAGAGAAGGTTCTTTTCCCTTGTTTAAGTCCCAGAGCCAGTGTCCTGCAGAGGTGGGAGAAGTGCTGGTAACTTTCTCTCTCCTCAGTGCCATTTTTCCCTTCTACTTCTCTAACATCTCAAGCAATAAACTTGCCTACGTCATAAAATTTGTGAGGAGTAGATTTCCAATAATCACAATAATGCTAGTTAGTATTATTAATGACAAATCAAGTATAATGTTATCACCACCATTGATTTTATGCCTTCCAGATGTTAGATACTATCTTAAACACAAGTTTTCTGGAATATAGATGACAATTGATTAGCACTTGTTAAATAAATTAATGAGGCCATTGTTCACTCATATACTACTGTGCAAGGAAGCTTCAACCTCACCTATCCATTTTACAGAAGAAGAAATGAGAACTATAAAGGTAAACTGTCTTCCAAGTGAAGAATATCCAAGAGTTAGCCTTTAAAACCTGGCTTATGCATGGCCAGATCCTTTAGGGGACTCACACCCCCAACTCCCAGAAAAGGTCTGCTCTTGCAATGGTTTGCTTTGATTCGCAATTTATTTGCAGATCCTAGCCTTTGGGATTGATTCTGAATTTATGATGCATGCTCAGGTCTTTCGTGACTCTTGTTCCTGGAATTTCATTAGGCCGACCTGTAATTGTTGTGGTAAATGTTTACACATCTATAAATTATTATTAGGCAAGTGGGGCAAGGTCAACCTTTATCTTTTAAGGCACTGGGAACAGACTACAGAGATTTCCCAGCAGACAAAGGGCTTAGAATCTGATTAATTATGGACTGTGTTGGTGGCATATTGACAATACTCTTTCTTGCTGTTAATTTTGAAACCCCAGATGGGTCATCTTTCCTGAGCATGAAAAATGATCACCCTTTTACTGATTGTTTCACAAGTGATTCAATTTTAAATCACTAATGACTATTGATAGCTGATTGTTTTACTCAGAAAGTACAGCCTAAGATACCTTTGGGGTTTTATGCCAAACTTTCTTTTACTACACTTCCTGCTATCTGTTTAGGCTAATGCTTTTCTTTTTTTTTTTTGGCCAACTCATAAAATCCTATACTAATTGTTTAAAAATTATAAAAATAATGTTAAACAAACATTTATGAATAGGAATTAATATAGCTAAGTACTATATGTTAGGCACTTTTATACCTTGGTATTGTCTTAGCTATTTCTTCATTGCTGGGAAAAAATACTTCCAACACCCACAAATTAAAGAAGAAAAGGCTTATTTTAGCTTACAATTTGTAGAGATTTTAGTTAACAGTTGGTTGGTTCCAAGGGAGGGTGACATGGAAAAGGGGAGTGGCAGAGGAGAAACAGTCCATGGCAGGGTAGACAAAAAGCCCTGAAGCAGCAATATGAAGCCCCTGTTTCCTCACAGTGGATCTTCCCATTACCCACAGAGCTATGTTAAACCAGTCTGTGGACTTGTTTAGTTACCACATACCCCTAAGCATATTCATACACCCTAAGTTCAGCCACCTCTGAAATGTCCCACCTATGAACATGTGAGACTTTGAAGGGACTTCTAAATATAAGTCATAACAGTCATTTAATGCATTAACTGTGACTTAGGTTTTACTGAAGCTGAGATTCTGAGTTTAAGTTACTCTGTTGAGGTCCCATGTCTAAATAATGTGACATAAGGTCTATAATACCACAAACCTAGTTATTTCCCCTTTATATTCAGGCTCAGCACTAAAAGTCCTTTGTCCAGATTTTGAGAACCAGATTGGAAGGTGCAAAATACAGCTGTATTCCTATTGAGTTTCTAGATCATAGCATCAGTTTACACAATACCCCTGGCAGTAGTGTAAATATCAGAAGTAAGCTGTACTATTGTTCTCCACTCTGGGGACATAAGGAGTGTGGGAGCCTTAAATCTCTCCAAATACTCAAGGATTATCCTTTAAGTATTAACTTCTCAAAATTTCTATTTTTTCCAATTCCTCTTTTATTTCCACTTCTAATCTGAAACTTCATTTAGGTCAGGTTCCATGTCTTCTTCATTTCTGAAGTTGTAGAAGATAGTGTTATAACAGGCATATAGTAGCATGTGAGGGTTCTCCAGAGAGACAGAATCAACTGGATGGGTAGATAGATGAAAAGAGAGATAGAGACATATAGAAATGCATTTATTTTGCAGTGCAGTGGCAAACAGAAACACCACAATGACACCTGGGATTTGGAAGCAGATTTATTTAATGTCAAATGGGCACTAACAGGGAATCAACTGTCCCTTACAATATCAGGCCTTGAAGGTCCAGGGAGGGAGGTTTTTATAGGGTTTATAAGGGAGAGTACAAAGGCAGAGTACTTGGTTGTCCTTGTTTGGTTTTCACAATGTGCATCATAGTGACAAGCTGTATATCACAGTGAGCAGCTGTTTCTAGGAGATGGAAGTAACAGGAACTTGTAACAGGGACTGTTACCTGGGCAATTAACAGACTGCCTGAGGGATATTTTCTGCTATAGTGGGATGGGTACATGTGAATATGGAGGCTGATAAGTCCCACAACCTGCTATCTGCAAGCTGTGGATCCAGGAGAACAATTAGTGAAGTTCTAGGGTACATCTGAAGGCCTGGGACATGGGAAACCAACCTCAGTCTGGACACAAAGGAGACTGCAGTGCTGATGTCCAAGGGAAAGAGAAGACAAATGTCCCAATTCAAGCAGAAGAGAGCAAATTTGCCTTTATTCTGTCTTTTGGTTCTCTGAAAGCTCTCAAAAGATCAGCTAATGATTCTCTAATTCTGGGAGGATGATGTCCTTTTGTTCCAGTTCACTGATTTCAGTGCTAATTTCTCTCTGAAACACCCTTTCAGACACACCCATAATGTTTTATCAATAATGTTTTATCATCTTCTTGGTGCCTCATTCCAATGTACATAAAATTAGCTATCACAGTAGGTTCTTAAAATCTGCTGAAGGAATACATGAATGCAAGAATCTCCATATCCATTATAAGGAAATTTATAAATGGAGCTATGCCAGGTTGTAACATTCTGTATATATGTGTATATATATATATATATATATATATATATATATATAAATTCCCTTCATTGCCTTTTTAATTTCACTACTAATAGAAAGAAAGAGGTGGGTAAGAAGTTTGCCCTACTTAATGGAAAACTAAATTGAAAGTCAGTTTTTCAACATTTTGGACGATTAAACCAACTGCATGACACAGACTGTTGAGTGTTTTGAAAGGCACTTAGAACAGCTCTTCTGTCAAGATTTTAAAACACGTGTGAAAACTCTTTAATGGAGATAGGATCTGTGTCTTCAGTGTTGGAATTACGACTTCAAGCAGTATAATGTGGTGGAAGTTGTACAACACAACTTCTAATCCCAGGTCATAATAGTCTTATAGCTTCCATTTTCTCTGCTGGAATTCTATTTTCTGGAAACTCTGAAATCAACCTGCTGAAGTTATCTACTCTTGTAGACCATCATAGCTAAGCCCAGCTTTCCAGCTTTCCCCAAAAAGGTACACAGATTTCAAAGAAGAAACCTTCAGATATTCAGACATTCAAATCACTCTTAGCCATCTGAATCTTCCTAGCTATAAAAATTAGGTTTTCTATTGCTTGTATTAAATACTTGACCTCCACAACTTGCAGGAGAAAATGTTTTATTTGGCTCACAGTTTCAGAGGGTTCAGTCCATGTTTGGCTGAAATGTTATGATGGAAGGGCATTGTGGAAAAAAGCTGCTTAGTTCATGGTAGTCAGGAAGCAGAGCAGGGGAATGATGTTAGGAAAGAAGGGCCTTTATGACCCACCAGAACACACATACATTTGTACTTGACTAATCCCCTAGATGGCTACCAAGCCAATCAAGTTGACAGTTATGGTTAACCATCACATCCCACCCCTTGTCAATTTGATGCCCAACACATCTCTATAAACCATACTTAATTTCCAAATATAATAGCAAGTTCATGATTTTGCCTAACATGATACAACTATCCTGTATATAAGCTAAAATACACTAATCACATCTCCAATGTAGAAGGTAAATTTTTCTTTGGGTGATGTTTACTGTTCTCCTGACATTTCATAACTTAAACATTATAGTGTGGATTTTAAAAATATTAAAGTATCCATATTAAGTCTATCAATGTTATGTTACATGGTGTAAGAACACACAGAAATCCAACAAAGATGTCTTCTTAGTATAGTGTACCTATGCAAAGCAACACATATTAACAAAATAGGAAAGAAATACAACATTACTCATTTCTGTAACTGGTCACAAGTTACAGCTAGTATTTATAACTACCTTCTTCTACTAATTCATTATTTCCTTGATCTTCAGAAAGCACTTCCCTAGGTCTTTTTTCCTTACCTAGAAGGGTAACCATGTCTTCATTCCTGAAGGGTCTGGACCATTTGTCATTCTGCTTGGATTGTGCTATAGTTTTCCTCTGATCTTAATAACAGGACATGGTAATACTAAGGGATCTCCTGGACTCCAAGCATACTCTTGTATATCTCCATTATGAAAAATTCAATTTCCCCTTGGTAGTTTGTACCAGGTACCCACACTCCAATATCAAGATGACTTTTTCAGCCTGTTGACTCAGAGGAATGAGTCCAAAATGATCAGGGAGGAGTCTTAGCTTAAAGGTCAATGGACTTGTTGTGGTGCCTCTTGGTAGAAGCCTTCCCCACTCTGGAACTAGGACTTCAAGGCCAGCAAAACATAGTGTTGCAGGAACAAGAAGCAAAAATTTTACTAGTAGCTCACAAGAGTTGATGATGAGTGGTA
This sequence comes from Chinchilla lanigera, assembly GCF_000276665.1. Classification (NCBI taxonomy): domain Eukaryota; kingdom Metazoa; phylum Chordata; class Mammalia; order Rodentia; family Chinchillidae; genus Chinchilla; species Chinchilla lanigera. The sequence goes on along the minus strand of NW_004955433.1, from coordinate 22,499,907 downwards.
TCATCACCACTCCAGACCTTGACTTCTGGACCTATGAATCCTGGTTATGACAGAAGCAATACTATATATGGATACTGATTCAGAGTATATGCAGCTCTTCTGGAGAACCCCTCCTCAGCTGTGGCAGGGTTTGCCCACTACCTGGTTCTTGTAATAGCTTCTTTAAATGCTTGTTACACATTTCTATCAATTTGGCTGCTTCCAGATAGTGGAGAACATGTAAACTCCATGAAAATGAGCCCTTTGCCAACTTCTTTGACTATAAAGTATGTTCCTTAATCAGAAGCAATGCTGGGTGGAATATCAACATAATAGATGAGGCATTCCATAAATCCATGGATGGAATTTTGGTGGAAGAATTACATGTAGAGAAGACAAATCCATGCCCAGAATAAGTGTCTACTTTGGTAAGGACAAAGTACTACTTCCGTAATGGAAGTGGTCCAATATAATCAAGTTGATACCTAGTTGCAGGCTTATCACCCAGGAAATGGTGTCATATCAGCGACTCACTTTTGGTATCTGCTGCTGGCAGATTGGGTATTCAGCAGTGACTGGAGCCAAAACAGCCTTGGTGAGTGAAAGTGGATGATTGTCTGCCTCTGAAGCAGAAATCTCATGGTGGAAAAGTGTGATGGATCAAAGCTATTCAGTTTATGGTGGCTGGGAAGCAGAGCAGGTGAACAGGAGGAAGGAGCCAGAGGGAAGACATAGTGCCTAAGTTCACTGTTCCATGACCTACCCAGACAAATCAAGAAGTGACCTTCTCTAATTTCCTAAGTGGCCCCCAGTCAATCGAGTTGACAATTAAGGATAATTGCCATATCACCTGAGGTCCCCTAAATCATGGAGCAGAAACATCACAGCATTTCTGTGCCCTATCTGATTTATTTTTATCCGCAGAATCTGTGTGTATATTGAGTATAGGTTTGTAACAGTACTAAATGCTTGGGTGGTTTATTATACATCTGTGGATAAGTGGATACCCTCAGAGAAGACCTGCCTGACCTTTCTAATGATGCTTAGAAAGGTTGCTAACCAATAAATAGCATTACGTGTCTGTATCAAAGTGGGTAAGGACTTTCTGACTCTTCTTTCCAGAGACAGTGTCTGGAGAGACTTAAAAGTCATCTTCTTTAAAAATGTTGCTTTCTTTTACTCACATCTTCTCCTCTCTATTTTGTCCCTCATTATGCTCTGCAGTCTCCCTCCACCCCAAACCTGTGTGAAAGTCTGTCTGAGAGAAGACCATGTTATTGCTGCCTGTGGAATTCCTAGAGCTGAGCTCCTCTCTGTGGATCTTTCTATTCTCAAAACTTTCCATTCTGAGCGCAACCTGGGCTTTCCACATAAGAGACTGCATGGGAACTGGAAACTATGAAAGGCAATGCCTGATGTATTTTGGCTATATATACAGTGCTGTAGTAAGTGCTTTACTTGCTTCATCCCACTGACTTGTCACAGCTGCTCAATGAGGGAGGCAGATAGCAAATAGTGTATTCCCTTTTAACATAAGGGGCAGGGAAGGAATTTCTGGGATTTGGACTCATGTATAACTCATAATCTGAACCCCTTTGCTATCTTGCTTCCCAGTAAGGCACTGACCTAGGAATCTGTCTTCTATGGTTTGGAGTGAGAAGTTGAGTAGCTCATACTTGCATCATCTGGACCTCAGTTTCCTCATCTGTTACCTTTTGACCTATAAACATCAAGTGGTTTGAAGGTTCTCATGCTGCTCATTTGTACAAATATTTGCAACCTCTCAGATACCATGCTCTTCCAAGAAGTACTTGAACTCCTCTTCTTTGGGTGGCATTATAACTTGAGATACATAGTTTTCATGTTTAAAAAAAGAAGTTTCATACAATTTTTGTTCCACATTACATATGCCACTTTCTTTTGTCTTTGATAAAAGCCTGAAGCAGTCAGGTTTTGTGAATATTAATCCCAGAGTAACCTCTGCATGCACACTGCAATGACAATGCCTTGCATCTCAGAGGTCAGGCCGCTCAGAGCAATGAGCGTGGGATGTATTGACCTGCAGATTGTTGGTAATGATTTCTTCTTTTCAGTGGATTCCTATTAGTTGGTTAAAGGTTCGTATCTGCAGAGGGCCCTATGCTCTGCATATAATTCACTTTAGCTCCTGTGCCCCAGGTCTAAACCTGAGTGCAGCTGCTGCAAACCACCAGCAGCTTTTGCAGTGTCTTTTGTCCTCCCACCCTTACCAACCAATCCACAGTGGCTTTTTGTTAGTCACATGAGTTTCTAATACTTCCTGCCTCCATTACACCCACTTTATCCTTGGTTCCTTGTGCTTGGTCCATTATCTGTTTTCACCTACCATTTTCTCTCAACAGCCTGTCTGTCCTGGTCACTTCCTGTGCCCCCTCTAATTCACTGTCTACACAGCACAAGCAGTAACACTTTTGGAAATGCAAATGCGCAACTTCCTCTATAGAAATAGCATAATTTTTCTTAGAGGTAGAAATCCTGTAGGGAAGTGATTAGAGCTCATTGCCTTTGATCATTACCCTCTGATTGTTGCCCATCCCCGTGGAATATAAGCTCCTTGAAGACAAGAATTCTGTTATTTATTTCCACGTTCCCAGAAACCTGCACCATTCATTCCTGCTGAAGAGATTTAATTATGACTAAGTGAAGGTCAGTTAGGTGTGGAAGACTATAGCAATCAAGGAGGAAGAGAGAAAATGCCACTTATGCTAGGTCTAAATTTAAGGAAAGAAGCTGGGCATACAGTTTTCACAGTCCAAGGGGTCAAGGATTCAGCAGGTGAGATGAATGCTAAGGCTGGTTCATTGGTGGAACTGAATGTGGTGGGAAGAAAGACAGTTAGGAAGCCATGAGCCAGAGTGCCACTAAGGACCAGCATAAAGACCTGGACGATGGGAACCTGTGACCCAGATCCCAAGCATGTCTCTACTCTCTTTTCAGTGCTGTGGTCTGGGAAGCTCACTGAATTACCGTGAGCCTCAGTTTCTCAATCTGTTAAAAGATCATTCAAACAAAAGGAGGGGAGAAACACTTCATTGACAGAGAAGAATGGACTGGGAAAAAGGGTGTATCATCTGGAATCAGATGGATTTGAATTTCAGTTCTGCCCCCACACTATCTGGGTGAACTTAGGCAAATTGCTTAATTCTGTGGACTTCAGTTCCTTGGTCTATAGAATGAGTAATACCCACTTCACATGGGTCTGGAAGAAATAAGATGTGATATGTATAAAGAAGGTAGCACATAGTAGGGTGACTATGAAAGAATACTTGCTACCACTGTGTTTGGGCTAAGCTAAGTATTCCCCTTGGCAATGCTGTCCCCATTCTCTCACCTGGGGCTTTGTTCTCATCTCCCTCACCAAGCCCAAGTCCACTTTGCTTGCTGACTATGCTTTGCCCCCTGATTCTTTCATGGCTTGTAAAATGCCTTTGCTCTCCCTTCTGAAGAGTGATTTTACATCCTTGGCTTTGTGTGAGCTCTTGACATATGTTAATGTTTGGAAAATCAGCCTGGAACAGAGCAGGGAGCCCTTCCAAACATGAGCCCGGAGGCAACAAATAAATTACTTTGCAGGGATGGTTCTGTCAGTTGCAAGTTTAAACTTAACAAAGAAAACAATCCCCTTCTGTTTTGGATGCCCTGGAAGCTGTGGGTGTCCTCGTCTCTAGGCCAGAAGCCCGCTTGTGCTGCCAGGCTTAAGCCATCATCAAAGGCGCCTTACACCATGTGCCTGGCCTTGTGCAAGACCCTCAACACACACATCATGGAAGAGAAATAGCCATTTAGCAAGGTTAATTAACTTGTCCAAATTCACCTATAAATAATTAGTCAAAGTCAGATTTGAAAGCAGAGCTATTAGATTCCAAAGCCTTTGTGCTAGCCATTCAAATTCATGCCTAGCCTCTTAGTGTGGGAAAAGAGGTGACTATCACTTTCCTGTTTTTGCTGTTTTAGAGGAAATATTTTGGAGCATTTGGGGTGCACCATGCACTGCTGATAGAAGAGAGTGAGAATAGAGTTGAGGGCCAGCAGAAAGCTGCAATGATTGGTAAAGTAGACAGGGAGGCTGAGAAGGTTTCCTCAGAGCAGGAAGGCTGAGGTTTATCAGGTACTCAGATGCCCAGGATTTCTCTCTGTGCAGTAGAAAAAGCAGGTCTTTGGCAATATGAGGACTCACCTCAGCTCCTTTCATGTTCACTGTAGGTCTCTGCCTTGGTCATTTAGGATGGTCTCTGTGCCTTGTTTCTTGCTGTAGCACAATATGATAGATCATTTACAGAAATGACTACAACATTTACTGTCAACCCTTCACAATGTCACTTTGTGTTCTTTCCCATCAGACATCGGTGTCTCTTTCTCCATATCTTGAATACAGACTTAGTTTGGTCCATGGGCCATTAGAAACTGTGATGCAAACAAAGAATGTTTCTGTCCCAAAGGGCAGAAAGGAGGTTCTCCTCTCTTGCTACTTTTGGGAAGCCTGACTCTCCTGAGTGAAGAACCCTGAGCTAGCCCTCTGGAGGATGAGAGCTAGCCCTCCTGTGGAGAGAATAAGCATTTGAGCAGATCCAGCTGAGCGCCCTTCAGCCCACCGGATTTCCAGCCTCCAGCAGTGTGGGGAAGACTGTCCAAGAATGAGCAGCACAGCTGAGATCCAGCTGCCCGCAGACATCAGTTGATAAGGACTTCTGCCCTGCTAACCCATAGACTATGAGAAATAATAAACGTTTGCTGGTGTATGCCGTTAGGGCTTGGAATGGTTTGTTTTCAAACACAAAACAGAAAATATCAGAGTCCGTAGGCAAGAGGAGCGTGGAGCAGTCTTGTTCCTGAGTCTTTGCTGCCTTAAGTATCTCCAGACCAGCACATATATGTTTACCTGCCTTGTATGAGAGCTTGAAATAATGCAGACATCTTGAGTTTGGGTGAAACTGCAGTTCAACTTACTCAATCTCCTTTATTCCCCAGCTGTATTCTAGTGTCTTAGAGACAAAGGCTAGATCATAAAATGACCATATGCCTGGAAAAGGATTTAAGTATTGGAAGTTTGTTTTTAAAGATAAGGATTGAAATTGTTTCAAGCTTTGATCACAGTGGTATGTTTCTGTTGAAACTCACACTTGTACACTAAAAAGGGTAAAGTGACTGTATATATAATATTTTAATAAAATATTTAAAAACAAGTAAACAGATTTTTAATATGGCAAAGAATGACAATTTGAATGAAATCTTTGGACTCTCAGTT
>NW_004955433.1:22409749-22488427 GCF_000276665.1 Chinchilla lanigera | reverse complement strand
CCTGCTCGCCCCGCCCGTCCCCTGGGCCTCCCAGCGCCTAGAAACTCAGTCTGCAGTGTCACCGGGGTCTTTGTTCTCGCGTCCTGGCCTCCGGGAGTGGGTGCGGCCTACCTGGCTCTTTGCGTGCTTTTCGGCTGGGAATCGCGGTGGTATGAGTCCGGCCCACTCTCGGATCCCTATTGTATGTTCTTAAGACTACATTTTTTTAATTTTAAGGAGAATAAAAAGCAATAAAAACAATACAGAATTTCAAAACAAGATGATAGGAAATTAACAATGGTTATCCTATTAGATAATGTTATCTTCAAAGTAGTTGCTCAGATTACCAGAAAATTTATTAAGAAAAATCTCTGTAACTCTCATTCTTGTTTAGTTCAAGAAATCATAGTGTGATGAGATTACCATAAAACAGCTTAGAAACAAATGCTTATTCACTGTTAAAAGTAACCTAGCTATGTTCTACTCATGTGGTATGGATGTACTTTTCCTCATTCCTCTTGTTAAACACAGATAAAAGCTCTGGAATTATGTATGAAATGAACATGAAAAGACTAGAAGATGGAAAGAAAAAGACAGATTGAGTAGAGACATTGAGGCTTGAGTAACGACATGGTAGTGGGGATCTGTGAATTTTCCTTTTGCCTAGTCTATCCCAGGCTTGGAATTGAAGACACCAGCAATTTAGAAACACAACAGGTACAGAAAATGCAAGAGGAGGAGGAGGAGGAGGAGGGAGAGGAGGATGAGGATTAGGAGTATTTGGCTTTTTCCTATAGCTAAATATTAAGAAAATGGTTAGCAGACACCAAGACCTAGACTTCCACCCTCACCAGTGTGTAATGAGGGTATGCTACACTCCAGTTAGGTAGTATCAAAGAAGTCTAAGCAGGATATGCAGCATGCATCTCTGTTGGCTACTAATAAAAAACCTTCTCCCTACTGCAGTGAAGATCACATATGAGGAACTATACTTTGATCTCTAATGGGAATGATGCAGTACCCCTCCTTCTCCCTTTTGAGTGGCATTGGAGGAAGCCAATATGTGTGTTGCAGCCAATACTGTAACATATACAACAAGGTCACACATTCCTATGGTGTCAGTGAAGGACAAGTGGAGAGTAGTAGGGTCACTTTTACTGCTTCCAATCTGAGAGGTATCAATAAAAGTGTATTGTGGAAAGGAACTCTCACCCTACCCAGCAGTAACGGGGAGATTCCTCAGTTGTCAAAAAAGACCAAACTTGAGCATCCATTCCACCTGGAAGTAATGAGACATGTCCTCTTGCCATCCTTCTCTGCCTGAGCAGTGCCAGCAAAAGCTCACTAAAATACAAGGCTATATATAGTAAGAACTATAGTGTTATAACATAATACTCAACATATGTCAAGTTTTCAAGAAAAATCACCTATTGTCCAGTAACCACAAGGATCTCAAAGCAAAAGAAAAAAAGGCAATCAGTAGGTAATAGTAGAGGTTACACAGATGATACAATTATCTGACCAAGGTTTTAAAACAGTCATCATAAAAATACTTCAAGTAGAAACCAGAAAACCACTCTAAACAAATAAACACCAGAAAATCTCTGCAAAAACTAAAAGGCATACAGAAAAACCAATTAGAAATTTTAGAACTGAAAAACAGAATAATTGAAGTAAAGAGCTCAGTGATGGTCTCAACAGCAGAATGGAGGTAAGAGAGGAAAGATTCCATGAATTTGAATATACAAAAAGGACAATTTCTATGGGAACCATAGAGAGGGAGTAAGATAAAAGCAAAGGAAAACTCACAGCCCCATATGATTGTGATAAAAGATCAAATATTTATGTAATTGAAGTTCAAGAGTGAAAAAAGGGCAATTCTGAGAAAAATATTTAAAGAAACAATGGATAAGACCCCATCAAATTTGACAAAAAAAAAAAAAAAAAAAACAAAAACAAAACCGTAGAGAGTCAGGAAGCTTCACAGGATAAACTCCCCAACAAGGCATATCAGATTTAAAAAAGATAAAATCTTAAACACAGCTGGATAGAAATGGCATCCCTAAAATCTGAAAGACAGAGGAATCCAGGGAAACCAGAGAAAGTGGCATATGTTTAAGTGCTAAAAGAAAATAATTGCTAAAAGACTTTTTATATCCAGCATAACTATCTTTCAGGAATAAAGACACTCTCAGATGAAAGGGAAAAGTAAGAGAATTTGTCATCATCAGATTATTCTAAAATAATGGATTAAAAGAATTCCATAAACAGAAAGGAAACAATAAAAAAGGAATTCCAGAGCATATGGAAAGAAGAAGATAGTAAGCAAAAATATTAGTGAATACACTTTTCTTTTCCTCTGGGGTTTTCTAAAGTACATTTGAACATTGAAACAAATGTTATAACACTGGCTAATGTGTTATAAATACGTATAGATGAAATATGCAATAAAATTAGAAATGGGGGCCAGTAAAGGCATATACAAATAGGCAAGATTTCATTCTAATTGGCAAAATCATGACCTCAGTAGACTGGAGGAATTACTAAAAAAGATATACAAAGAAATAGGATCCTAAATTCTAAAAATGTTCTTGTAATCTTAGGAAAGCAGGAAAAGGAAAAATAGAGAAAGTAAACAGAGAAAAATCAGAAAACAAAAAATAAAATGGCAGATTTAAGCCATAAATGTCAATGGTTATACTAACTGTAAAAGGTCTACTTCAATTATTCATGTCCCAACTATACGTTCTTTGCAAAAAAACTTATTTAAAATTTATTAATATAAGCAGTTAGGAACTACACATATGGAAAAAGATGTATCATAAAAAAACAAATATAAGGAAAACAGGAGTGGCTGTATAGATATTAGCTAAAGTTGACTTCAGAGGAAAGAAAATTACCAGAGGTAAATAAATACAGAATGCTCTACTGAGGGGTTCCGAACAGGATGATTGCTATTGGATCTGGGCCTTCAAAAGACTTCTCTGCCTCATATTGTTCCAGGAGAGCCCACAAATTTCATTCAATACCAGAGTCTAAGAGAACACATGAAAGAAATTGCTTAGCTCTGAAGTTTCTGAGTTTATCTCTTGAGGCATCTTCAACTTATAGGTTCTGTAGCTATAGTCTAATGTGTGATGTCCTGAATTGTCCTCATTGCTTTCTTTCAATCATTTGCTGAGCCCCTACTATACATACTGCAGACAACCCCAATCAGGGAAATGTGTCTGATAGTCTTTTTTTATCCCCTAGTAGGTAAGATGTGGAATGGAATGAAGTAACTGATAGCATTGGCCTATCAAGCGGGTATTAGACACAGGGTTTGAAAGCTGTGTAAAGAGAGAGGAAGATAGAGATGGGAGAGGGTATGGTCACTTCAGTAGCATGTCTCTGCCTCATTTGTGAGCACATTGGGCCACACAACAGCAGATCTCAACTTAATTAAAGTTTAGACATCTCCCCATATCTTCTGGGCAGGAGGAAGGCCCTGCTTCCTGACCCTACCTGCAGCCAGAACAGTTATTTCCTCCTTGATGATATTTCCTTCCTTTACTCTGGTAATCCTGTTGCCTGCTTCAGGGTGTCTAGGACTCCAGACCACAAGACTGGTCCCATTAGATAGCCATTTTCACTTAATTTAACCAGTCTCAGAGGTTGGACCCAGACACTCTGTGCTGGGAATCAGGAAGTCTTGTTTTTTCCATCAATAACTTGCTGAGTGACCTAGAATAAAGATCTTTTCCCTTTTTTGCATCTGTTTCTACATTTGTAAAATAAGCAAATAATCTAAATGGGAAGGAAAGTCTCTTCTAGGAAATGTTACAGAGCCATGCATGTAAAACTCAAAATCTACAGCTGGAAAACTTCTAGAATACCTTGCCCACACAAGATTTCATTCTAAGTGGTTTTATTTGTAGCCCTGAGACTTCTTAATGCATTATCTTCTTTACGGCATCTCCAGAAAGATCCTGGGTCCTCTCCAGGGATTTCCTTCTGTACTACCAACTGCCCTTCCCATGTTAGGGGCTTTTCCATGTGCCATCTGGTGGTGGAGCTTGCTTCTCACATTTCTGGAGGCTGGAGAAGGATGTGGAGTGACTGAGAAGGTCTGTGTGCTGCAAATGGTGGGGTAAGATGGAGGTCAGAATGTCCAAGTCCCAGCAGAAGAAAGTCAGAACCAAACGTGGGCAGTAGGGGCCGAGAATATAGCTCAGTGGAATCATGCCTGCCTGGTAAGCATGAAGTTCCAAGTTCAATTCCTGGTACCAGAAACAAAACAAAACAACACAACAACAAAAAAAAACCCTCAAATATGGGCAATAGAGAGGCAGACCTGCAGTGGCATTTGTCCTGTAGCCTCAGATGTTATATCCTGGTGGAACACTGGGCCACATCTATAAATTTCACAACCATATTAAACCAACAGTGTTTGAACGGTTTCTGTATGAGCGCTTCTAGGGCCTTACAGCATATTAGAATCACTTAGGTAGCTTTTACAAAACATCCATGCTTGGACCAGACTGATGGAATCAGGTTCTTTGGTGATTGGCCCCAATGTTACCATGATTTACAAGCTCCCTAGGTAATTGCTTCATTATTTGTTGTATGTTTTGTTAGGCCTCTTCGTGTATATTACCTTGTGAAGGATCCTAAGGTTAGTATTTTTCTCCCCATATCGGGTAGAGATAGGCTCAGAGAGGTCAAGAAAATGTGTCAGCCTATATGAAGCAGATTACATAAAATTAGCTTGGATTCCAATGTATATGTTCTAAATCATTGCTCCTCAGTGGGATGAAGGTGTGGAATAATGCTGGGAGAGAAGGCAGGAGAAGTGGATTGAGACCCTGCAAGGGGCATTAGACTTTTTCCTGAAGGTGTTAGGGAGCCACTGAAGGATTCCCAGTGCAGGAATGACAAGCAGCTTCTACACTGCAGGGAGATCCTCTGGTGTAAGCACCTTTGATACCTCTGAATCTGCCAGCTGACACAGTGTAAAATAAACAAACTCCCTAAGGAATTAAATAAAGTAATTATCAAGGTTCCAAAAGATTTAAAAGATTGATCTGTTCAGAGGTGGTCAGAGAGAATCCTGACTCCGGCTCTTGTGCTCTCTCTCACCCTCCCCATGACATGTGAATCTGGTAATAGCAAAAGTACTATCTTCTCCTATCATCCCTCTTTCTTAGCACAAGATCTGGCACTGAGCAGGAGGCCCATAGGGGTTTGTGAATTGAAATGCACAGGGTCCTTCTGCAGTTTCATCCCAGGTGCAATTAGCAGATGGTAAAATCCCCTCCAGGTGGTCCTTGACCGAACAGGTACACACATGTGGAAGGTCTCCCCTCTGGAGTTTCTCAGTGCTTGATTTATTATTAACAAGAAGTGGTGAGTCCAACCAGACATAGAAAACAGTCAGAGACATGAGTAAAGAGGTAACAGCTCCTAAGAGGAAAGTTTAAAGTAAATACAGTCCCCTAGTCTGTGGAAGGAAAAACTGGCCATAATATATGAGGTGTCAAGATAGCGAGGAGTTGGGGTTGGGGATTTAGCTCAGCGGCAAAGCGCCTGCCTGGCAAGTGCAAGGTCGTGAGTTCGGTTCCCAGTACCGGAGAAAAACCAAAAAAAAAAAAAAAAAAAAAAAACAAAAACAAAAACAAAAGATAGCGAGGAGTCTTTGGAAAAAAGACATCCCACCCGCCTCTCCCTCCTCCCTACATGCTTGCCTGTAGTAAACATTTGCTGAGGTCCAATCGTGTGCTAGGCCCTGTGTCAAGGGACAGGAAGTATAAAGAGGTTTATAATGCATATGCTATGCCTTCAAGACATTTACAATATGGCAGGAGACAGGAAATAAATAGCTGTAATAAAACATCAAGATTAAGTGTTGTGAGAGGTCAAGGGAAGGAAGCAGAGATCACTTCTAGTTTGGATAGTTGAAGAATGCTATATGAAGGAAGAGGTGAACTTGAACTTAAGTTGGAGGAGGGTTTGAATTCTTAAGAAGGCAGACTTTATCTAGGCAGGTCCAATGTGAATCCTGATTCATAGATAACTAGCTGTGTGTCCTTAATGAAATAACTTCTGTATTCTGAACCTTGGCTTCCTCATCTGTAAGATACTGGTGGTTAAAACATTCCTGTATACAGCAGTTGTCCTTTTCTTCAACGTTATTGGCTTATCTCTTCATACTTGTTTATTTCCATTAGTGCACACACGTCTTATAATACCTTCCATTAGAAAACCTCTGTTCTTTGAAACATCCACGAAAAGCTACCTGTTGTTTGCTGCCTTCTCATAGAACACACTACTCATATGAGTCTATACTTGTCTTTCCATCCTCTCTTTCCAACCAGGCCTCATCATTGCCCTGGAGCTAGGAGTGTCAAGGTCACCAAAGACCTACATGATACAGAACCCAAAGATCAGTTATCCATCCACACCATACTTGACATAAATGACCCCTGTCCCCTCCTTTGTGTGGCTTCCAGGGTAACAAATTTCATGTTTTCCTCCCATATTGTGCCTTTTGAGTCTCTGGGTATTTCTTCTTCATGTGTCTGACCTTTATTTAAGGAATGGACCACCCCAGAGGTCAGGTCTAGGACATCTTCTCTGGGGATTTCATTCAATTGTGCCCTAACATTGCCCCAGCTGCATCTCTATTCCAGACTCTTCCCCTGGACTTCAGGCTGAGACACCCAGAAGCTCAGATATTATTCTACTTCTACTTGTATGTCTCATCTGCATCTGAATCCAATATATTCACAACCAAAATCTCTATCTGCTCTACTCGCTCTAACTCCTGCATAAGTTTCTCTCTTCTCAGTTATTGTCAATTCCATCCTTTTTGTTGCTGGAGATAAGAACTTTTCAGTCATCCTTGACTCTTTTCTTTCACACCCCAGATGAAATCCACAACCAATTTCATGGGCTCTACATTCAAAATGCATGCTGAATGTGACCATTGCTCACCACTACCACTTTTCTGATCCTAGTCCAAGTCACCATTGCTACTCAACTGGACTGTGAAATAGCTTCCAGAATGGCATCCTGCTTCCACCATTGACCTAATGGCCAGAATGATCCGTTCATAATATATCACGTTATATCATCACTCTGCCCCAAATCCTCAAGTGATTTCTCAGTGCCCTCAGAGTAAAAGTGAGAAAACGTCTACCATGCCCGTTAAGTCCCCGTGATCTGCCTCCACCATTCCCCTCCTTTATCACTTCTCTTCAGTCTCTATCAGTGCCCTGCATGACTCTGTTCCAGACATACTGATTGCTTCATAGCTGATTCTCAAATTCACCTAGAACATCCCCACTTAGGAATCTTTGTATTCTTAGAAGTCTGGACCTCTTCTCCCAAGCTACGAGTTTTGGCCTATACTCTTCCTGGGATGCTATAACAAAGTATTATTTCTCACATTATGGAGGCTGCAAAGTCCAGGGTCAAGGATAGGGTAGGTGTAGATTTTGGTGAGTGTGTCTTCTATAGCTCATAGACAGCTACCTCCTTCTTCTCATGTCCTTACTTTACCTTTCCTCCATACACTCTCAGAGGGAGTTTTTCTTTTTTCCTCTTCTTACAAGGCCATCAATTCTATAGGATAGGATGCAACCCTTATGACCTCATTTGATGTTAGTTACTTCTAATATCTTTGTCTCCAAATATAATCACACTGGGGGTTAAGGTTTCAGCATGAATTTTTCAGGATTTGGGGCAGACTGATGATTTCTCAGTCTTTCCTCATTTTCCTATTACTGAGAAAGTACTGAGTTTTGCCAGATTTTGAATGGTCCCTTGTTCAAATACTTGGGTCCTGAAAATATGTGAAACTGCATTTCATGAGTTTTCTTCTTTTTTTTTTTTTTCTTTTTGAGACATTGTCTTGCTATGCAGTTCAGGCTGGCCTTGAGCTCACTTTGTAGCCCAGGCTGGTCTCAAACTTGCAACAATCCTCCTGCCTCAGCCTCCCAAGTGCTGGGACATGTGCCACCACACCTGCCTAGAAATTGTGGACAGGGACCTGGCCTCTGTGACGGTGGTGGGGCCAGTGATGTATCCCAGTAGATGTCCCTGGTCGTTATATTCTTTAGTTCATGCAGGTGTCCTGGAACAGTATTTCTTTACTCTATCCCAGCCACTACAGATAGGTCCCTGCCCTGTCAACCAAATGTCTTGACTTATAGCCCTCTTGCACCAAGGAAGCTTCAGGAACAGCTGATCATAGCCATTCTGGGGACTGCCCCTAACTTGGGCTCCATCCATTCATCTCTACATATTGTATCTGATTTTGGATAGCATCAAAATTTATGTCATGTCACAATTGCTTTTTATGAATAGGCACTGAAGCCCAGCCAAATTTGTTCTTCCTCTATCTCACTGTTTTCCCAAATGGTGATTTGAGAACCATCCAAATTAGTCACCTGGAGAGTTTGGTAAACTTGAAATTTCCTGGTCTTCACCTGGGACACTTAAACATGAAAACCCAAATTCTACTTTTTAAGCCTGTCTACAGAATTTCTTGCTCTTAAATGTGCCATTGCCTATATTACATTATTGTTGCCTATTTATTGTATTGAAGTATAAATGTACATGTATATCTGTTCTAATTATATATTCTAGTTATCTATTTATTGTTCATTTCACATTGAAACTTTGAAGGATGGGGAATGAAGTCTATTGAAACACTAAAATACTTGTCACCCTATTTCATCTATATATTATGTAATAGATGAAACAGTTTTTGTATTCTTTCTAAGTTTTTATTAAGATAATAAAAGTATATGGCAGAAAACAAGGAAAGTAGGGAGAAAAGTATAATTTCCCCAATTTGATGCAACAAGTCTTTTCATGTTGCAGGAGTTCCTTTGGGTCTCAGTGCAGAGATATACATAAATGTGTGCTGTATCAGTGTTAATGTTTGCACCACTGGGTGTGATGTATAGTCAGAATGCAGAGACCAAGAACTCAGTGTCTGCCCTGTGCTCCATTCTGTGAAGAGAACATAATCCATAGAGAGATGAACCCATGAGAGACCCGTCCCAGGGTTCCCAAAGACTTCTTGCAGCATGCAATGCAGCGTAACTTAAGAATACATCCTTATCTCACTGAAGTTATCAACAGCCCTGGGCTGGCGCACACTGTGTTTTTTCAAGTTAGCCTGTGTTTACTGTCACCGCTTATGTGCCAGGAGATGAACAAGACTCTGCTGGTGCCTGGGGCTCCCAGGCTGGTGGGGGAGACAGACACATAAACAGCAATTACCACACAGTGAAATATGTGTCACTCTGCAAGGCAGTGCAGGTGGAACCCTGACCAACCAGTGCACCTGGGAGATGGAAGCACCAGAGCCCTTGAGAGACTCTCACCTCTGCTCTTATCTCAGGCTTGTTTCCAGTGGAGCCAAGGGAGTCTACAAAATTAAAATACCAACACCCTGATGTGTGCAAGACATTGTGTTAGGCTGTGTTATCACTCTGTGGGGAATAACGTATTCTATAATTTTATTTTATGGTATTTTTTGCAATTCTAAAAAAAATCTAAATATACAGAAACAGACAGAAAAATGATGAAGTAAACCCACATTTATGTACCAGACAGATTTAAAAGATATATATTATTTTGCCACATTTGATTCTTATTTTCTTTAAAGAAAACAAAACAGTGCATTATTGAACTCATCTTTGTAACACTTCTAGATCCTATTTTTCTTCTTCCCTCTACCCTCCCAGCCTAGAGGCAAATATTGTTTGGAAGCTGTTGTGTGTCCTTCCTGTGTATGTTTTGATTTCCTTGGCTAGGTATGTGCTGTATTCTGTAGGTAGATGTACACTGTATTATATATGTATTCTTCCGCAACTTACTTTTTCCACCCTTCAATATTCAGTTCTCCTGATTTATCCTTATGGATCATGTGGAATCTAGTTTCTTTATTTCAGCTGGTGTTGAGTATATTCTACCATTTAAAATGCAATGATTTATTCTAGTTTCTCTTCAGATTGAATAAACCTTTTGCCTTTTACTAAAATGCAGTGATTTATATGATTTATTGATTTGTTCATCTCTAGATGGACATTTGGGTTACTACAGAAAATATATTTCTTCATATTTCCATATATATATATATATATATATATATATATATATTTCTAGGTCATTTTCTTAAAGGTAAATTACCTAGTGTATTGGTCAGTTTTTCTTTGTTGTGAATCAAAATCTGAGAGCCACACTTTCAATGAAGTGAGGTTTATTTCAGCTCACAGTTTCAGAAGTTTCAGTCTATGGTCAGCTGGGCCCAAGGCAGAAGTCATGGTAGAAAGGTAAGGTTCAGGGACTAGATACGGGCCGCAAAGTCAAGCTCCCAAGACCCATTCAGACAAACCCAAAGTGTGCTTTACTCAACTCTGAGGCATTTCTCAAGTCGATCAAGTTGACCACCATGATGAACCTTCACATCTGGGTCTTGATAAGTATGCATTTTTCAGTTATACTACTTATTTCTAAGTTTCACTCTAAAAGTACTTGGATACTTTTACTCCTCCAAGCAATATGTCAGATCTCATTCTCCCACACTGATATTATCACACATTCCAATTTCTGGTGATTTTATGGACAAGAAACAGTATTTCCTCAAGAATATTATTGCTATTTCTTTGATTAATATAAATCAGATTTTCATATGTTTATATGTAGACATTCTTTATGTATTCCTGGTACTAACCCTTTTTGCTTATATGCATTGAGGATATTTTCTCCTAAACTGTGATTTTCCTTTAATGCTATTTTCAGTAATTTATTTCTTAGATATATTTGTAAATTTTTCCTTTGCTGTAGATGTGCACTGAACATATTGTTTAAGGAATCCTCCCTGTTGGAGGGCCATAAATATATGCTCCAATGGTTTCTTCTGAAAGATTTAAGGTTTTATTTCTACAAGAAGCTCTTGAAAACTTTTAAGGTTTTGTTACATAAAATGTACAACTTATTATAAAGTAAATGTAATGCAACTATAACTCAAGAAATAAAAACTCTGGTCAACAGAAACTCTATACTTGCCCTCTATCAACTGTAAATGCTTCACCTTGCCCAAATTAATCACTTTCCTACCTATAATGGCAATCATATTACTGCTGTGCATCACAGTTTTACTATCTAATTATTTAAACATTTTTAAGGTAAGCAAGTAAGGATAATATTTTTTTCTAAGCATTTAAGTATCCTTAAGGCCTATTGTTTAGTTTTGCTTGTTTTTTCAAGCTATATATAAATAGAATGCTACATTAATGTAATATGTATTAGTCTATTTTTATGTTCCTGTAATGAAACACTTGAGTCTGGCTACTTTATAAAGAAAATATTCTTTTTTCAGCTCACAGATTGAAAGCCTGGAGATCTAAGATTGGGAGATCCCATGTGTTCAGCCTTTGGGAATGACCCCTGTGGCTGCATGATGTCATGGCAGATGGCATGAGAGAAGGAGTGCATGTGAGATGGAGTGGTCACTGGGTGAGACAGGAAGCTAGAGATGGGGATGCATTGGTTTTGTTCTTTTTTATCAGTCCTTTTCTAAGAACTAACCACAAACCCACAGAAACATTAAGTCCTTCCAGGGGTGATGGCTCTAACAACCCAAACCCCTTCTTCTAGAGTTTGCCTCTTAAGGGTTGTGCCACCTCTGCACCAATACATTGGGGGCCAGTTTCCAAGCCTGGCAGGGTGGGGGAAGAGGGACACTCATAACCTATAGCATTGTATTTCCTGTCTGGTTACTTTCTTCCAATATTCTGTCCTTGAGACTAGCTCAGGAGAGGTATAGAGTTTGTTCAGTTTTGTGATGGTCTTTTGTATCATTGGATGGACATTCCATGCACACTTATCCATTCTACTATTGTTGGACATCTCATCATTGTAGTTTACAGGTACAGTATATACCACAGACGTCAGTTTTATCTCACTCCATGTGGATATCCAGGCCTTCTCTAATGATGCATTTATTTTATTTTTTTAAATTTTTTTTGTTTTTTTTTTTTCCAGTACCGAGAATCGAACTCATGACCTTGTACTTGTCAGGCAGGCACTGTGCCACTGAGTTAAATCCCCAGCCCCTCTAATGATGCATTTAAAAGATTCCTTTCTCTAGGACTCTATGTCGTGTCTGTTTATGTGTGGACTACTTCCTGTTTTGTTATGTTAATCTATTTGTTTATTCTTGTATCACTACCACACAGCTTAATCAAGCTTATGGTCAATCTTAAGTGTTCTTTAAGCAAAGCAAATCTCCCCTTTCTTCTTCAAAGAATGCCTTACACACACACAAACACACACACACACACACATTCCACCATTTCCACCACCACCACACAGTTTAGCATTTTTCTTGGAAATTGTCTGGATTTAAGTGTGTTGTGAAGTGGGGATGTAATTTTATTCTATTCAGATTTTGTTTCTTCTGGGAAGGCCAAATTACTGGGCCTCATTTACTGACTACTGGTTGGTATGTTAATATAGATACACCATTCCATTTTTCTTATTACTGGATTAACTGATCCTTATTATTCCTAGGTTACAAACACAACTACTTGTGACTTCTATGTGTAACACTCAAATGAATAGTTGTGGCACTGTCGTGGTCACTTTCAGCATGTGGAAAGCTTTGAGTCATCTGGTATATTCTTAGCTGAACTCAAACACCGTGGCTCTGTGTCTCCTTGCTTCAACTCTCAGACGCAAAACGAGTGTCTTTTCTGGGGTGCATTTCTACTTCTGCTTTGTTTTAATTATTTTATTATTTAAAATGATCCAGCTGCAGTGATGCAGCACTATTAAGTTTCCTAAGCTCAAAAAGGCTGTCATATGAGTGCTTTGTGGAGGAAATACATGTATGATATGTCCTTTTCAAGTGTGAGCAATTGTGCTGCTGATGTGAATTCAAGGTTAGTGAATCAATGAGATATATTAAAGAAGATGTTTTTTAAAAGAAAACAACCACAAATAACATAGGATTATGTTTGATTTGTTAATGAAAATGTAACCAGAGGCTTCCAGGAACCTAACCCTGTATTCTGTGGGAGTGATGCTTGGGTATTAAAAAAATACAGTTCACAGTGAATATATAAAACATAATAACAGTGAGTCTAGAGAACCAACTGTATTTCACTAGTATGACTTTTATAAACCCTTTACTTTCAAGCTTTCTGTATGACTCACAAACATCATATAGCTGGATATTTTTCCTGTGTAATCTGAGAATGTTTATGGTTTTTTATTTTAAAGAAAATAGTACAAAAAAAGAACAATAGCAAAATACAGACAACACAAAACCAGGACATTAAAAATGATACAGGGTTTCAAACCAAATGATAGAGATTAACAGTGGTTGTTATAATACATATTGCTATCTTCAACGAAGTTGCTCAGATTACCAAATGTAAGAATAGAAGACTGATCAAATCATTAAAGTAAATAAGAAAATAATAATGTAAAAGAACATTAGAGACAATACATAGTGTCACTAGGCAGGATTGTAGGAATTCATCAATGGATATTACACTGCAAATTGTCAATGTTTATGGTTTTAAAACAGAATATATATTTTATTTTCCCTCTTCTTTTCCTTCTTTGTGTGAAATGGCTCAAATTCTTGTAAATTATTTATTTATTTTCGCACTTTAGGCTTATGCATTCTATTTTATTCCACTTGCGGATACATCACCCTTGCATTTTTAACATGTATGCTTATGCAGCAAAGTCTAAGGTGAAATTCCCCCTCCCAGCACACACAAGGATGTCAACGTGTTTTTCCTTTGAACAGTTTAAATTACATGGGTGACGCTGTAGCTTAGTCCTAAGACTGAATGGTCTGTCTGAGCTTTGAAGAATGAGTGGTCTTTCCGAACTTTGACCTAGGACTCAATCAGCAGTTCTGAAGCAGGAGATGAAGGCTACAGCTGGCTTTAAGTTTTTGTATTCTTTCTCTGTCTCTCCACCCGAACTGGGTCTCATTGCAGAGGCCTTTGCAGTATACCATCAGGGAACTAAAGAGCAGGTTAGCCTCCCTTGTGCCTGCTCTGAATTCAGCACAACGTCAAGGGATAATAGACCCTCCCATAGTTTGTCCACCAACCAATGCCCTTGCTGAGTAGGCACTTCAATCTCTAAACATATTTGGCTCTTTCTAAAATATGAACCAAGAAGAAAATGGAAAACAGTCATATGTGGAAGTCACATTAGCCTCAACTTCAGATTAACGTCACTATTTAGAAGCGATTGGTCATTGTATCAAGTATGGAGCTTTCCTTCCTTTCTCTCTCTCTTTTTTTTTCTCTGTGAATGTGGGGGAAATTGACTCTTTCTGCCCTGCTACAAATCTATATCTTTAAGTCAAACTCAGCTTGTTTTCAAGGGTAACTCCCAGTGGTCAATGTGTTTTGGGCCAGGCCTCAGGATGACTGATTTTACCCTGAAGTTCACATCCAGATTCACTGTCTTTTTTTTCTAGATTAGTAGACAAAGGCCAAGTGGTGGTTCCAAGGCCAAGAAGCAGGAGGACATCAGCACCTCTTTGAATCCAAGTGTTCAGTCCTTAGTCTTGTGCTCCTTCCTTTCTAGATAAGGGCCTTGCTCTGTAGGGAATCTCAGAATCCTCTGGGATTTGGTAAAACTGCACCTAGCTGTGCCCACCCTCTTCTATGTGTTCAGCACCACGAGGTGGTGCTCAGGAATCTGTAGGTTTATCAAGCCCTTTCAATATTGTAGAAATGCTGGGCTAAAGGGACCTGAGAGTCAAAGATCACCAGAAATGGAAAGGAACCACCTAATTAGCTAAGCCCAAACCTCACTCTGCTTAGGTTTCCCAAACTTTCAGTTTCATCTCTGCCAGGATTCTTCCAGTCTCTCTCACTGACAGGAAGGACAATAAAATGCAAGTGGAAGAAGATGCTTTATCCTTCCATCCCTTGTGGAGCTGAAGGACACAGAAACCACTTCCGTTATTTCCAACACAGACAGATTTTCTTTGCAGAAGGCCTTAGAGAGAAAGAGAAGTAGCCAGGTTGAGAGGCATACACAGAACACATAATAACTGAGGGGTTTGCAGGAAGTGGGTGCTTTGTGCTGAGATCACTCCCATCTGGCAAAAGATAGGCAGGCACCTTCAGGGACCCCCAACACCTGCGCCTACCAGCCACTTTTACTCTTTCTCTCTTGCTCTTCATTTGTCACATGGCACTTCCATGGACAATGGCTGGGCCCCATGCTGGTCTAAGGATAGTACACCCAGGAGGCTGTCAGGTCACTGTAAGTCCAATGTCCTTGTGCCGAAAGACCTTCAGGTTCTAGCCATTCCCAGCACTTCTGCTGGGCAGCGGGGTTAGGCTGGAGGCACAGAGCCCTGGCTAGCTTCCTGAACTGCCTCCTGGTTCATGCTCAGGGTAGTCTTAGATTTAATGGAAACTAGGTGTGTGTTTACCCAGGAAAAGGACTGGAAACATAGTTGACGTGGGCAGAGATTTGGGAAAGAAATAACTCAATCTGGAATCCTGGAGGAGAATTAGGAAAAACCTCATGTCAGGTCCTGTTCCAAGAGCTTAGAATCCAGGTGTGGGCTGCTTTTCCAGGGCAGATAGGAATTTCACCATGTCTCCTCTGTTTAGAACTTGCCCTATTTTTTTTTATTTTTTTTATTTTTTAGATTTAAAACCCATTAGGGAATGGCTTAAGAAGTTAATAACCTGTTACCATTCTGGGGAATTACATTTGATGTTGTTTATAGCTATTTGGCTTCTGAAAATAAATACATCAAGATTGGGAGCCAATTCTTCTTTATACCACTTATTGAAAGCAGATCTTCCAATAATAAACAAATGTCATTAATCTTAAACCCACATGGGAAGAATTTCATTTTTAAAAATTAATTGTACTTGTGGGACTTATTATTTTAAAAAGCTAGAACCTTAAAAAAAGGTGCTATTATACAATATACTTTGCATGTTGCGTACAGAATTCGATTTGTGTGGGAAAAACAAATTAACTGTGAAATGTAACCAGGAACAGTAATGTTCATTACAAGGAGCTTCTAATTAGGGCAGCTCAGATATGCACTGGATTCCTCTTTGCTCCTATCAAATGTAAGCACTAGTGAATAGGTTGATTTTAATTATCATGTTGGTGTTGGTCATAATTTCCATAAATGCTTCGTAAGCCACAAGACTGGATACTAGATCTGGAAGCCTCTTCCTCCCACCCCTTTTAAATATTTGAGCAATTGTTTCCCAAATACCAGTGCTGTCTGTTTGGGGGCAAAGTCATCCAAGGTGGTCATTTCTCAGGGCAGTAATTCCTGATTCTGTCTGAAGTGAGGTCATTTACTTCTTTTCATTGGCTGCAATTTATTCACTCAACATTAATTAGGGACACCTCAAATATGTGTGTGCTAGGAACTCAGAAATTCGTCTTTTTTCCTTTTTATTATAACTTAGCAGGGGAGGTAATATTTGAAGATTATTTTTAAAAGCTAATTACATGGTTCCAAGATACATAAGAATCATGCATACGAAACTTGATGATATAAGGTGATAGGAGCACACAAAAGAGGGAGGATGGCTTTCCAGGGATTACAGAACAGAAAGGAAAATTTACTGTTAGGTTTTAATGGATAAATAGGAGTCCACCAGGGCAGAAAGGAGAAATGGCTTGAGTCAGGAAAGAGCCTGAGATGTTCAGAAGGTAGAGTGAAGACTGGGAGGGTGGAGGAATTGTCAGCAGGAGGGTGATGCTGATTGTGTCACTGGCACCGCTTGATTACCCTTCTACTCCCAAGGTCATCTCTCATTTCAGTCTCTCATTTCAACCTGTCAGAACGAGGGCCTGGCATCGTCTTCCCATCTCTCCCCTCCCTTTCTCTCGTCCATATTCCCTAGTGCCGCCATTTTGAAACCTCAGTCCTGTGTTGCTCCCTTGCCCTTTGCATTAAAGCCCAGACCTGTGAGATCCACAGAGGAGCTGCTGACCACCTAGCCTGCGTGGCTGCCCATGGCTTCTGCCTCCAAGCACTCTGACTACACTGTATTCCTCCTGGCGCTCAACTCTGCCCACCTCGGTTCCTCCTCTGAGCCTTTGCACTCGCTGTTCCCCTTGCCTGGCCAGCTCTTTCTCTGAAGCATCCTCCCTTTCCCCATTCCACCTTCCCCCACTTTTTCTCAGAGTCTTTCCTCATTTCCCAGCCCATATACTGTGTGTAATTACTAATTTTACTTGCTGTCTATGTGGTTTTTTTTGTTTTGTTTTGTTTTATTTTTTGTTGTTTTTTTCCGGTACCGGGAATCGAACTCACGACGTTGCGCTTGCCAGGCAAGCGCTGTGCCGCTGAGCTAAATCCCTAGCCCTGTCCGTGTGTTCTTTGTGTGTCTTCCTCATTAGAATGCAAACCCCATGGAAGGAGGATGGATTCTATCGCTCTCAGCTGGGTTCCCAGAACCGGCACAGTGACAGGAACTTCCTAGGTTTTCTCAGTTCTTGAGAAAAACAGATGAAGAGCCCAGATTCCAAAGGGCCTCGTGTACCAGGCTGTAAGCTTCCGACCCCAGCCTGTGAACAATAGGAAGCCCAGAGAGATTTAACCAGGCCAGCAATGAGTGGGGTTACGGGTCTGCCTGACACAGAAAATTAAGTTTAAAATATTTTCAGTAATTTCACTGGATCTGCAGCTTCCCTGGCACCCCTCCGCGGTGATGTGATGATGAGAGCAAAAAGCGATTTTCATTTCTCCAGTAAAACATAAAACCTATTCCTGCAGGGCCTTACATGCTCAGAATGAAAACGGAACCGACTGGCCCCGTCCAGAAAGGCGAGCGAGCTGGTTAGCGGGCACGGCGGCAGGTCACTGACAGCAGAGGGGCCTCTGCTTTGCAATTTTAAGGGGACATAAAATGCTGGCTGGCTCTCACAGAATACTGGGCTGAGCTGCAGAAAACTGTAAAATCTCCCCGTTGTCATATAAATATGGGATGAAAGTTGATTAACCAATTTTATGTTGTTATCTGAGCCTTCAATCCATTTGCACTTGAATTAAAAAGACAGAAATTGAGTTTTGGCTGGACAGGCATTTTTCAACTGTTAATGTAAGTTGAAAAAAAGATGTTTAAATTCTTGTCTCACTTGTCTGGCAGAGGATTTTCTATTGTGTCGCTCTACTTCATTTCTATGGAGTAAGTGCGAGGATTTAATATGAGGCCCAGGATGTGCAGACAGTGTTGAGGAAGGGAATCTCCTGCACTAACTTCCAGGCCAGAGGATCCTTGCTGCCAAGGATGCATTTCTTAGACAGATCATTGTAGCTGACTTTTCACTGGGCGCGACACAACATTTGGGGACACCCTGGTCCATCTCTGCCCTTCCTCTCTGACCTCCCACTTACTGGCCAAAGAAAGTTCTTCTAGTACATGCCTAAAGATATTACTAACCTGCCTCAAAGCTCTCCATTGATCCTGCATTAGTACACAGAATAATTCTTTGGTATTGATCAAGGTCTTTATCTATACATACCTACCTTTCTCAAAGAGCCACATTTCCTTTTTACCATCCTTCCATGCCAACATGCTGAGCCCTGCTATATTTCCCAGGTTTATCCTGTCTGTTCACTTAGGGTGTTTCACCTCATGTTGCTCTTGCTGGGGAATTAAGCCTTCTTCACCCGTCTCCCAAATCCCACCACTAGCACTTCCTGCTCAAATTCCATTCACCCTTCAAAGCAGGTTTGGGAAGGAGGCCTGGATGATCCCTTGGCCCTAGGAAACAACCTGAAGCAGCACCCCCCAGCTTACCTGAGACCAAGAATCACTGGAACAGGTGGTGGATCAGAAAGGGCCACATTTGCCAGGTGAAAGAGTAAAGAGGTGTATGCTTATCCAGAGACATATCACAGTTTTAGATGATACCAGTGTCCCTGCCCACCAGGTTTCTGTTCTGCAGTTTTTTCTCCTGTGTATGACCTGGCATCTGTCCCTCAAGCTCAAATCTTGATTCATCTCTTATTATAGCCTTTGGCTCTGGATTTGGATTCTGCAGAACTGTTCTCCCCGGCCCCTTTCAATAATATCTTTTCACTTGGGATAGGTGTAAGCTCTTTGATCAGTCTCATGAGGGGACTCACCACATAGAAGTGTATAACTCCCTATTTCTCCCCAGATCCACCCCAAACTAATTAGTCTAGTCTTCAAAACTCTACGTACTCGGAGTGGCCTTGACCGTGTGCCTTGCAGGAAACCTTACATGCTGGCCCTCTGCACCAGTTGCTGTTGTTTGATACACAATGAACTTGACACCTCTCTGTGAGAGTGGCATTCTGTTGTTTTTAGTGGCCTTCCTGGGGCTGGGAGAACCCTTCAAATTTAGATTCCCAAATTAGGAATGAGTTCTGGCCCTGTCCAGAAAGGACATCTGAGTTCAAAGCCCAGATGTCCTAGCATATATGTGAGCTTGAGTATATCATTTAACCCCACCAAACCTCAAGTTAATAATTGGAAATGAGCATTACGACCCCTCCCTCCATGAGGTGGTCTTGAAGATTCTAGATAAGAGAGTATCTGGCATATTTCTATCCAAGTGACATGCTAATGGGCATGATCACTACTCTCTAACGGACTTTGGTGACCCTTAGGAAAGTCATGTCTGGTGCCTGTGATGTAAACATGGAGCTCTTGGAGCTCTAGGGTTGATCTCTCCTTCTCCTCTCCCTCAAGAGTCAATGGGCCCAATGCCCACAGGGTAGAAGTCTCTCCTGGATAGTCTCACAGCACTACTGTGAGTTGCTGCTTCAGAGATGAATTCTGTTGGTCCTGCGGCTCTCATTCTATCCAGTCTTATTATAACTTGCGGTTCCAACTTTAGAATTGCTAACATTACCCAGGGAATTGTCATTTAGTGAATCCCTGAGCTGAGACAGTTTTACAACACTGAGGAAGGGAAGTGGAAATCCCTGGAGAGCACAGGAGCAATTTCTTCAATCTTTGTAAGAAGAGCTCTGGGCAGGAGGCCTTGCTGACCCCAGTGCACAGAGGCCTCCACTGGCAATCAAAAGACCAGTTCCTAGTTGCATTACTGCTGCTGGTTTTCAAAGTGACCCTTGAAGGTCTTTTTCCTCCTCATGCCTCAGTTTCCTTAATGGAAAAAGAAAAGCACTGGGTTTAGAGATTTCTAAGATTTGTTAAAATGGATCTACTGTGTGATTATTGTTTGTAAAGAAATGCTCTTGTAGGCTATTCTTGTACCTGTGTACAGCTGGCTGTGATGCTGATGTGAGAAGCAGTGGACACAGCCCAACACTACAACCAGCACATATGATAGGGCACTCAGTACCTGCCACACCCCATGAATATTTGATCATAGAAAACCAAAGCATACTGGGGATACTTTTTTATTGTGCATATATCTGCTATATGTTTTGCTTCCACTGTTGCACAAATTCCTTTCTGCCTTAATTCGGCTATTCCCCAAACAGACTCTGAGACAAGAATTAGGGTGCAAGGAGTTTATGTAGAGACTGGTAACTGGGAATGGGGAAGCGTCTTAGTCACTTTTCTCATCACTGGGAAAAAATAGTTGACACCCACCAACTAAAAGAAAGAGTGATTTTGGTTTGCTATTTGTAGAGGTTTCAGTGCATAGTTGGCTGGGTCCAAGGTGAGAGAGCATGACAGAGGAGAATCATTTATAGGTGGTAGATAGGAAGCAGAGAGCATCAAGGAGGATCCAGGGAGGGAGATAAACTCTTCCAAGCTGTGCTTCCTGTGACTCGCTTCTTGCAGCTGACTCCACCTCTCTCCACATCACATTTAGCTATAAATGCATCAGTGGGTTAATGTGCTGATGAGCATCACACCTCCATAATCCAATCATCTCCCCAAAGTCCCATCTATGAGTGCATGAAGCTATTTTTGGGTGGGGGATCCAGATATAAACCATAATAGGAAGTAAGATAGAAAAAGGAGGAAAACAAATACAGAGTGCATTAATAGAGGTCACTCCCATGGGCACCTGGGTGTAATCTCTTTCAGCCTCTGAACACACAGGAGCACATGTCAACATCGTACCCTTATGTGTGGGGACTACGTGTTCACTCACTCTCTCTCACCCTTGCATTGGCACAAAGTCTTTGCAAGGCATGAAGTTTCTGATTCCACTCTGGCATGCCCCTGGAGTGCACCTGTCATGCTGCCCTGGCTGGAGAACATCCGCAGGCACATGAGCTCAGAAGGCCATTGGGATATAAGGAATTCCCTGCTCATAACTTCTGGGGTGGGTTGGAATCAGAGCTGTGCTAGAGTTAGCTTGTATAGGCCCTCAAGGGCTGTCAGCTTTTCAGGGATTTTTGCTAGCTGGTTATGAAACACAGTCATTACTAAAATTTACATTTTTGCAAACATATAATTAAGTAAGTGATATCAAAGGGAAAGGTAACAAATGTTCAAATCTCATCTAATTATTTTACTACATTTTATTCTTCTCTATGCTCTTGAAGTTATTCACATCTGTCATATTCATACAGTGAAAGTAGAATATAATGATGCGTATGGACAGGGCCGTTTGGGGAATATGCCATGGAAACTAGTAACCACTATCACGGCTCTTTTGTATTCTAAAAAACAGATGATTAGATATTTGACAACACCATTGGTTGAGCTGCTCCCAACAGGACACAGACAGAGCCCATCCCATGCACTAGCATTGAGAACCTAAAGATACTGGTGTCCCTAAGACACTGCTAATGCCCTAAAGATATTTCCTGTCCTTGACACAATCAGGGGACTGTAGACTTGTAAATTTGGGATGTCACCCTACTGAGGAAGCCTCCACAATCACCTTTGTACTGATTCTCCCAGTGAGGAGGATGCTGCCCTGCAGCCTGACTCTCCAATCTTGACTCAATTCCAATTCCATGCATGTAATGAGCAAGAAAATAAAAGTCACATCTGGACCTCCAGCTGCAAGGGAGTCTGAGAAATGGATTTTAGGTTTCTGGCTTCTGCATGACAGACAGGCTTGACAATGAGAGAACTTGGTACAGCTGCCACATGGCCACCTTTCTGAGGAGCTGGAGAACAGTGCCTGTGTCATAGCCCTGCTCTGTCCCCAAAGCCCCATACAAGGACAGATGTGCAAGAGACGCTCAGGTGGTACTGTTCTAAAACAGGTTATTCCAGGAAAAAAAATCTTTCTTCCTTTGTTGTGCTAAGGAAGTAAATTCTCAGTGGGCATTTGGGTTCAAAAAAAAAAAAAATGTGGGCTGGATACTTCTCCTTCCCTTCCCTGCTCCTCATGTCTCTTCATTTCCCTTTTTCCTTTTCCATCTGTCTCCATTGCTGGCATCTGACCTCTTCCTTGCCTCCAATTCTATCACCAGGAAACAGGCTTCTGCTGAGGACACAGGGAACCCTGAAAACCCAGACTGTGCCCACTCTCTTGCAGTCCATGTATCACCTTTTTTAATGAATTGCCTCTTGCAAGGTATTCCTCCTACTGCAGAACTCTTGGGGCTGGTGGAACAGATCATCAAACCTCAGAGCAGGTATTAATGGGAAATAGGAAATGTGCTCCAGGAAATGGCCTTCTTTGAGAAGGGTCCAGCTTTTGCCCTTGGAAACCACCATCTTCTCCTTGCCAGGAGAAGATGTGTGTTGCCCTTTCCACGTGCTCTAGGCTACTGCAGGCTGGGAAGCTCCCATGCCCCCACACATGATATACATGCCTAATTGCAAGATGACTGGGTTCCACTTTCCTAACATCTCAGTAGGGCTTTTAATGTTCTGTGGAAAGAGATGTTAGTATTATGCTTTTAACTCTGGGTTGTCATATTGGGGGCGAGGAATTGAACCCTCAAAGAGAGATATGGGTTCAGAGATTGAACGCATATCTCTGTATTGCACTTGCTCATGTTTAAAATGAAGCTCCTAAAGCGCTTTCCATTCTCTCTAGGAATCCTTTGGTGAGCACTAAGCACCCCCTGCAAGGGCTGGGGAGAGGAGCAGGGCCACTCCATGAGTAGGATGCGCTGCAGTCCCAGGTATAACTAGCTCAGCTGGGTTCTGATTTGGTGAAGGAACAAATGAGGGCCTCTTTTTGTGCCAAGGCCACCTCCACCCTCCTTATCTTGACTGCTGGAACCTGGTTTGCTCACCAGTCCGTTGTTATGCTGAAGAGAAAGGCAGTGGCTGGGCTCCACCTTTTCTATCCTCTGCCCCCAGGGTACCTGCCAGGACTCTTTCTTTCCAAGCTAGGGAAGTAGCAAAAGATCCTTTTCATTAGCCACATCTTTCTCACAAAAGAGCTGCAAATATTCCTGAGTTCTTGCATTGTGATTAGGTTCAGTTTTTTTTTTTTTTACTGGTTGTGTAAAAATCCATGAAAACCTACACACACAGCAGAAACCAGAATCCTAGACATGTATAACATGAGTAGTGAGTCCCAGTGTACCAATTTCCCTGTGCACAGAGCTTCCTCCAAGCCCAGCAGTAGCAGGGTGGTGTGCAGAGCCCCTCCCAGGGTCTCCCAGTGTAACGCCCTCAGAAAGGGACATGAATCTTATTTCGGGCCATGTAGACTGGCTTTGCACTGAGAGATAGTGACAGCAGGGCAAACTTTCTGGCCATATTAATGTGCAGAATGCCTCCAAGCCATGCCAGGTGCAGAGTTAGGATAGAAACACTAACTCTAGCCCTCAGAACTGATTGAAAATATTCCCAACAAAGAATTTTATACTTCTGGTACAGGTCACATTGATTGAAAGTAAGAGAGAATAGATTGAGAGTAAGAATAAATTAAATTTGTTGAGTGTCTACTGTATACTTGGAATTGTTTGACACGCAGGAGCCACAGAAGTTATCAAAACTGTCAGAAATCTATGCCCTCATTGAGGGCAGAGACTGGTGGACTATAACTCACTAAATCATGGGAAAAGCATAGGCTGAAGCTGACTTTGAGGTCACTTGAAATTATAGGCATTAGTTTCAGCAAGATTTTAGTCATCAGTTTCTCCATGTGTGTCTTGGAAATTCCTTCAAGCAATTTTTCCCTATCTCTGCCTCCCTGGAAACAGGGAAGGAAGAGCCACCATGCACATTCCATCCCCACTGAAGGGTCACAGACTGAAGAAGACACTAAAAGGAAAGCTTTAGTTGGTCCGTGTAAACACACTGGCTAAGTGACGGATGCTCACCTTGTTAGACAACAGCAGGGCAAGAAAGCTCGTGCTCAGATGGATCAGTCCGAGGTGTCAAGGGCAGCAGACTTCACAGTGGAAAGCTTCACTGATTGATAACTTGAATCTGAGGAATAAAGCGCAAGTCAAGAAAGGTGAACTATGGCCAGACTGAAATGTGACCAAGAAGGAAAGGGTTCCCTTGTGTGTAACAAGGCAAATGTTTTTTTCTTTCTGGGTTACCTACCACTAACTGTTTCAGCTACTGTACCACAGAGGTCATCATGGGCCTGTGCAAGATTCAGTTTAACAGGCTGTTTCCGTTTCTTATTTGGTCTTCATGTACTGTGTCTTTGAGAAATACCGCCACTATTGTCATTTTTATCATCACCATCCTCATCATGATCAGTGTGCCTGGATCATCACAATCCTGCTTCATTTCTTACTACATCGAAGGTTTCCTTTCCTTCTCTGTACCTATAACATCTGCCCATTTCTTTTTTGTTTGTCTGTTTGGGTTTTTTTACTTCTTTTGGTTTTGTTTTGTTTTTGGTACTGGGAATCGAACTCATGACCCCATGCTTGCTAGGCAGGCGCTGTGCTGCTGAGCCATATCCCCAGCCCGTTATCTGCTCATGTCTCATCCTGGATCTTTCCTGCAACCCTAGCTCCCTACACCCATGCTCCCAGGATGGCCTGCACATTCCCTTTCTCTTGTGAAAATATTGCATACCTTCCAGGGCACCTTAATCCCCCTCCTATGAGAATCTCCTACCTATCAATTCACACCCTTCAGTATCTGAGTGCTTGGTACTATATTAGAGTTTAAACACTTACCACATCATTCTTTATTCTGGCATCTCAGTGAAATTGGAATCATTTCCTCCATTTTGTAGATTGGGGAAAAAGAGGCTCAAAGTGACCTGACATTGCCACAAGCAGAAGGAGCTGGATTACAGGTCTGTGCACTCTGCTTTTGTGTGCTTACTTTCCCTGGAGCTCACTTAAACTTTGGAGAGCAATGGTCCTCCAGCCCCTGAGCACAAGAACGTTAATGACAAGTGGACTATTTGACAGTACCATGGAAGTGCTGGAGAAGCAGATATTCCAAGTTGGTGTGGTGGGCAGCATCCATATATGGTTTGCCAAGGCCCTGGCTGATTATGCCTGGTCTGGTGGCCGTTTGTGAACCACTGATTTAAGAGGTGTGTGAAGTAGCATAATTGATGATGTGGGTCATCTGGGGTTCTTGGGAATCAATTTCTTTCCACATCTACTGTGTAGTAATTTCCAAGGGTGGTGGGACCCAGAAATCTAGCTAAATAAGTGCTCCAGAGGTGAGTTTGAGGAAGCTCACTGAGAGTCAAGCCCACCCAATTAGCACTTAATTGTATCCTGCTTTATCTTCTTCCCCAGTTAGTTCTGCATCAGTTAAACTCCTTAGAGGCTCATAAAACAGTATTTAATTCAGAATTGTCCTGAGAGCTAAGGTAGTGCTGGGCAGGTGACTGTGCTGTGGAAGACTGCCTGTATCTGTTTTGGGAGAGGTATTTCTGGAATGAAAGTTCTGGAAGCTTCTTGGGCTTCTATATCTCCTAGATCTGTGCTTGCTCTGTTACTGTTCTCTACAATTTGGGGTCCTTCCTGTTGTTTTAGTGCCCGCTTAAAGCACTCTCATTTCATGAACTGAACTCACTGTTTCCAATGAGGTGTGAAACACTGGATCTTTTGAGCCTTCGTCTATGGAGTGAAGTGAGGTTAGTCTTGTTATCAGAAGGGCTTCTGGAAAGTTCCTGACATGATGCTGTGCTAATCACATCGTAGGCTTGCTCCTATCTGCTCTGTGCTTCCCCTATCTTGAAGGGAAAAGGGCATTTTATCCATCATGGACACCTACCGTATGGAGAACAGCGGCTGGCAAATAACTCATAGCACGAGATCAATCGATGTTTTGGATTTTGTATAAGCCTCAGAGATGTTAATAGGAATTACAGTATGATTGCAGTGAATGTGAACAAATGCATGTTGTACATGTATATTATCCTTATATTATCCTACCCTATTTAAAGGAAAGCCTTATCTTTTTATTGCCCATTCTAATCTAGTGCTTTCTACATATTTGTTCTCTATAAATATGTTTTCCTGATTGAACACAATTATTAACTTCTCAGAGTGAGAACTGTAAAGGGAAAATGTATGCTTCTCTGTTAAGAAAAAGTCAGAATATTTTTCTTAAAGTGGCTCTAGACTCGATAAGATTCCTTCACTACAGAAAGTCTCTGAGCACCAGCTTCCTCCTCAACAACAATAGAAAGAAGAATAACTATTTTATAGGACTCTTGATCACTCTTGTAAATGTGTACCTGCTAATGTGAGCAACTACTTTGAAGATAACAATAAGTAATACAACAACCATTGTTGATTTCCCATCATCTTGTTTTGAAATTCTGTATCATTTTTATAGTTTGTGTGTTGTTTTGTTTTTCTCTTTGTCTTTGTTTTTGCTATTTTGTTTTTGTTCTTTTTCTCTTTAAAAATTAACCTCTGAAGAAGTACCACAGCTCACGCATACAGCAAGATCTCCATAAATCTTAAGTACACAATATAATGCAATTTGGGATATAGATAGAAGGTAGGGTACATGTTCTATTATGATTAAATAAAAATTAAAACAAAGTTAAAAAATAATAACAACCCAGGGTGGATAACACTATGATGGAACAGATACACATATTTTGGAGAACTATTTAGCAGTGCATAACAAAAGTCATACATTTTTTCATATGCTTTTACTGCCAAATATCAATTCTAAGAATTACTATAAGACTGATTTTTAGAGAGAAATCATTTAAATATAGTATCAGTGTAACTTACAAAAGGGAAAACAAGAGTTATTTCAATGTGTGCAGACGGGAGCAGGATTACATAAATTATAATGCACAAACACGAAGGAATATTTCACAGCAACTACAAATGCTAAAGATAAAGCTTAGGGGAAAACCATCAGTGTTATAAAATAATAAATATAATGCTGAAACAGAATTTTATGTACATTGTGATTAAAAAGATGCAGAATGATATATTTACTGATAGGCATCAAAAGGAGAAAGGAGCAAAAATGAGTATGTTTACTTTGCTACATTTGTGGTAATTTATTTTATAAACATACACATCTGTCTGTATTTTAGATCCTCCTAATCATTATGTAAGCAGTTTTTATTGCATGTTCCTCAGGTAAGGAAGTAAGTGTAAACATTTTACTAAATTACACATCTAAGAAAAGATAGGTAAACTTTGGGATGAACCTTGCCCGTTGGTCCCATAGGTCTTTGATTTTTTTTTTTTTTTTTTGAGATAGGGTCTCACCCTCTAGTTCAGGCCAGCTTTGAACTAACTTTGTAGCTCAGGCTGGCCTTGAACTTGCAGTGATCCTCCTGCCTCAGCCTTGCCAGTGCTGTGATTACAGGTGTGCATCACCTGTAGAGATCTTTTGATATTTAAAATTATACACAGGTTATTTTTCTGTTTGTGTGCAGTTAGTACTGCTTGTCTTGAGAACTCATTTCTGATTAGGTCTTACTTCATATTACAACAATGAAGACAGAGAAAAGCAATATAGGATTGATTATAGGTACTATACACAATTTTATAATCAAAGTATGATGGCTTGTTACATTATTGGCCTCAGTCAGCTGTCTCCCACCATTTGCAGGTTTGTGTAATCCCCTCACATAGGCTCTAGACTTGGTATATGACATGCTGTGGTCAGCGACCCAGTAGTGAGCACAGCACAGTAGATACTGATGTGCACTTATGAGTTAAGGTTTATTCTTGGGGTGTGGGGGCCATTTTATGAGGAACCTGAGCTAGCCACGTGGACAGGCTACATCAAAGAAAACCAAGGCGTCCCAACAAAGAGCCCAGAGGATGTCCCAGCAAACAGCACTCACTCCAGGCAACACAGAGAGAACATCTCAAATGACCCAGCCACCGTGAAGCCTCCAGATGACCACAGCTGTGTAAGTAACCCTCGCTGGCACTGTACTTAGTTTGACATTTGAATGTCCTCATGTGTCAAGACTTGGTTGTCAGGGTAGTGCTACTAGGAGGCGGGGGACCTGTAAACCCTGGCGTCTTTAGGACATTGGAGACTTGTCCTTGCAAGGGATTGTGGGACCCCAATATTTGCTTCATTCTCTCTTTGTCTTTTGGCTATGAGGTGAGTGATTTTCGCTAATGCATGCTCCTGTGTTATTACAACCCCTAAGCAACAGGGCTAACTGACTATGGACTGAATTCTTCAAAATAGTGTGGTGAAATAAATATTTTCTTTTTATGATTTGATTATCTTGGGCATTTGTTACAGTGACAGAAAGCAGACTGACACACCATGAAGAGAAGAGGACCATCTGATGAGTTCAGTCAGCCCAGGTAATCATGAGAAATGATAAATATCTGTGGTTCCAAGCCACAATGTTTTGGAATAGTTTGTTATCCAGCAATGGGTAATGGAGATAGTAGAAATAAAAATTTTAGCGTATCATGACAAGCCCAATGCTTACTAAGGGCTTTCTTACAATGTAAATTCTGTCGCTTGGCAGTCAGATTCCCTTCCCTTCACAGTGTCCACCGCAGCCTTCTAGTTTAACAAGACAACACCTCGGTTGAAATGGATTGATCTGCAAACCAGGCCAGCCATCCTGCCTCAGGGAGGCCTTCCCAGAGGGCAGGCTATACAGTTCTATAGCAAAAGGAGCATTGTCCTTTCTGAATGCCAAATCCTTTATAAGCTAGAGAGTTACAGTCATTGCTTGGTAATTGCCCTGCCCCCTGCTAGTGCTTCCATTCTTGGTTCTCATAATACAGTTCAGTCTCACGCTCATGTTTTATCTTCCTAAATGGAGCCTGTCATGGAACAGTCATTTGTATTAGGATGTTAGGCAACCATGACTTTCCCAGCCGCAGCATCCCCACTGCCATGGCCTCAGATCAGCCCATCGTCATCTCTCCCTTGGATAATTACCGCAGCCCTTAACAAGTCTCCTAGCATCTTGGCTTGCTCTCCTCTATTCCATGCTCTGCAGCAGGCAGTAGGCCATTTCTGAAGTACAGATTGAATCATTTAACTCAACTTTATAAAACTCCCCAATAGGATCCCCA
The DNA here is from genome assembly GCF_000276665.1 of Chinchilla lanigera. Taxonomy (NCBI): domain Eukaryota; kingdom Metazoa; phylum Chordata; class Mammalia; order Rodentia; family Chinchillidae; genus Chinchilla; species Chinchilla lanigera. The sequence continues at coordinate 22,459,092 of NW_004955433.1, read as the reverse complement.
TTGCCTCACAGTACAATTTTTAAACTGGATTAATGAGTGTTCCATAGGAGGTGGGTTAGGAATAAGAACCATAATTTAACACATTTGGGAAGCCCTGGGTTAAACGAAATTAACCAGGTATCTTTATGTATCTGTTACAGGAATTCTCAGAGCCTTTAAAATGGAGATGCAAATTGTGAACCTCTGAAAGGGTAATATAAAATCAATATCTACTACACTTATTTTTTTGGCAGGTTGTCTTTGGTGCTATTGAGTTGGTGTTTATAATAGTTGAGTTCTTGTAAAGTTCCTGTAGATTCTTTACTTAGGCACAGATGCTCCTTCATGATCTGGCCCCTGCAAATCTCTGGACCTCAAATTCCTGCATTTTTTCCAAGTTCTTGTTTTCTGATACCTTGGGGTTTGTGTATCTGTATTCAAAACTAATCATGCTGTTCTTTCATAGCCTACTCAATTCTTAGTCACTTTTTAAACCTCAGATCAACCTTGCTTCTTCTGCAGATTCTTCTTCTATTCCCACCCTCAGAAAGTTTCAGATTTAGGAACATTTATGTTGGGTCTCATATTTAGGAATATTTATGTTGGGTCTCAGATTTAGCATTGGGATTAGCATTATTCCACCTGTGTTGACAAGGAGAAAAAAATTTTTTTTGGTTTTTCTCCGGTACCGGGAACTGAACTCACGACCTTGCGCTTGCCAGGCAGGCGCTTTGCTGCTGAGCTAAATCCCCAGCCCAAGGAGAAAAAATTTTTTGAAAAAGATTGTGGACTAAGAATTGCCCAAATCCAGTCACACTGACAGTAGACACTTTTTTCTGTCTCCGTCTGTCCGTGGGGTCCAGTGGATCGTGCACATCTTCCTCCACAGCTGTCCTCTGAGAAGTTAACTCCCGAGACTGTGTATATTTTCATGAATCCAACAGGGTCGACCTGGATTATTCCCTGAAAATGTAGACTCCACAGTCATTAACAGGTTATTTACAAGGAAGGATGCCGTAAACTCCAGAACTCTGTTGATCTTGCTGTGTGTGATCAGATGGAGTGACACAAGCAGTTCTGCAGAAAAGCCAAGGCCTCGACACTATTTAGAAAGAAGTAAGGATGCCCTGATCTAGCAGCCTGTGTTCTTAAATTCTTTTCTGTTTCTTATTTCAGCATAACTAGAGACTGGCTATCTGTCTTTCAATTTTGTGTCTATCCTTCCAATAAATTTCCCTTTCCCTATATGAGCTTATTTGAAGGGGATTTTTTGTGATGTGTTACCGATAAGGTCTTGGCTAAGGAACATGTGGTTCTTTTTCCTTGAAAAACTTGAAATGCATCTGGCCCTTTCACTATGCTGCTCTTTGTCATGGCCATGCTGTGAATATTAATGGCAATACTTAAGCAGGTCGATTGTGCATTGAGAATATGAAATATGTGTGTCACTTAAAAACAAACTGTTGTCAACACAACGCTTGGGCTGAATTAGTCTCTCCCAGGTTGTCACACTTGATGCAGAGGGAAGCTGAGGCTATGCATTTATGCCAGATTTTATGGATCCCTAGGTCAGGACCAAAATGTGCACATTCAGGATGGTATTTTCTCACTAATGATTTGTTATCATTAACTTGACTCACGGATAGATTTATGTAGAGAAAAATGTTAATAAAAGGTGCTTTGAGCTACACTGCTGCTTTGCTGAGTTGTCATTCCATTAAGCAAGTTCCAGGCAATGTAATTGCTACAAGATTCTACATATTTGCAAATGAACTTGCAAATTTATTTGGAAAACGAATAGGTTTTAACTTGGCTTGTTGGACTGACTCTTTCTTGTTTCCAGGAATGATCTGCACTGCAGGGTTCTAAGAGGCAACAGACATGCTGAATGGTTTAGTGTTGACAAGATTGCAGACAAATGGGTCTGGATTTAAGTCTTGGTTCTGTCACTTAATAATCATGTGGCCATAACCTTATCACTTATCCAAGACTCAGTTTCCTCATCTATCAAATGGGCATAATGATAATGGTTTATAGAGTTTGAGGGGAATACATTTGATGATACGCTTTAAAAAAGCTAGCATCCTGCAACTGATAGTCATTATTTTATTTTAAGATTTCTTTGATGTTGCTATTAAAGAAAAGAAAATTTGCCATTCACATACATCCTTACAGGTTTTAAACATGTGACTACAGATGTGGACGCTGGGCTAGATAAGATTGGAGAGCAAGTAGATGGGACAGCTACCCACCACCACATCTGTCACAGGAAGCATCCAGGAGGGACAATAGTGGGACATGGCATTCAAAGCAGAGCTGTCACAGACTCCAACCTCAGGATAGCAAACTACATGTTTGGAACAGCCAAAACTCAGAAAGTCTATTTGTCTACTGATTGCATACACTAACATAGACTGACTGGTTGACTTCGTATTTGAAGCATTTATATTTTTTAGTGTTTTACACAGTTCTAATCCCCTCCCTGAAAGTCCATGATGAGCAACAATTTTTAAAGGTAGCATATGTGATAGAAAATACATGGAATTTGGAGTTAAACCTTCTGCATTCTGGTCCTTTTGGTGTTATTTTCTTTTTCTTCTCCTTTAGATTTACCTTCTTACCTTGTGGATCCTGGTTCTGTGAGCTGGAGGTGGTAGTATCTCTACGTGACATAAACATAGATGTGCACACTGAGTTCCTTCTTTTTGATTTTAAAGAGAAAAAAAGAGAACAATAGCAAAATACCAATAAGAATAGACAAGAGAAAAATGAAACAAAACAATAAAAATGATGTAGGGTTTCAGAACAAAATGATAGGAATTTACAGTGGTTGTCATATTACATATTCTCTTTAATGAAGTTGCTCAGATTACCAGACGTAATTTTGTTTTTATTTTTTATTATCTTTCTGATATTTATTCATTCAACAAATGAGGTGCGAAGGGTTGGAGATCCAATAGTGAAAAGCAGAAAAACTTTGGTAGTGTTTGCAATTTATTGGAGAAAGAGTTAAGATAGTAAACATCTCATAAGAATACTATACAGAGATTGGTAGATAGTGATAGTGACAGCCAACCAGTAAAACTAATCAGAGAAAGAGGGTTGAAAGTGTCAGTATGGGTGGGAGCCATGGATTCTGAGTAGAGCGGCTAGGCAAGGACATGCAGAGAAAGCGGCATTTGAACAGATCTCTGAAGGAAATGGGAAAGTGGCTCATGGTGAGATGGAGACGTGGTCAGAGCATCCTGGGCAGAGGATAGAGCAAGCACCAAGGCCTTGGGGTGGGATTGGCCTGGGAAGAAGCCCAGCTGGCTAGAATGGCATCAGCAGGGAGGGAGAGGTAGGGGTGAGGATAGGAGGGCAGGCACAGGCAGGTAGGAAAGGCTCTAGATTACTTGAGAACCTCAGCTCTAATCCTCCGTATAAAGGCTTCAGAGAATTCTGAGCACATGAACCGTCTGACTTCAGCTGGACGGCATCACTTAGACCTATACTATTTCAGCCTGAGCTATGAATCCAAAAGAATGTGATTAGTGAGGCTGAGGTGCTGAATTTTTCATTTTATTTAGTTCAAATTAACTTAAATTGAAAAACCATTACTTGATTCAGTTATTGGAAAACTTTTATAAGTGTGTTTGGAACAACTTGGATATGTGAATCTACTTTTTCAACTGCCAATTTTATGAGTCTAAATATAGATCAGGTATTTTCAATAAAAATTTACCATCCAAATTGAAATGTGCTATCATTATAAGAGGTACCCTGGATTGCAAAAGCTTAGGGTGAAAAAAATTCGGGTTAAAAATCTCGATTATATTTTTAGATTCATATTTTAAATAATAATATTTTGAATGTATTGGTTCAATAAAACATAGTGACATAAATTCCACCTGTTTTTTTTTTTTTTACCTTTTCAAGAAATGTACCTATATGAAGATAAAGATTAAAAGCGTGATTCACATTCTATTTGTATTGTAGAGGGCTAATATAGGAAAAGTCCTGGAATGAGCTTAGTAAAACAAGTTAGTAATATCCATTTTCAATCCAGGCATGGTGGTGCATGCCTGTAATCCCAGCCTTCAGGAGGCTGAGGCAAGATGATTGCCATGGGTTCAAGGCCAGCCTGGGCTACATAGTGAGTTCAGTGCCACCCTGAGCAGCATAGTGAGACCTTGCTTCAAAACAACAACATTAGCAACAACAAAAACAACAACAACAACAACAACAACAAATTCCGTTTTCTTCTGGGCAAGGCAGTTGGGTAGAATGCGACCCCCTGAGAACAGACAGTCAGACTTAGTTACAGGTTCATACTGTGTATATGTCCTGGGTCAGGCACATGTGAGTGTTGGTGAGGATCTGATGGATTTCAGACCTCTTGGGAGATGGAAGTGCTAAACAGCTCCTAATTATTAGCGAATTTTAGTGGAAAGGAAAACTTCAGCGATGTAAAAAGGAGATACCTTGTTCTCAGAGCTGAATAAATGATACTTGTGAGAGTTTGGTAGATATCTAAGATGGGCAAAGACCTAATAAGTTGGGAGCATGCCTTAGAGGAAGGAGAGGAAGCACCCAGATGTGACAGGTGTGTGAGCTTTGGACGGTTGAAAGGAGTGAAGATAATGCTTAGGGCAGAGGCATGGAACAGACAGAGCTTTGTGGCCAAGACTAACAATTCCCCCAGAGGGTGAGGGAACATCACATCAGATCCATCACATCTTTTGTATCTGCAGTAGTGAGTCTCTTCTGAGTTCTGAGAAGTCACTAACTCAATGGGCTCAGTGAGAAATGAGATACAAACATAGATCAGATATTACCAATAAATTAACCATCTGAATTGCGATATTCTATACATGTAAAAACACTCCAGATTTTGTAAACTTAGCATGGAAAAAATAAGGTAAAGGCAATCTTAAATGTAGTTTAAATGGTCACTCTATGTTGAAATAGTGTTTTTGATTACTGGAATAAATAAGATAGATTGAGATCAATTTTACTTGTTTCTTTTTTACTGTTGAAAGCCTGTAACTACTAGAAAAGTTTAAGTGATCCACATAGTTCAGCCTTGCTTAGGGCCTTGCCACGGGCAGGACACCAACAGGGACAGCTTGGCCACAGTCCAGCCCAGTTCAGGTCATTGTGAAGTCTCAGATGGGCTTGAAGGACGAGGCTTCCAGAAATCACTGCAATGCATTCCAAGTCTACATAACATGCTGGAGTCTCCTCGGGTGAACACAATCAGAGGATGACTGTAACAGTTCAAGCCATCTCTTCGGAAAGCTGAAAATGGCTCTATGACGAGTTGTCCACTGAGAGTCCCTATTTAGTGTACCATATCACCCTGGTGAAGGAGAAGGTCTAGTCTTAATTTTGTGAATCACATGTATGGGAAGTGAGATCTCTGCCCTCTAGTCCCAGGGGACAGTCAAGATTGAAACCTAGATTATGGATAAATTCTCATCCCTTACACAGGGATCTGGTTACTTATACGACATACTTTTCCTTTTCTCAGATGCATGTTGATATCCAGAGAGGATGTCCAAGCTCATATGACCTGTTGCCTTTATCATCCTCAGTTCCCTTCTAAACGGAATTCTGCGGAGACAGTCTGCATCCTCTGGGGCCAGAGGGAAACATACCACTCTTCTCTCAGCTCATTAGTGGAACAATAAAAATCAAGATTTATTGAGCATTGACCTTGCCTCAGGAAAAAAACCAAGGACATAATCCTGGCCTGGTTGGGAGTGAATGTTTCAGCCGCAAACTTGTCAACTACACCTACCCCTCTCCCACTTGGTCTACAGTGACTTCCTGGGGGCCACAGCTGCACAGCTGGTTTTCCCCCTACAAGGAAGGCCAGCATCTTTGAAATTTTTCAGCCAAGAAACAGCATAGACCAGGCTTGGAGGGCAGGGACAGCACTGGTTCTGGGTGACACAGGAGGGACCAACCATTGCTGCTATTGTGCTGGATTCGGGGCTGGGAGTGAGTAGGAGGAGAGATAACCTACCTTGGTGGCGGGACCTCCTACATGCTATTTATAGGCATCTCTCCCCGCCATCAGGACCTGGCCCTGTGCCTGGCCTCTGTCCTCTGCAGCCAAGTTGTATCACACAAGCTTTTTACTTTGATGCTTTCCAGGCCAGAGTGTTCAAGCTGAAATGGACAATGCAGCGGAGGCTCAGCCCTCCTGGAGGACTCTGCTGAGATTTCTGCACATCCTGGGAAGATGCCCAGGAGCCTGACACAGAAGGGTCATGAGAAGCTGCACCCTAGGGCATGCTGGATGCCCCAGCACCATGGCCCCAGCCCAGGGAATAGAAGATCTTCAGTGTGGCAACATGCAGGGGCAGAATGGGCCGCCTCTGCTCTCTCTGATGTCCCCTGTAGTCGCAGCTCTCTGTTAACTGACAGCATTTCACATCCCTAAAAATTACATTCTTTATCTGAAAAGAAACACTCTGAAATGCAAGCAACAGCTGAGTCTATGGATGATTTCTTTCTCTCTCATTTCCATTTCTTTATACTGCCCATGTCCTTTACAGGGTCTATATTACTTTATAGTAATATTTGAACAAAAAGAATTTTTTTTCTCTTTCCAGAAGATAAGATATGAGTTCCTTATAGCAGACTTTACCTGGCATAAACATGACCATTTTAAATTCCGTCCCAGACCCACATCCCCAAACATTTCATCCTCCTGTTTGCTCATATTCCTCTTCTCTTTTCTGGGGAAAAATATTGCTGTTTTCTTGAATATTGCCTTATATAATTTATTTCATTTAATCATCAAAAATATGGCAAGAGGTAGAAGACAACGATGACGAAGAGGAGAGATTTCTGATCCTTGACCTCTGGTCCCCACCAAGAGTCTCAGGTTCTTGTTCAAATTCTGTTCTGCAGTACTAACACTGTCACCTCCTCCTGTGTCCCCTCACCGCTGCTTCTTCATACCCAGCATGCCCCAGAACCACCGCTGGCTGGTTCTGTGATTATTTTCTCTCCTTGCTTCTTACACATTGCGTTGGGTCAGGCTTCTCAGTGACGAACACTTGAGGTGGGAATTTGAATCGCTGACCTCATCAATCATTTTCTTTCTCTATTGTGTCCAGGACCATCAGGAGCAACAAGTCAATCTCATCGTAGTTGCTATTCTGCCAACATGTCTGAAAGTGTCATATTCACAGCCACCTAACTCTTTGGTTGTTGCAGGTGGCTGGTTAGGGGTATACCGTTGTGCTATTTCATGTATCTCTATTACAAGGTCATGCTATGGACTCTCTGTGCTCTCTTTACTACTAGAAAAGTCATTTACATCTTTATAATCAGATTAGAGAGATAATTCTGGGAACCAAAGGAACAGCTCAGAAAATTCTTGAAATTCTATTCCTCTAGAATTGTTCTTACTACCAAAATCTAGATTAGTCAGGGTTCCCCAGAGAAACAGAAAAAATATGTACATATATTGTGATTTACTTATAATTTCTTATAAGTAAAATATATATTTTATATATTTAATAAATTTATTATTAGGAGATAGGTCATACAAGTATGGTGCTCAGAAGTGCCAAAGAATGTGATAGATAGGCTAGACATCTGAGAGACATCTGAGAGAGTTGGTGGCCTAGTTCCAGGCCAAGTCGGAAGACAGAACCAGAAGAGCTGATAGTGTGTGTTCCGGTCTGAGGGCAGAACACCAACGTTCCAGCTCAATAAGCCAGGAGGCAAATTTCCTACTTACTCAGTCTTTTTTGTTCCATTCAGTCCATGACAGATGGGATAGGGGTCGCCCGCATCAGGGACGGCCATCTGCTTCACTCCATCCACAAGTTCACACCTTAAATCCAACCCAACAGATGCACCTAGAATAATGTTTGGCCAAATGTCTGGGCACTCTATGGCCTCATCACCTTAATGCATAATATTAAACATTGTACATATCTGACTTAACAGAGAAGGGTGCTGAACCATCCACAGTTCTTCACTGTAAGTAATAGATATTGCACTTGATTTAAGTAGGAAAGATATTTTTTTAAAAGATGTTGGTCAGGCCACAGGCTTGGAAGGTAAAGGCCAAACCAATATACTCAGAGTTAAAGGCTTTCCGTAACGTACTGAACACACATAACCAATAAAATCTGGTATCCAGTAGATATTTAAGATTTCTACAGATCAGTAAGAAAAAGATGAGCAAGCCAGTAGTCTGGGTTAGGCTTTCTTATGGGTCAGTAACAATGAGTCCTCCAAATTGAAGTGGATTAACACAACACAAGTTTATGTCATGAGAAGTCTGCTGTGAAATCTGCCTTTCAGGGAACTGAGTCTTTCTTAGCTGCTGAACCATGAGGTTGTTGTGTCTTTGTGTCAACAAGGGATGAGTGACCTGAAGGGTCTTATACTGGCAATTAAGTTCTTCTCTTCTACCTATAACTCATTAGCTAATAGTAATCTCAGAACTCTGGCAAACTGGATGAGGGTGCTGAAGCAGTGCAGCCCTCACCTGTATACATGAAGAAAGAGCTCAGTATGAACAAGCACAAAAAATTCTCTACCTCACGGCCCTAGGACTTACACAGGCAGTTCATGAAAGAGGATTTTAGAGTGATCGGCAAGCACAGGAAACATGCCCAATAGGTGCCACTTCACATCCACAAAATTAGCCAAATAAGCACAATTATTGGTATTAATAGCAAACACTGATGAGGATGAGAGGTTGCCATGGGAAATCTTCAGCATTCTCATTGGAGTATAAATTGGTACAATCACATTCATTTGACATTAGGGAAATCTCGCGTTTCAGTCTTATAATTTCACTTGTACGTACGTGAACCCCTTGAACAAGGAGACAGGGATAAAAGTGGGAAGCATAGCATTGTCTATGGTAGAAAAAGAAGAAGAAGATAGATGAACGAATAACAGTTCCCATACATGGCAGATACGGGTATGTACCAGTAGAGCTAAATCTTCCTCATCACCAATAACAACACAAAAGCAAGGTGCACAAGATATATGCAGTATGATATAATTTATCTGATAACTAAAATGTGGAAAATAGTGCTACAAATTGCTTTTATGTTTACATCCTCTTCTCTTTATTGCCTTCAGGTATATTTATTTAACCGTTATCTACTATTCCTTGAGATTTAAATTTCAATGATTATATTTTCATCCTGGAATTTTTATTGGGTTTAATTAAGCATCTGGCTGGTCATCTTATATAATCTTTTGTTATTTTTCAAGGTGTTTTCAAATTTTTATTTTCCATTCTTTTAAATATTATAGTTTTCATGTGTATACATATACACGTTACATATGTTTTCTAAGTTTGATATCTAAAGATATTGAGATAGAATTAGGGTATCTATTTCTGCCACCATCCCATCGCTTTTTCAATTTTTGCTGACTGTTTCATAGAGAAAACAATCCATAGCTCTTAACTGTAAGTAATAGATCTTGCATTTGATGATTTAAGTAGGAAAGGCATTTTTAAAAAAGATATTAGGCAGGTCACAGGCTTGGAAGGTAAAAGCAAAAAATACACTCTGAGTTTTAATTTTGATTGCTTTCACTTATCTTTATTTTAGGATTAAGGGACCTTACTGGAAATACATTTCTTCAAAAAGTTTTGTATTTTCTTCTGCTAGGTACCTAGAGGCCAGGCCAACTAGGGACACTGATTCCTCAGCTTTAACTTTTATGCACCATATAAGTAGTGTACATTTAAAACCTCGATTTGTATTGGTATAGGGCAGTAGTGACAACTTCCTGCCAGAGACTTATCTGGAGAAGTCAGGTTGTTTCGAGATTTTTTTCTTCTGATGCATAAGTCAATAAAAACACTTTACCACTTTTCTTTGCTAGAGGGGGAATCTTTCCCTATCTTAGTCTTTCTTTGGAGGTGAAGCCCTTTGAGGCCCCTGAAGTGTGGTCTGTGGAGGTCTCAGTGTTTTATTTGCCCAGGGCTGTTTCCCTACCTTTATCTTTTCTTTCTCTTTTCCTTCTGTCTCCTTCATCTGTTTTCTTCTTCTCTTGCTCCTTCTTCTTTGTGGCAGGAAACTTCACAACTTCTTCTCCAGTTTGTGATTTTCATTTCACTTTTAACCCATGTGGATTTACCTTACTTTTTTTTTTTTAATGAGATCACCTATTGTTTGAAAACCTCTGTGTTCTAAATATATTGTAATGGAACAATTTTCAGAATATCTATTTTGTCAATTGTTTGAAGCAGAAGTTACCTATTTATTGTGATTATATATATATATATATAAAGCTTACTACATTTTATGTACTAAGAACATGTCTGTGCATAACAGATACCACATTCAAGACAGAAGTTACTTCTGAAAGGCAGAAAAGGAAATGGGTTCGGGGAGGGATACACTGAGCCTTAAAAATTGTCTTTAGTATTTTATTTGTTACTAAAAATCTTAAGCAAAAGCAGAAAAATGCTAAGGTTTTAAAAATAAAGCTCTGGAGTAGCATACCTGGTGGTTATTATGTTAATGCTGTATCATATACTGAAAATATTTTATAAATGAAAAAAGGAAGGAATGAAAAGAAAAAGGGAAGGAAGGAAAGATGGGGATGTGGGTGGCTGGGCAACACCCAAATCACAGCCAAAAGCAAGCATTTAGGAAGACTCACCCTGGGCCCTAGGTCTTCTTCTGTCACCTTTGTCCCAGGTGCTCAGTGTTGGCTGTAATACTGTCACTACCCAGAGCTGCAATGGTCGCCACATTTCCCCAAGTCTTAGTGTCATCACCTTCCAGTTCCACGGTGGTGACAGACTGATTGGCAGAGCCCACACTGCACAACTCACTGGAGATACTAGGGAGACAGGGAAACAGGGTTATCTTGCGTCTCTTACCTTCTGCATTGCAAAGGGTATTGTTGCCTAAAAAAGTGAAGGATTTTGTAAACATAGGAAGGGTCCAGAGGTTCAGGCAACAGAGGTAGAAATTAAGACACTGCTGGCCTGCCTAGAGCAACTTAATGCTTTCTATAGCATCTAGATTATTGGCCAGACACTGTCCTGGACCCTTCCCATACATGCCCTCCTTCATTCTTCCTTTCACCTACACCTTGCTGTCAGAGGGATAAAGATTCTTATTTTAACCATCTGGATGGGAAAGAACCAGACTCACTACACGCTAGGTAAGCCAGAGGCAGTGCAAAGACTGAAATTTAGATCTCCTTGATTCAAATTTATTTGTGATAATTTTTTCAGATAAAATTAGAGTGGCACTTGCCATGTCTGTATCTACCTCTTCTGTTTTGTTTCACTGTTATCAACAGATCTATTTCCTTCTAGCCCATGCTTCATTTTTGTCAGGAAGGAAAGGTCAAAGGAAAGGTGATCTTTTTCTCTGCTGTGTTACAACAAAATCATTGGGTAGAGTATTTGATTTTAATAAAGCCAATGTAGTAACAGACACCTGTGGATACTGTATTGAACAGAGACTTATGTAGGAGAAGGCATTCTTTCTAATCCAACTATAAGATTTTTTTCAGGTACTGTGACAGGAAGAGGAAGTCTCTTATTTTGGGTAAACATGTGTGTCAACAGTTCCCAGATAAGGTAGGCTGAAGATCTGCTGTTCATGATTGTAAATATGAAAGTAGGTAAGGCCAAGATACACACACTCCTAGGCAGAACATGTACTTTGGTGCCATAGCAATAGATCGTGTGCTAAGCTCTGAGTCTTCCTCATACCATCTGGCTCAGTGTGTCTGCAAGGCTCGCAAATTGGTCCCACTTTCTCAAAATTAAAATTCAATAAGAGGTATCTTTCATTTCAATCTCCTGCTTTTATGCAGCAGACACAATACTCTGGTGACAACTGCGGGTGAATTGAATTTTGTTTTTTCCCATAATAGTTACATCCAGCAGCAAACTAATGTATTAGTTATCGGAGATGAAAATAAGCATAATGCCTGATCCTGAACTTGAAATTGCATAACCGCAGCAAAATACCTTTCGATTGAATCGCACATTTGTTTTCCTTTTCTTTCCTGCGTTCTTTTTTTTTTCTGTTAAATTTCCATTTATCTGTTATGATTATAGTTCATTAGAGGGGTACTTTGGAGCACACTGAAATGAGAGAGCTTTCATTTAATGCATCGGTAGTCTCAACCTCAGGCTCTTAAACACTCACCCTGAAGCTTGGAACATTTTTCTTCTCTAAACCTAGACTGAAGGACACGTATTGGTGCATTTTCATTGTTAAATGCGCATACTCAGAGCCTCTGGGTCTAACCAGGAGAATGGGTGGGGGTGTCTGGTTTGTGGAGCATAGTAATAAAGATAGATACCGTTGAGCACTTCTATGCCTGTTATTTTATGTGATCCTCACATCATCTTAGGAAAGGAGATAGTATCCCAGTTTAGCTTATTAGGAAATGTGGTCTAAAATCAGGATGAGAAGGTGGGTGAAAGGTAATGGGGGAAAGAAGACAAATGGGATTGGTTTGAGTTGAAGATCAAAGAAAGTGTTGGCTTAGGAATCACCAAGTTTGAGGGCTTCTTTGAAGGCCAATTGGAAGTCAGCAACAGAGTTGTTCAGTTTAAAAGTTCAGTTGTTCAGACAGAGATTAATGTTTGGGCTAGACTTAGAATCAGCATTGTTGAGTAAGTGACTCATTATCGGCTTGCTGGCTAGTAGCTGAGCTGAACATCACCCTTTTCTCCACACCAGCATCTTGGCCAGCATGACTGCAAAACCCTACTTTGTCCCTTGTACCTATTGCTGAGATTACAGAGGGGTGACTTTCTGATACACATGCTGGTGTCTTCAGGTCTGGAAAGCAACTCTGGATTTCATAATTTGATGATAGCTGGAATTCATTAAATCAATACAAGACATTTCTCATTGCATTTTGTCCCCATCTAATGCCTTAGACTATTTGAATACAGAAGGTCTCTTTTCCTTACCTTAAATCAGAATTAAATCCTAAGAATCATCCCTGAATTATATCACCAAGAGTTTTTGATTCCGGTCAGGGTTCTCAGACACACTCTCATTCTTCTGTATACAGAACAGGACTCTGAGATTTGGTGCTCAGAAAACTATTTAATCTCCTTTCCTTTGGTTTCTGTCCAAACCACCTCAATTCAGAAAACATTTATTGAAAATGTGTTTGTGACCAGTCTTATGGATAGAAATAGGACTACATGCATTATTTCTTGAAACAAAGATCAAAATGGACAACCTGTCCAAGAATCTTGTCTGAGGGTGTGATTCTAATGACATATAAGGCAAAGAGGGCTACTTTAATCACATGCAGTTAGAGACTAAATACAGCATCTTTAAAGAAAGTGACACATTGGGCCTATAATATTCTGACAATAAATATGGATTTTGGCCAGTTACAGTTTCTGGTCATTTCATGGTCCATCACAGTCCAGGGACTTACTCCTGAGGGAGAGGCGAGACGTCTGTCTCTGGGGAGAGACAAGATGTCCAACTGTGAGACATTGTAGGAGAATAAAATTAGTTAAAATGAAGTCGAGGCCTGAATGAACAGCGTTCACAGGAGATCGTTTATTAAAAACCTGTTATGAAAAAGGCTGTGTTAATGAAGCAGTGGTGATAAGGTTGGCTTATTGTCTTCCAGCTATTCACAGTCTAAAAGGGGACTGATAACCTGTTCACCAGCAATTTTAATGTAATTCAGTTATTTTAATGCAGTGACATGGAGGGTGGAACATACCACTGACTGGGAGAATTAGCACAGACTTCAAGGTGGGGATGTCACATGTGCTGGGCTCAGGGTGATGGAATCTGGACCAGAAACAGGTGCATTTAGGAAGCATTGGAGGGAGGAGAAACAGTAAGAAAAATGACTTAAGGATGAACAAACATAATTAGTTTGAAGGCAGAGGGAGGGACACACTTTACCCAACAGGATAGGGAGTCATGAGCTGGGTTCAAGGCCGATACCATTGGAAAGGAAATATGGAGAAAAGTCAAGGGAATTTTTAGTGGTGATGGCCACTGGGAATTATTCCTAAGCTTAGGGAAAGGTCTGGGGTTCTTTGAATAGAGAGAGGCAGTATGATAGCTGTGTGTGACAAGAATGGCAAGGTAGGGCATTTGAGATCACCATCTGGCCCAGAGAACATTTGTCTGCATAAATGTAACTAGGGTCATAAGCACACAGGTAGCAACAAACATATAATAGCTCAGGGACTTAAATTTAGTCAAATTTCTGGTCCCCTCTCCTGCTCTTTCTGAAATCTATGCCTTGTTGCCAAACCAAATGGTGTCAGATTGTCAAAAGAATCCAGCTGTGTCTCTTTGGGGTCTATCTAATATCTGTCAGTAGTTAATATTTGCTGTTATAACAAAAGCCAAGCTTTAGTGCCAAATTTAAGGCTTTTACCAACTGAGCCTCACCTTCGCCAACTCAAAGCTCTCACCAGAACGCCCCTGGCTGCTTCAGCACAGTGCAGACCCTCCTTCCTGTGAGTCTACACTGTAGCTCCTCCCCCTTTCAAGAGACTGACTCTGTATTCCATTCGCCCATCAGTGGCCTTTCTGGACCACAATGGCATGATTCAGTCAGCTTGTCTTTCTCAACAAGCTCCCAGGAGCAAAGACGGTCTAGAAATGATGTTCTCATATCCAGTCCAGGAAAGGTCAACTTCACTAGTAGCTGTACATTAAGAGTCACACCTTCCCCAGGCGACTTTAAGAGTACCCCAAACCTCTGCCTTCTCTCAGAACCCTTATACAATTGGGGAGGGGCTGAGCCTTGACTCTGGAACTTTCCAACTGTGCCCATAGGAGTGGAGAATACACGAAAGGCTTACTTTCAAGGATTGAGATAACAGAAAATGTTTGACCATTTCTAGTGGAAGAGTTGAGAAGGTGATTATTGCCCTCTGTTTGTGAGAGCTACCCAAAAAAGGGTTTCATAAGTTTAAATGATTTTGGTACTTGGCTCCTGTGGCCATGTAAGTAGAGGGCCCCAGCTCAGAGAAATTCAGTGCATCCAAAGCAATACCGAAGAGGCCAACTTCAGTCCCAGATCTTTTATGAAAAGGTGTAGTGAATGGAGACAGAAAAGCCTGTGCTCCTGTCTCCTTAAAAACACAGCCTCATGTCAACTTTCTATTTATCTTGATTTTCACACCATAGGTGTCATGTATCTGTTCTATGCCAGGTATTCATGGGGTGATGTGCCTTAGTTATCTCTTTGAATCAACATCTACCTTGGTCATCATGGCTTCTCTCTGAAGACCTGAAATCTGCTTCCATTCCTGCCCTAGGGAGAAAAGGAACAAGTACCCACTGAGCAACAGCAAGAAGTAAGACATTCAAATAATAAACAAAAATTAAACGTCAAATACTCACTGTGCCTGTGAAGATAGAGCTCATCTTAAAGATCTTTCCTACCATCAGGGCCAGACCCTGGTCTGGATCGTTTGAATACAATCCCTTCTTGCACCTCGTGCCCCACCGTCACCTCGCAGCCTTGGAACCACTCTGAAAAGGTGATGTCATGCCCATTTCTAGATCAAGAGGGATGGAAAATCACACATATTTAGTTGCAATCGGGGCTGGGGATTTAGCTCAGCGGCAAAGCGCCTGCCTGGCAGGCGCAAGGTCATAAGTTCGGTTCCTGGTACCGGAGAAAAACCAAAAATAAAAATAAAAATAAAAAAAAAAATAAATAGTTGCAATCATGTAGCTAGTAAAAGTCAGAACTGGCATTCAAGCCTGGATCTGGCTGGTCAGATTCCAAGTCCTGTTACCATAAGGAGAGGGAGGCTAGAATATCTGTTTCCTTCCTCATCCTCTTCTCTATTGATTATGTTACCTTGAACGAGCTCCTCAACCCTTCTGAGCCTCAATCATCAAGTTTCAAAAGCAGGTAGATTCCAGTGCCTGCTCACAGGCTTATGCAGGAGGGTGGGGTGCGGAAAGGTGCCGATGCTCAGGGCAGTCTACAGAGCGCAACAGGCCCTTTAGGAGGCTTCCCTGCTGTTGTTAAGACTTTTCATTTTTATAGGACTGTTTAACTCCTCTCTTGGGCTCTTCTCTGAGTCTATCGCCGAGCATGAGCAACTTCTTCCTCTTGTTATAAGACGATGGCAGAGACTTTTTTCTTTGATTCATCGTGATGGTGCATGCCAGCAAGACTGGCAACCTGTTTCCCACCATGCACTGCTGCACAGCCAGCTGCCTGTGAATCCCAGGCCTCCCGGCTGGCTCTGAGCAGGCTGGGATCACAGAGGCAAGTAGTGGAATCTCCCAGGCTTGGGCTTCCAGAAAATCACACTCCACTCCCTACCCAGAGATGTCCACTGGGGCCTCTGCCTTACTGCACATTCGCTGCTGAATTAGGGGAAATTTTTCCACTGATTGGAAGACTGCCTGTCATGTGCCTCTCTGCGCTTTAACTTTGTCTGACGGTTAATGCATCCTGCTTTATTTGCACAATGGTCCTGCTGCCCCAACATTCATTATATGGGCACACGAATATCTTCTTTCTCTTGCTAGGTGGGAGCCGATAAAACCCATACTGGCAGTAATCAAATGTACAAGTACCCTCCTGAAAGTCTAGAGGATGTGTGTGTGTGGGGGGGAGTAAGTTTCCTAATCAGATTCCTTTTCTCTGAGGTTGGTGTCTTAAAACTTGCTCCAGCCAGGTATGGTTGCTCACGCCCATAATCCCAGCACTTGGGAGGCTGAAGCAGGAGGATTGCTGTGAGTTCGAGGCCAGCCTGGGCTTCAAAGTGAGCTCAAGGACAGCCTGAACTGCATAGCGAGACTCTGTCTCAAAAAGACAAAAAAACAAAAAACAAAAAGCAACAACAAAAAACCAAAACTTGCTCCAGAGTCTTCCCTAGGCAGAGGCCATGGGGTAAGTGGGCATAGATTCTTTTTTTTTTGATACTGGGAATCAAATTCAGGACCTTGTGCTTGCTAGGCAGGCTCTTATGCCACTGAGCTAAATCCTGGGTCCAGGACATGGATTCTTATAAATATGGAGCAGCAGAGTTCAACCAGGGCTTAATGATGGGTGAGTTCAGCAAATCAAGACAAATCTCTGCACCTCAGGCTCTGTGTCTGTAGGTGGGTTACAATGCCTCCACCCCAGGGTATTATTCCCATTAGTGAGTAAGCTACCTCAATGGAGGCTGAGCTATAATTATTGTCTTAGAACTGTTCCACTTATCTTTTAAATTATGATAAAATGTACACACATATAATTTATCACTTAAGCTCTTTTGAAGTGGCATTTTAAAATTCAGTGGCATTTTATACATTCTCACTGCTGTGCCACCATCACCACTACTCATTTCCAGAACTTTTTCATCTTCCCAGTCTGAAACTCTAGACCCATTAAACATTAAGTGTTTATACTTTTGGTAGTCACTGTTGTATTTTCTGTCTCCGTGAAATTGCATCTTCTAGGTTTACATTAGTGTAGCTTAGAATTTTATTTCCTTTTTAAGGCTGAATAATATTCCACTGTATGTGTACACTACATTTTGTGCATCCATCAATGAGGATTTTGGGATGTTTTTATCTTTTGGTTATTTTGGCATTTGGCTACTTTGAGTAATGTTGCTATGAACACAGATGTGCAATATCCATTTATGTTCCTGCTTTTAATTCTTTTGGGCATATATCCAAAGTGCAGTTGCTGGATGGTGTAGTAACTCTATGTTTAACTTTTGAGCAATGGTCATACTGGTTTCCACAGTGGTTGCACCATTTCACCTTCCCTCCAGCAGTACACAATTATTCCAATTTCTACACCTTCTCAATGACATTTATTTTCTAATTTTTGCTTTAATAATAGTCATCTTCATGACTGTGAAGTGGTATCTTACTGTGATTTGATTTACATTTCTCCAATGATTAGTGAGGTGGAGCATCTTTTTATTTTGTTACTGACCTTTGCATGTGTTCTTTGGAGAATTATCTTTCAACTTGCCCCCTTCAGCTTCATAAACCAGAAAGAGAACAGCCGCTAGAATAGGCACAGGAGTCTAAATATTAATGTTTCTCTGGTCCCAGCATGACACTGATCCATTGATTTGTTAAGCAAACTCTTAGTGAGTTTTTGCTCTGCTGCAGGCCCTGAAGAGAGTGCTGGAACACTGATCTGGGGATGATATAGTGACTTCTCTCAGGTTAGTAGACAAGCAGTTAGAAGGTTTAAGTTCTATGAGAATAATGCTTGTGTGTTCCCAGAGGTACATGATTAACACGGGAATGAATACCATGATATTTGAATTGAATTAAGGAGTATGGTATGTACTAGGCACATAAGAGGAGTTTCCAGGCAGCTAAGCATGGATTGGTTCAGGAAGACAGACTAAAGGCTCATTCTGCCACCTGAACCAAGGTGTGAACATCGGCCCAGGATGCACAAGGAGGCTATATTCCATTATAACACAGTCCCCACCTATCATAAATGTACCCTGCTTTGCCAGTGGCAGCTATTCAGAGGGCTTCTCAGAGAAAGCTGTGTGTTTGAATGGGGGAAACAGCTATACAGACATGAGAGCTGGTAGCACTGTTTGCTCTTCCCTTCAGGCTGTTAATGTGTATCAGTATCTCAATTTCTCTATAGTTGTACAGTCTTAAAGAAAGTGTGGCTCAGACTTTTCCAAAGACTTTTTTCTGCATTTCTGAGAGTCTACTGGACACAGTTTTGGGACCGTGGACCAAGTGTGCTGCTGGTCACAGGCTCCTTGCTGGGTGATAGGTACCATTTTGTGCAAAGGGATGATCAGCTTTCTCATGCAAAGGTTAGGCAACTCAATGTAGAAAGCACTGAACAACTCCAAACTGTGCAAAAACACCTTGAATTTCCATTCTATAACTTCTCCAAGCCCCTTCAGTTTCCATTCTATAAGCTGATAAAATAGCATATGTTGCATAAAAATGGGACACTTTATGCATCCACCTGATTGACTCACTTGATTTCCTGTACTTGCTGATTGTTTTCTGGACAAGGGTTGGTAAAGCTCCCATTTATCTGGGCTATGACCACTGCTGAGGCCTGGCCTCAGGACTTCAGCAGCTCCAGGCTCTCCCAGGCTCTTCCTCCTGATTCCCTTTGCCTCATAGGAATATCCTGCCGCTGCTATAGGATTGGAGGGCCCCTCTTCAATCTTATCTGGCCTTGGAAATAAATCCTCCATTAGCACTTTCCCTTTCTGTTAGGATTTTGCTGTTTGTCCTCGTGGAGAAGGAGATATGTGCACATGGGTTTTCTTGCTCCATTGATGGCGTTTCCTCATTGCAAAACCTCAGGGCTAGGGCATTTGTTGGTTTGTCATGTGTCTGACCCTATGCACATTTGTCATTCTTCTAGCAGGCTGGCCTTGCTTCTCTAATTTTATGTATTACAGTCCTATCATACCTACCACCAAGACCAAATACTTCCTTCTTCCCAAACTCTTCCTTCTTCCTTTTTTTTTCTTCTTGTGACCTTCTGAACATCCTCATGTTTTACCCCCATTGACCCTAATTTTGTGTGAAAGTTTTCCCTCCCATGAGGTTGAAAAATTATCAACAAGAAGAAATAACCTTGCTCTGAAGAAGCATTTCTTGAGGACCAACCATGTTCCAGGTACTTTATGTAAGTGTTTTACCCTCCAGCCACTTGGAGTAAAGAGGTTGGGGAGTATCACTAAGAAGACACTGGGACGGACACACACACACACACACACACACACACACACACTATAGAACTCAGCCAGGATAGTCATATTTAGGGAATGTCCGGGCTTGACCTTTAACCTTAATCTACCTGCAAGCTTTGTATTGTGAGTTCAACCTGCATTTCACTGTTGCTCTTTTTTTTTTAATAAAATTTGCTGAAAATTCTGTCACAAGGTTTCCAAATCCTATTTCTTCACATTAAGAAAAAAATCTAACTTCACCTTTTTTTTAACTATCATTATCCATTTTATTGAAACTGTTTTGGATATAGGAGTTAAATAATGACAACCAGAGCAGACTGAGCAAGATTCTGGCAAACTTCCTAGACTGTGAGGTTATCCTTTTAAGGTTTGGCTTTCATTATGTTAATTAATACCTGTGTAACCAACCTGCTGGTCTGTGATTTCTAACTGGAAGAAATTTTTAGTCAGAAGTCTTCCTGGCCCCAGAGATATAATGTACTCTTCTTGTTTTTTTTACATTGAAGATTGTACCCATAGCCTCACACTGACCTCATCTCCAGTTTTTTCTTTCAGTTTCTATCTTAAAAAGGAGTGTCACTATATTGCTATGTGGCCCAGGCTGGGTTTGAACTTGCGATCTTTCTGCCTCAGCCTCCTGGAGTGCTGAGATTATAGGCATGTGGCATTGCACCTAACAGCCTTTGGCTTTTGTAAAGAGGTGACTAACAACACTGACACAACCCTCCAGGTAGACCAGGATTTGAAAAGCCACTCTTGTCACTCTGGGAATCTGACTGAGGCATTAGAGACCACACAGATCACCGGTCTTCAACTTATGCTGATCCTTATGGGACTTTATTAAACCCCGCGCTCCACCCTGGAACTGGTGAACCAAACCCTCTGAGGGGAGCTAAGGCCTCCATGTTTGCAAAAAGCTCTGAAGCTTTGATGACAGCAGGAGTGGACCCAGGTGTGCCTACCTCATCCTAAAAATAGCAGCAGGAATAGACAGAGATATTCATCCTGGGATATGGAGTGTGTCCAAGAGAACCAGGGAAATCTAATAAGGGATTTTGTTGGGAGAATGGGGCTCCCAAGCAAAAGTCTGCTTCTTAGACCCTAATGCACTTCTAACTTTCTCAAATTCTGGGACTAGGACAGATTTGCTCCTTTCATTTTCTAACCAGTGATAAAAGGGGAGTGTCTTAGTTACTTTTCCCATTGCTGAGACAAAATACCCAACACTTGAAGTTAAAGGAAGAAAGGTTTATATTGGCTCACAGTTTATGGAGATTTCAATTCATAGTTGGCTGACTTCAAGGCAGATTGGGAAGGCAGAGGTGCATGGCAGAGAAGAAACAATTCATGGCAGGCAGAAAGCAGCAGGCAGCAAGCTGTAAACAATGACATGAGCCCTCTTTCTGTCCCTTATATTTTCTCAAGGTTACCCATCCTTAGGGCGGTAGCACTCATATCTAGGGTGGGGCACTCAATCCTACCCAGAACTATACTAAACCAATCAGTGGACTAATTTAGTAATCACACCCTCTCTAGATCCAGCCACTTGTGAAAAAGCCCCGACTATGACCAATGGAGAGTTTGATGGACATCTAGACATAACCCATAATATTCCACCCTAGGCATCGCAAAGGAAAAACAGTCCATGGCAAAGCAGGGCAGGCAGAAGGCAGGAGAGCAGCAGTAAGGAACCAGCATGACCACCAAGCTTCTTTCTGTCTCTTGTATTTTATCTACAGTACCCACTCTTAGGGCAGATATCACTCACACCATTAATCCCAGCATCATGTCCTTGATCCCAGCATCACACACCTTAGATCCAGCCACCTCCAGAAAGCCCCACCTATGACTTCATGAGGCTTTGGGGAGATATCTATATAGAAACCATCACAGAGACTTAAAAAGGATGAGGGTGACCCTTGTAATGAGGCCCATGATGTTCATGATGGCAGGTAACAAATTGTCCTGTATGATGATGAGTCATATTGCAAAGCTGGCAGGTGGAAGCCTCTCCACATTCACTGGGATGAGGAAAGGAATGGGTGGAATTCCTGTCCAGATGCAGAGCAACACTGAAGACACTTATCCAGCCTGCTTCTCTGTGGCTTTGTGCTATGTAACCTCATCATCAGTCAGTGGCCACCTAATCTTCTAGGCTTTCTGGGGCAAGAGCTTCAGAAGCCCTCACAAGTTCAATTCAATATGTTATTCATTTCTGATTCACTTTTGAAAGAAGTTGTAGGTGGATTTTAGCAGTCCAAGACTCAATCTCTGCAGCTGCAGGCTTCAATCTCAGCTGTTACTGACAAACTATGTGTTTTTGGGCCAACTACTCAACCTTTCTGTTCCCAGTTTATTTTTATACAAAATAGCCATCAGGATACCTAGATTATAGGACTTTGGTAAGAATAGGAAGTTCATTTACGAGTCTGTAAAACTTTTCTACAAAAGGCTACACGGGGGCTATTTTAGGCTTTGAGGTCTCACTCAGCTCCTCCATTGTAGCTTTAAGGCAGCCACAGACAATGCATAAATGAATGGCTGTGGATGTGCTAATAAAACATTTTTTGATATAGCAAGAGGTCTTCATTTGCAAGACCCTGAATTAGTACATGAAGAGTACTTAACACAGCACCTGGCACAAGGTGAAATATGAATAAATTGTGGCATGAGTGCTTTTACTATGAGGCAGTTTGGGGAAGAACTGAGCATAGCATGCAGGTCCCAGTGGTGTGATGTGTCCAAGGCTAAGAGAAGCCACGGAGTCCCCAATGAGTCAAAGACTTTCTCCATAAATCACATGACATTCCTGAGGACTCTGAGGCTCTGAAATTAGGTGCCAATAGAATAATGCAAGCCAGGATAAGTGTGTATGTGTGTGTGTGTGTGTGTGTGTGTGTGTGTGTGTGTGTGTTGGGGAGAGAGTGTGAGGGACATATTAATGTTCTTGTTCAGATAGATCCTTCTACAGGCATAATGTAACTGACGATCACCATCTGTCACTTAACATCTTTACCTGTAGCTGGCAGGGAAAAGCCATCTCCATTAGAAAGGCCCTCACTGAAAGCGGTGCCCTGAGATCATGACCATTTCTTGGGTTTAATGCTTTCAAAGTCAAAGGGTTGGAGGAAGTGTGGGACTGGCCATGGTGCCACTCACACCTCTGGCTCCCTCTCCTCCAACTTCTAGAACCATCTGAGACCTTTCTTCCCTGGCTTTCAGAAGCACTGTCTGCCTTTTTTGTCAGAATTGAGGCTCTGGACTTCCACATGGTGAGACTCAGGAAAATGTCACTAAATGCAAACATGTTGGTGCTTCAGGGGAGTCAAGATGCTGCTACCCCAGGTGAATATGTGGAGCCCTCCTGGGGCCACACTAAACTGAACCTTTAGAACAGGAAAAATAGAGACCAGAAGTCTGTGGTGGTTGCAGATACTGACTTATCAGGTAAAGCCTTAGAAAGAACATATTTTTCAACAATGTTGGAAAGTTGTCCACACACTAATTCCTGGATGAATGACTATACATTCTGAGGGACTAAGAAGACTTAGAGATGACAGCATCATTGGCTTATTTTGCACCAGGGTCTTTATCATTTTCACTTTGCATCCAAAGAAGCCCAGACTCATACTGGATATGCCTGGTTTCATGATGCCCAGGTAGGCAAAGAGCATTTTAAGCCCCCAGAACAAGAATCCCGTAGCTAGTCCTGTGCTATGACGTAGCTTCTCTCTCATTCTGTGTCACGCTTGAGTTGTACCTTTGGTCTTCTCATCCATCCAAGTGATGTGTCTATGCTGGTTGTAACCAGATCCTCATCCCTCAGACAGACGTGGCACACAGAGAGCCTCGGCAAGTATTTGCTGAACAGTCATAGAGACAAGTTTCCTCAAGCTGGGCTAAAGGGGCTCTGCATTCCAGGAGAAGCTCTGCACCCATGATCATTGTGAACTGGGACTACAGAGGAGTGGAAATTTGAAGGGATAGAACATGTGTGTAAAACTCACCAAAAAGCTCTGTCTTAGCTGACTTCTCCCAGCAGCAGATTTGGAACACAAGTAGTTGTTTTGTGTAGTGGTCAGGGAAGCACCAGTGGGAGACGGGGAGGAAGACAAGCACAGAGAGGAAGACAGCAGGGTGTGGAGAAACAAGCAGGCTCCACGCATCCAGACCCAATCCTCCGGGGCACCTGAGAGACATAGGAGCTGTCCCACCCATGAGTGATGTCTGAGTCCATTTCATGTCACTATAATAGAACCTGAGACTATAAATTACAATAGTAATTTCCTATAAATTACCTGGGCCTGAATGATTTGTAAAGGAAAAGAAGCTTATGTTAACCTAGAGATTTAGAGGCTGGCAAGTTCATGATGGCGTTTGATGGGGGCCTGATGATGCTTCAACTCATGACAGAAAGCAGGAAGACAAGCGAGAATGTGCAACAGTAACTAAAAAAATAATATATGAGGAGTACCGATCTGCTGACTACTTATTCATCAAGGATGAGAGCTGGTCTCAGCGTTATATACCCAGCCTGCACAGAGCAGAGTTGCTCCTCTGCAGAGGGAGAGGAGAGGATCCCGGCCTGCCTGAGACAGTAGCTGTGGACACTGACAAAATACAGCTCTTAATAATGTTCCCCTCCTTTAATAAGTTAATCTCAAAGCAGTTGAGGACTTACTGATAAGTAGCGAAGATGGAATGGAGTTCTGCTGATAAGCAGCAGTCTGCCTTCTACCACCTTGCCTGCCTGGAGCGTAGTGAGGGAGGGACTGGGAGGTTGGAGCAGTCTCTGCAGCAGCAGTTCTGTACATTTTTCTAGGATATTGCTACACTGGTATATTCCATTACAATATTCTTCCTTCTTCTGTTCAGAGCAGTTAGCTTTGCCTCATTATTATTTCATTGGGCTGAGCTTTAGTGAAACACAGCCTTTAATTTGTTTATTTAACATTCCTAGTCTGCACTTGCTGATAGAGTATAACTGATTAATTAATAAATTGTAGCCTGCCACCGCTCATTCTGAATCATGACAGAATTTCAGACAAGAATGGGAGCTCAGGCAGAGGCAGAGGTGATAGAAATGTGTCACAAAGACCCTGCCTGAGCCTGTAGTAGAAATGGGAGCAGGCTTGGCACCCCTGGTACTGTCCAGTCAAGGTTCTGAGATGACCCGGGGCTGGCCAAGGCAGGGAGCTGATAAGCAGTCTCAGGCATCCAGGACCTGAAAGGGGTCTGTTTCTCAGTTCAGGCCATTGCTGGGCTTGAGGGCATGAGCTCTGTAGAGGGTGTTATTGGGGAAGCCAGCCTGTCCTGACTGCTCTAACCTAAGTCTGCCCATCTGGGTGGAATGGTTAAGTCACCGGCCATTGCTGAGCAGCTCAACCTTCAGCTCCTTCCTTTCTTCATAGAGATGGTTCCACTAGGCCTGCTCCTGAGGCTGTCCAGGTGTCTCCACCTGATGAGCATGCAAAAAGACCCTGTCCACCCTGAAGGTTAGGAGGTATGTACCAGGAAACATGGGCAGAGACCATACTTATACATTTCTTAGTACATCACTGGGTGCTCTGGGGATGAAGCACAAAGGCACTGGAGGTATAGGGACCTTATTTTGTGACTGAGTCATGTCTAAGCTCTGGGACTGGCTGCAATGAACACCTCTCAACTTTAGTTTCTTCACCTAGAAAATGGGAACAATTATTCTTAACTCTGCCTGCAGCAGAGAAGGTACATGGTGAAGTCTGAAAGCATAGCAACAGTGGCTGTTATTGTCCCCAGAGTCAGACAAATGCTTAGAGAGCAGTGATCACTAAGTTGATCCCAGAGAGGGTAAGCAGGGACACCTGACACTTCTTCCTGGTCATGCTGAAGAGTGGGCTTTGGAATTATTTGAGGAATGGGGTGTGGTGATGTGTGAGATTCCAGGTTGGTTGAATGTTCAAGGGTTTGATGGAAGTATGCCTTCCACAGAGATGGTTGTTCTTCAACACGGGAAATTTTGTTTTGTTTCATTTGCTTGTTTTTTAATAATTCTGATCTTTAGGACTATAGCTAAAAATGAATTGAGCTTTCATTTAAAAAAAAGAAGACAGAGAAAAATAAGAACCTAATTATTTTTGGTCTACTTTTTTTTAATTTTAAAAATTAACAAAACAACAATGAAGACAAAATCAAAACAATTATAAAAACAACAAAAACAATACATGACCTCAAAACAATATGATAGAAATTAACAATGGTTGTTACATTACACTGTTGTCTTCAACAAAGTTGCTCAGTCCACCAGACATAAGAATGTATGATTGGTCAAACAATCAAAGACACTAACAAGTAATAAAAAATACAACACGGGAAATGAAGCAAATCTTTGCCATACAAGATGGTAGGAGTTCAGCAATGGTTCTTATACTGTGTATTGTTGTTTTCAGATCACTCATTCTGATTATTTTTGATCTACTTTGGATCAGATTAAAAAGATTATGATAAACTAGAAGCCAGGAGGTCTGAGCCTTGCTTCTGGACCAGTGTAGTAGCTGCCTCTTCCATGAAGAATGTTCCTGCCCAATAGAGTCATTTAACCATGTTGGGCCTACCATGACCCAACATTAAGCTCTAAGTGTTGCCGTTCCTACCCTGAAAGAACTTGCCTTCCATGTGTCCTCTTATGAATATGAGCCAGTAGATGCCTGTGCACAGAGGAACAAACCATCCACCATGGGGACATAGCAGGGACTATGCTGCGAACTGACTTGAGTGCTCTTAAAGAACAAGAAGGAAACAAGAAAGGGGAAGGACTCATCTGAAGGAACAAAGTCTAAAGGGATAAGGCAGGGAGGAAGTGTGTTGTGCAGTAGCGGTGGCGAACCTATGGCAAGTGTGCCACAGCCAGCTGTTTGTTATCATTGAAATCTCTAAAAGGTTCGCCATCACTGTGCTAGGGCATCTCTCCCGGGCTTGGGAAAACTAGAAGGTCTTGTGAAATTATGTTTTGGGAACTTGTCATTACTTTTACCCTAGCAAGGAGAATAATATTGAAGTGAGACAGATTTTTCCAGGGCATGGGTTTCTCCTTGGCCCCAGCCCCAGCTACTCAGCGTGTCCTGTCTGGTTAGGACATACCATGCCAGCTTTAGATGACAGCCCAGCCCTGCAGGGGCTCTGGCTTCTCCCAGTGGCCTAGGTTATTTCTGGGCACAGTGCTCAGCACAAGCTCGTGCTATAGTAGGTATTTATTGAATAACAGATCAAATGAATGAATAAATTGTCTTCAAATTTTGCTTTTGTCTCAGCCTATAGGAAGGGGCTGAGGGAAAGTAAATTTATCCTTCTAAGCCTGTAATACAGTGGATTGAGTGAACATTACATGAATATAGAAGAGCCCAGGTTCCTGGTATGTAGTCGGTAATAAGTACAGAGCCCAAAGTCAGGTTCATGCTGCTATGGACAAGCCCATTAGACTATTTCTAATTACACTCACCAGTCCACAGGTGGTTTATTTAACCCTTCTGGAAAGGAAGGGATGTATCTACAAACAGGCATTGCGGCCTGAAAGCACGCGTTAGTCTGTTCTCAATCTTTGCACCCACAGAACAGGGACACTAATCTTTTATTTAGAGAGCTCTCTGGACAGAAGAAGTGCTTTCCTACCTTGCAGGATCCTGGAAAGAGGGAACAAAATTTACTCCAAGTGCGTAAGGCAAGAGGAGGAAGAAAGTTAGAAGGGATTAATTGTAAATATCTTTTTATCTCTGAGCTTTGACCTCTGAATATTTCTGTTCAAACAATAGTGTTTAGCAATGCTCAGCTAGGCATAAAGCTTCCATCTGCTCCTTAGGCTGATGGTGGACAGAGCCTGGAGGAGAACATAGCCTCTTGGCCTCACAAATGTGCCTTACTTAGTTGGCACCTTGAGTGGTTCACCTTGTAGAGACATCAACAATGATTCAAGGACCAACAATTTATCTTCTGCTTTTTAATTGAAGAGAAAAGTGGTATTTCTTGCATTACATTTCTAGTTGGGAACCTGAGTAAGAAAATAGAGGGTCTTTAACAAGTTAATTTTTAAAAAATCATTGTATTATGTAGGGAAAGATAGCTAACTTGGTTTGAGCCTGCTACACTAAGATGAAATAGTAAAACAAAAATACTGGTTAAATACAGTCAACTCCAAGTATCCCATTGTTCTCAAAGCAGTAAAGATTTGATAGGGCCCATGCTGGGAAAGAGATTATGGCCCGAACATAAGTCACAGAGGTGGAGAAGTGAAGGACAACTGAAGTTGGAATTTTCCTCCTTGAGCCCAAGGTTAAGTGAGAAAGACCCAGGCTAGATATAAGAGCTGCCTTTGGCTATGGAATGGGTGACATGGGCAACAGGAAAGACAGGAAGTCAGATGGTCTGCTCAGGTGGGGTGGTAGGTTGCTGCTTCCTGGGAGCAGCATAAGGAGTAACAGGAAATGAGGTACATATAAGGACAACAGAAGGTTTTCTTGGCATTGGAAGCCATGGCTTGACGAGGGGTATGACCATGGGAGCTGGTGGGCAAACAGACTTGCTTACGGTCAGCTGGCTAGAAAGTCTCAGATCCTGGTTTCTGCTTTGTCACTCAGTAGCTAGGTCACCCTGACCTAGTTGCCTTCCCTCTGAGGACATCAGTGTCCTACTTTACAACCTGAATCTCATGTCTGATTAAGGGCATGAAATGTGAAAATGAATATGGAGAGACTGATTCTGGGTCAACAAATGCTCTTCTCCTCCCTGCCTTCTTCTGAACTCCTTGAAAATCAACTGCACATGGCCAAAAGCCTTGGGGTATAAGGTTAGGAAAGCCCTGGGAACCCTCAAAACAATCACTGGGTGTGGCTGGCCTGCATCACTCTCTTCTTTTCTCCAAATTGCTGACTGGGAGTCTGCATTAGAAGGGAGACAGCATGAGACACTGTGACCGCAGCTGTACCCACACTGCCATGCCAGGAAAATGAGCCTGATGGGCTCGTCTTTCTATAATCTTTAAACAGAGACCTGACATGCTGCCACGGAGCAAGGGACATGCTGCAGCTGCTCCTATTGCAAAAATGTTCTTATGAATGATGAGGGATCTTCTGCAGAAACATACTGTGGTAGGCAAAATAATGGTCCCCCAAAATGTCTACATCATCATTTTGAACCTGTGAATATGATACCTCATATGGTAATGGGGAGGTCAAATTGCACATAGCATGGGGGCTGCTAATCAGTTGTCCTTAAGAAAGGGAGATTATCCTGGATTATCTGGGTGGGCCCATTGTAATCACAGGAAGAAAGAACAGAAAGATGACAGCATTAGGACCTGGCCCAGTGTTGCTGGCCTTGAAAATGGAGGAAGGGGCAGTGAGGCAAGGAATGTGAGTGGGCTCAGAGCCAGAAAGGCGAGGAAGCAATTTCTCCCTAAAGCTTCCAGAAAGAAGCACAGCCCCACTGCCATCTCAATTTTTGCTCAGTGAGACCCACATTGGACTTCACATTCATAGAACTGTTAAAATGATGAATTTGTATTGTTTGATTATCTGTTACAGTAACATTAAGAAACTGATGCATTTACCCTCCACCCCTAGTTCTCCATCTTGAAGTCTGATAGGCCTTTTCAGTTATGATTCACTCATTCACTCATTCATCCATTCATCCAAACTTACATGTATTTATTCACATGTCTTGTGTCTTTTGTTCCTAACTTGCAAATGCAAGTTAAGAGTAGAAAAAATTTCACCAAGGGCTTTTGAGGGTTAAATTAGAGAAGTAAAGGTCTTAGCGATTGTGTCCTTGTTCTTGTTTGGATATAAGGTTGGCAGGTATCCCTCTGGTGCCAGGCTGTGCTAACTCTGCCTGAACCTGAGTATGGAAAGATTTGGTGAGTAGCACCCCAAAGCCCCACTCAGTAACTTCTGCTTCAGTCTCACTGGCCATCCCTATCTGCAAGGCAGGCTAATAGATATAGTCAGTTAGCTAAACTCATGGAAGTCCCTGGATAAAATGAGGGTTCTGTTATTAGGGGGAAGGGAGATGAGATCTTAGTAAGAAATAACCCACAACTGTCAAAGCTTTAGAATCAAAAGAAGGACGTTAGAGAGAAAAAGGAAAAATAACTTAGGAAATGCTATTACCATACCATTGCTTTTGTATGTGCTGTTCCATTTAACCTCATGCCTACCCTATGAGATCAGTAGCTGTATCCCCATTTCAGTTTGATGTAACGGTGAGCACATATCACACAACGAGACAGAGGTAAAATGGAACCACTGGACATTGGATTATAAATCTGTACCCCATTTATCCACCACTGCCTTAGCCTGAATAGTAGGGGTTGGGGGTGCAGCCAAATCCAGAGGATTGACAATCTCTCTTCTCTTTATGCAGTTATTCTCCAACTTGACTATAAAAAGACCTGTTTAACCCAGAGATACTCAGAGCAGACTGGTTTCTCTGGCTTTCCACCTCTTCTCTTCCAGTGTTATGGTAACAATGATCCTTCAGTCGCCACGCTGACCTTGTAACTGGACAAGTGCGCCCGACAGGAAACGTCCCACACAGAACAGCTGCAAACAATGGGCTCTGCTGCAGTCTCCCAGAAGGAAAGCCTTTCTTCTCCTGACTTCTGAGAAGCCACAAATGCTGCTAATCTTTACTCTGCAGCCTCTTGGGGATTCACTAGTTGCCTTGATGCTGCCCAGCTAAACCTATTTCCTCTTATCAGAATGTTTCTTAGCTCACTCGTGTCCATTGGGCACTTCTATTCACATTTCAAGGCAATCTTTTGCTTCCTTAGTGCTCTCTGGACAGCTGACCCCATCCCTGTGAGGAAATTGGCATGGAAAAACCCTTCTGGCAGCTGTGACACAGGAAAGCGTGTCCTCACTAGGTATTCTGTCTTTCTGAGCCAAGATCTGTCATCACTTGCCCTACATGAAACTGAGGCATGTTAATAACAAGACAAACAATGGGCCAACCAATAAAATGGGGCCTGTAGCTACCACTTGGAAATAAATAGCTGAATAAAATCTGGTTCAATGATTAGCTCAGTGTCTGAGGCAAGTCTCCCAATCGTCCTTTTAGATGTTCAAGGTGACTGATAACAGAGAGAAGCCACTGTATGTCTAGGACTACAATAGGAGGTACAAGAAAGAGCTTCATGATTCTTTTGCTAAAGCACTGGAGGAAGGTTGTGTAGGGCCAAAGTGCAAGAATTTTAACTACAGTGCATACCATGTTCACCCAAACAACAGTTTATCTAAACATGAGTTTGAGAAATCTTAATGTGCGGGGAAGATTGGAGTCCTGAACTGGCCTCTCTAACCTGGTTATGCTCCTAATCATGGGATGGCCGTTATGATTAGATATCACAGTTGCACGCAGTTTGGTGTGAAAGAAATGAAATTGTCCTCCTAAAACCTAACCAGCCATCCCTTCCTTTATCAGCATCTTCTCTGTGAAAACAGGTGTTCTGTCATTTTCCTGGATTTTTTCCCCCTTTTTCTCTGCATATTTCTGTGCAGTTGAAGCTAAAGGAAGAGAATGGGCAAAATGAAGTCGACTTGATGAAGTACTTACTAGGGCAGGCTTGTGCTTTAGTCTTTACAATGATTATCTGATTACTTCCTTAAAGCAATGCCACTATATCAAATTTACAGATTAAAAATGAAGGCTTGTGGAGATTAACTTGCCTGAGAACAACCCATTTATATGTCTAGAGCCAGGATTCAACCCAGATCTGTTGAACTGTGAAGAAAGTCCATGTCATTTTCACTATATAAATGTGTGATTTCCAATAATCCACATTTTTATCCTTCTAAGTATTGGAAAATGGATGTTTCTTATTATGCCCTGGAGGTAACACAAAAACCTACCATTCTTTACAAGATATCAGATAAATATTAAGTTATGCTTGATTAAAATTTTGTTTGAAAAACCTGTTGCCGTATTCCAACACTGAAAACTAGAATTCCTTGCGTGTAGTATTTAGTGCTTTTCTGTTAAATAAAACATTCAATTAACCAGAACATTAAGTTCCCACACATTTCAGGAAAAAAAAAGAATTTTGTCTACAAAAAGTGAAAGCAATGTGATTGGGAGAAAATTTGGAATTCATATTGTTTCAAGAAATACTTTGGAGGTAATGTGATTAAACCCACTGAGGGGTGACGATTGACTTCTGGCCTTCATTCTGTCCCAGCCTTTCCTCTATCTCCAATTTGCCTGGTCTATCTGTTAGAGTTTCAGGAGAATGTTTTTATATGCTCAAAGTGACTGCTGATAAAGAAAAGTCAGTGTGTTTGTCTGGGACCACACGAGGAGACACAAGCAAGAGTTTCCCAATGCCTTTTTCTAACTCACAAAAGGAAGACTATTTGGGACCAAAGTGCAAGAACTTTAACAAAAGCACTGGAGATATACTGATACCTAAAAGAAACTTGTTCAAAATGTATAGCATCGAATTCACAGGTGCTGGTGACCACAGGATATGTTCCAATCCCCTGGTAGTTTTCTGTCTTACACTGGACTTCTTACTGGACAAAGAGAAGCCTGAAGTTAATCTACCTGAGTGAGAAAGTCCCTCTGGGAGTACTTGTATCATCCTCAGCAGTTCCTTCCTTTCTCAGGAAAGGAAAATGAGGGACCAGATGTATAATACTATTTCATTTTTTTAACTCAAATCCTACAGACTACTAGTTATTTTATCCAATTGATGGATAAAGTAAGTGAAGCTCTAGAAGTTTAAGTTAAATTTAAGCCATGTAGCCTAAATGGTAAATGGTGGGGCTAAACTGTAAATCCAGGAAGATCATAGTAAGGTAGAATTTGGGGTCCTGTGAGAGGTTAAAATGAACTACAGATCTTATGGAAAGGACCAATGTAGACCACGCTGAAAGAACTGTGCTTTTATGTGAGGGATATCCAAGGGATGTCCTGGCTCTTCCTGTGATCCCCATCACTACATCCCCAGAGGAAAGAGGTTGCTCCTTCTTTCACTTAGAGAAGAACTTTAAATATTTTTTTAAAAAAGAGTTCTTCTGCTCAAACTTTACAGATAAGGAAAAGAGGATTGAGTGATTGAATGTTAACAAAATAAATCCCTCAGAAATAAATGAACATTTCATATTGTGCTTCATTTCAGTTTCATGAGCTCCAAAATAGTACTTCAAGTGATTAATGTTTTCTTCATTAACCGTAACTAAGCCCAAGCAAAGCCTCTCTCTTTTCTCTAGCATGTTTTTGTAAGAGACTGAAAGTAGTTTATTTCTAAAAGTAACCCTTTGACACCTGCACTAGGAAACTTGGGTAGTGGACAGAAGATGGACTTCTCTCTCAGGAAGACTGGGGTTTAAATCCTAGTTCTGTGACGTTTTGTGTGACCTTGAAAGAATGAGCCTCCATTCCACACTATAATAATATTAGCATGAACCTCCTAGAACCATGATTATCTGTTCCATGGATAAAGTGATGAAGCTCTAGAAGTTTAAGAGAAAATGCATCTCTTGGTATTCATATATTTTGAAACTGGGCCATGTTTTTGACTTGCCTTAGTAATAGAATGTGGTAGAAGTTCTAATAACGCTAAAGGTGTGAGTCCTTCCAAAGCACGGATTCTCAAAGGGCACTGATTTTTCACTCCAAGGGACCAAGATATCAATATCAAGAGACATTTTTCATGATTCCAACATGGGCGGGCTACTGGCATCTAGTGAGTGGAATTTGGAGATGCGGTTAGATCATCTGCATTGCACAAGATGCCCCGTCCCTTCCAACAAAAATTGTAATCATTCAGTCCCAAACGTCAGGAATGCTGAAAGGAGAAACAGTATTTGAAATGCTTAGGCAGGAACCTGGTCTCAAGTTTCCATATAAGAGGACCAGTTCCCTCACTGGAGAGATCAGGTGTGGAAGCTCCCATGGGGTGGGGGACAAAGCCACATTGAGAACAGACTCTCAGACTCCTCTTAAAGGACCAGAGAAGCCCTGCTCTCCCATTGTCCCAGCTAAGCCCAACCCACAGCTGCTGTATCAGCTGAAAGCAACTGAGAAATGAGCACCATCAAGACAGGCTGGAGAACTGCCCAATTTGGCCTGGCTCGGGTTTCAGTAACAAGAACAAATTTAAATTTTTACTTTTGTTGTATTAAACTACTGAGTTTTGGAGCGTTTGGGTATTAATCAGTGTATACTTGGAACAAGAGCACACATTACAGAATCTATAGATTTTCACTAAGCCTCAGGTTCTTTCTGCAGGGGACGCCAGTGTGTGTCACCCAGGTTTCCTTCTCAAAGGTGAGGCTCCTGTTGCCAGTTGCTGGGACATTGGTGACTGACAGCTCACAGCTAAGTACTTTGCTGGAAATTCAGATGATAGGTGTTGCCTCACCCATTCTTATAATCTATTCCCATCAAATGACTGTTTCATGTGACTGCAAAGAAAAAGGCCTTGGCCTCAGAACACTGATGGCTCATCCCAGCTTTAGAAATCTCCAGGACCAGGGCTGAGACAGCAACCTGAACTGTGTCAGCTATAGCACAGAAAACTATCCCAAGAATTTCCTGGACACAAATCCTGGTCTCAGAATCCATCTCCCAGGGAATCTGGCCCTGAATAGCTTGCTTCCTCTGTGTTTTCCATCTGGAGGGTTTTGCCTAAAAACCAGGGTAGTGAGGCCAAGACTATCAGCCTTGGGTGCTCAATGAAGCCCCGGCCCCTGCTCCGCCACTGACAGTTGGTCTCCTTTTTGTTAAGTATTAGTCATCTGGACAAGAAGGAAAAGAGCAAATAACCTTGCCCTGGACCCAGCAAGAGATGCAAAAGCATAACTAAAGCTCTGGGAATCTTATAAATAAAAACAAAACAAAACAGTACAATAAAAAGAAAAAAAAAAAAAAGCAAAGAAGGAAGCATGTGAATCTTCACCAGAAATCTGAAAGTACAATTAAATCTACCTTAAGATACCATTTTACACTGAGTAAATTAGCAGCACAAAATAAAAATAAATGTAAATACACATTGTTAGTTCTATTATGGTAAACATCAGGTCTTTTAATCTTTTGATTTAAATATAAATTTCAAAACATTAGGAGAAAACAATATGGTAAAACAGAGTAGACACTAAAATGCCCTTTGGCCCCTGAGTGGCATTATAAGATTCTATGTGAATAAACTTGTTTAAAAGAAGATTTGGGGGCTGGGGATTTAGCTCAGCGGCAAAAAGCGCCTGCCTGGCAAGCGTAAGGTCATGAGTTCGGTTCCCGGTACCGGAGAAAAACCAAAAAAAAAAAACCAAAAAAAACAAAAAAAAAAACAAAAGAAGATTTGGGACCCAAATTCTTATCTCTTAAATTTTACTAGGCTGAAAAACAGAATGTCATGTAGATAAATGTGTAGCAGATAACAGGAAGCTGGAGCACAAAATCAGATGTCTGAGAGCTATGTTTTGTATGGGAAAATGAGTGGAACTGAGCATACTATTGTGATGCTTCTCAAAGCTTGGTTTTCTGACTACTAACATTCAAACACCTAGGGAATTATTAAAAGTGCAAAATCTGAGTGTGGTGGCACACACCTGTAATCCCAGCACCAGGGAGGCTGAGGCAGGAGGATTTTCCCAAGTTCAAGGCCAGCCTGGACTACATAGTGAGTTCAAAACCAGTCTGAAATATTTAGTGAGATCCTGTCTCAAAGGGCAATTGTGAGCCTGACTCCAAATATCAAGAAACAGAAAGCATATGAGTTGGTCTTGGGGAACAAACATTTTAAGTAATTATTCCAGGTATCCTTGTGATCCCAGGTGTGGTCACCCATATTGAAATCCTTCTTTTATGTGGACTTAAGAGAGATAGCTTCAGGAAGGATATAATCTTTTCATGTTATTTTGTTACTATTTTTTTACAGTGGTTAGGAGAAAAATATAATTTTCCTAGCGCATCCCAGAGAAAAGGCATTTTAATTATGCATATCTTAAAGGTCCCCCATTTTGATGCACAGCTTAACATCTGTATGGATAGGTTAAGTATCAAGGGAGAAAAATCTTTTGCTCAGAAATAAACATTCTTACCATTAGCAATCTTCCTGGTAAC
Organism: Chinchilla lanigera; assembly: GCF_000276665.1. Taxonomy (NCBI): domain Eukaryota; kingdom Metazoa; phylum Chordata; class Mammalia; order Rodentia; family Chinchillidae; genus Chinchilla; species Chinchilla lanigera. The sequence goes on along the minus strand of NW_004955433.1, from coordinate 22,423,352 downwards.
AGATATTTAAAAAGCATTTGAGAGTTGTCTAATACCTCCAACTCCCTTTGGTTCTGTACCTAACACACTGTGGATCCTGGCTTGAGGCTGTGATGCCTAATGTGTGATTGGAGCTTTGTCATTGGGTTTAGTAAGAGTTATTCTAATGGCTGAGGTATAAAATGCCAAATGTTAAAAATATTGTCCCCTTCATCTGGAGAAATGGGTGTGCATGTAAGACAAATGTCCACTCCAAAGCGGAACTGGGAAGCCAAGTGGAAACACTAGCTCTGGGTTTATCCATGTTACCCTCCACTCTGGCCATGTAGAATCACGAGCACAAATGCTATCACAACATTACCAGTGATGCTTGTATCCATCTCAAGAATTTATCCCTATGACTCTGTGCCCGTGTGCCAGCACAGTAGATTCCTGGCCTTCTAAGAGAACAACAATACCAATAGCAGCAAACCCGTCTAACTCTAAATTCTGCATCAGAGGAATACTGGAAAGGGAGATGTTTTAAAGGTGAACCTTGGTGCTAATTTGTGTTCATCTGACACTCAGCTCAATTATAAGGCCAAGAAGGGATTAGAGCTCACGTACATGTGCACATTCGGGCACATACATGCATCCACCCAGCCACTCCCACACACACATACACACACACTACTTTCAAAGAGCCTCAAAAAGACAACTAATATGGTGAATAAGTATTTCAGGGTTGAAAGAGCCAAATTTTAATGCTGTCTGAGCCAAAGGACAAAGTCAGATTATTTGCCTTTGTCTTGGTCATGTCTGAAAAAGATGAAACAAAAATCTGTCCTTGAGTTCATGTCACTGGGACCAGGTCATGGGAGAATGGCTATGGTAGTTATGGTGGCTTTGACTTCAAATAAAGTTGTACCAAACTTGGGGTCCAGAGAAATCTCAACAGTTTTGCTTTTTTTAGCGAAAGAAATAGTGGCTAGTAAAGGGCATTCCAATTAAGATTGAGGTCTAAGATTGAGGTTTCACTAAGTGGATTGAGGATAAGAATAAATGAAAAATGTACTTGATAATAAAGAAATTTATTTTCTTTTAATGTTGCCCTATTTATATTGGTACTTAAGCAGTGCATGAAGTATTTCTCTTAAAGATAACTTTGTCATAACCCCAAATCTCAATTTTATTTTAAATTAAATGATATATTTAACAACTCATGATTATTTTTTGAATCTCTGGTAAAATGGATATCTTGCAGTTTATACTGTGTGTCTCATAATTGAGGCCCTGCCACTCATATGGAAGAGATAGAAATGCCAAAATAGAGTGACAACCATCATGATACATTGGTGCTGGCCTGTTAAGTCATTTATGTGGATACATATGCATGGGTGTAAGCATATTATTTTCTCCTCATTCTTTGAGAAATTCAGATTTATAGTGAATATAAATCCATGTGCACAGTGTTTTACAAATGTAATATCTAATAGAATATTAATATCTGTTAAAACAAGCAGCAAATGAATGTCTTTTATTGAGTTTGTTTTTGTATTTAGCCATATGTTTAAAATAACTTTCTACCACAAGCAAACATATAAGCAGAAAAATTATCTGGACCGGGAATAAGTAAATACAGTGTATGTTAGGATAGTGTGTGTATGTGTATGTGTGTGTACCTTTGTTATCTCACAAATAGTAAGCAGAGGGAACATGCCTTTATAAGCATTAGCAAACACTGCTGTCAAAGGCCAGGCAATAATAATTTCAGCTTGGAGCACCTTGTGATGGTTTTGGTTGCACCCACTCAACTTTGCCAGCAGAGCTTAACAGCAGCCATAGTCAGTAAGTGTACCAATGGCTAGGAATGCTTGTGTTCTGATAAAAATTTATTTACATAAACTAGTGAGCCAGATTTGACTGTTAGTTTACCCATCCCTGTTTTGGGTAGTAGACCGGGCCCTGTATCATTGGAATTGTCTCTTCACACTTATCGTTTTACTTATGGAGAATCTGAAGTACAAAGGTGATTTACTCCAAGACACAGCAATATGAGAGCTCGAGTCTAGATTTCCAATGTTCTCTAGAGCCTCTGAACACAGACTAGAAGCCAAACTGGCAGTTCACTCCACAGGCAGAATAGAGAGGGTTAGAGGAGAGAGGGGAGAACAGTCTCTGACAGTGATCAGGGCTAGTCTGCCTCTTGCCTGTGGTTTCTGGTTTGTTTGGTTTTTAGTGATGGAAAAACCAGTAGGCACGGAGATGCATCTGCCACTCCTCTTCACTCTGTGGCCTTGAAGCAAATAACTTCGCTCTGGGCTTCATTTTCTTTAATCTATAAAATGAGAGGTTTGGCTTACGATCTTGAATTTCCATCTTATTGTCAAATCTAATGATTCTTCCAGAGCATTTCTTCCAGTTCAGCATTTCTTCCCATCAACCCACTGACTTACAAATTGGCTAAAAATTTCCAGGCTTTTGGTGCACAGAGATCAAAGGCAGTGGCCCACCTGTGCGCTGCCTGTTCTGTATTTCTGCACTTACCATACAGACGCACTTCCATTCCTGCTCTGGAGCATCCCGGGAACACCGGTGACATCATAGCTTGATGGGCCCAGCGCTGATTAGCATCATAAAAGCACTCACCTGCTCACAAAGCCTTTCTGTGTTTGGCTCTGAACTGCTGAGCTGGGCATTTTACCAACTCAGTAGTCTTGTTTATAGATTTATCTATCCCTTTAAAATCCCCACCTCCCAATGAATTTCTTTACAGCAAGCACTTTTATAAGAAACCTAGGCCCTGGTTTTGGCATATGCAAGGGAAGGCGAGATGAAGCCTTCCCTTGAATGTATTGTAGGTAAATATACTGCAGCTACCCACTGGTGCTTTTTTTGCCAGAGTCAACACTTTCCTTCTCCATTGTGGTTCTTTTTTTATTTTTCTTTCCCAGAAAATGTGCAGAAAACAGAGCACAAGACTGAGTCTGGAGACCTGAGTTCAAGTCCCAGAGACAACAAAAGTTTGATATATGACCATAGACAAGAGTTACAACTTGTCTCTCAGCCTTCTAACTAAAGAATACAAAAAATAGCCTCTACCGAGTTTTCTGCAGACTGTAGCAACACTTCTGAGTTCTGGTTATACATGGAAACAACCTGGGGAAAAAGAGAATTCAGATTTCAGAGCATTTCATTTTCAGAGCATTTTTTCCCTGGATTCACTGGGGGTCCAGTGGGTGTAGAGGAAGGGGTGCTAAGGTACTGAATGTGACCAAACACCCCCAGGTGATTTTAGTGAACTACTGAGGCACAGCCACAAGTTTTAATAATCTGATGGTATCATAAATGTAAATGCACCTTGAAAAAGAGCAATATCTATGTGCTGTACTATTTGTTATTTCTATTTAAAAGAAATATATCAAAATTCTGAATATATCTCAAGCAGAAGAAAATAAATAAATAAAATGAAGCACCATATCTTTCAATATATTTGGTTCTTTAAGGCTTCCTTGTATACAGCCTTTCTAGACTGAAATTAAAGTGAAGTCACAACCACCGCACACCCTCCAGGGCCTGGGTTAAATGTGCTGCCAATCTGCTTAATCCTACAGAACCTCAGAGGGATGAGGTTTGGGGTTTCATTTTTAAGTGAATCTTCACTTTACAGAAGATCTTATACCAAGAAAGAGAAATGATGGACCAACCAAGTCAAAGGTTTTTTGCACTGAATCTTGGCTATTTTCTAATCTACCAGGTAGATCTTAAAACTCCATCGTTTCAAGTCACAGATAACAAGCAAATAACACTAATGAAAGCAGTAATATCACATTACCATCTTTCATGTTGTCAGCCCTTCAAGATATTTCACATCTTTTGATTCTACTGAGTCATAGAATTGAAATTGCAACCTCAGGTGGACACTACAATGCTGTCCTCCCTTTAAAGTTGTGTGGAATTTCAAGAGTTTTAATAGGAGGTCGCTTGGGGAATGAAGGATGTAAAAACATGGTAGGTGAGTCCTCAGGCTGGCCCTTTATTACCCACACAGACTGAGGGAGAGGTTGGCTCAATGGCTTCTCAGGATCCCATCAGTAGACACATAAATTTACCAAGTGACCTAGCGTCAACCTAGGAGAATTGAAAAGATATGTCCAGACAAAGGCTTGTACATGAAAATTCATTGCAGTGCAATTCATTATAGCCATAAAGTGTAAACAGCACAATTATCCTTCCATAGATGAATGAGTAAATTAAATGGGGTATATCCATACAATGGACTATTATTTGGCCATATGAAGGAATGAAGTACCGATACATGCTACAACATGGATGCATCTCAAAAAACATTTTGCTAAGTGAAAGGAGCCAGATACAGAAGACTGCATAATAGATCATGGCATTTATATAAAAGGGCAAATCTATACAAACAGAAACAGATCTGTAGAGACAAAAGACAAACCTGTAGAGACGGGAAACAGATCAATGCTTGCTTGGGACTGGGAGATGGGAACAAGAGTTCATTACAAACAAGTACAAGATCTGGAACTGATAGAAATATTCCAAGATGAATTGTGGTTATGGTTGCTCTTTACTCCCCTCAGGAGTCCATCAGGGGTGTAACATCAAGGGCACTATGACTATGGGTCACACCTTGACCTTTCCTGTTCTCACCAACGCTTTTTGGGAGAACATCCAGGGAAGATGTAGGTCATGGGGAATTATGCCTGAAACCAGATTCAGGAGACTGAAGTGCAAACCCATGTCTCAGTTACTTTCGCCTTGCTGGAACAAAATACTTGACACAGGCCAGTTAAAAGAGGAAAGCTTTATTTAGCTCACAGTTTGTAGAGGTTTCAGTCTGTAATTGGCTGGCTCCAAATCGGGGTGGCATGGCAGAGAGGGTCATGACAGCAGAGAAACAGTCCATGACAGGGCAGGCAGGAGGCATGAAGCAGTAAGCCTGCCTTCCTTCTTTCCTTTTATATCCTAGCCAGCTATAAACTTATTGGTTGATGCCACCTGAACCTGGGGTGGGCTTTACTCTTCAATAATTGTATCACCCACAATGACCACTCCAATGGACGAATCCAGTATCACATACCTATGATCCAGCCACTTCCCAAAAGCCCCACCTATGAGCCTGTCAGGCCTTGGAGGAACATCTAGAAGAAAGCTTTAATAACCACATTCTACCCAGTAAACTTATATGAAGAAACTTACCTTCCTGGGAACAAAATATCCATGTCACTGACTAGGGCCTCCAGTTTTGTACTGAGTGTCTGGGACATCATTGAAGGTCTGGGTGTGGAGTAAGAACACAGATGGAGTCATGTCTCATCCCAGCCACCCAAAAGGCCCGTGGGTCAAAGTAGCTACTACTGGAGACACCCCTTGATGGACTCCTATGCCCCAGAGCCAGTGACTTCTGACTAACATGTTGTGGGAAAATTGCCATCAAGTGTGTTTCCATCTTTTCCTTATTACCATGCTCAAGTCAGAAACTCACTTTTGGTTTGAGCAGCATTTCTCCAGCCAGAAGTCCATGCAATGGTTTGGGTTTCTTTATTTTTATAGAGAACTACATAGCAGATCTGTCTTCTTGAAAATTTGGTGTAATCGTGCTGACCCATTCTTCTGAGAGTAAGGTGTGACTCCTGACAGCTCACACTCCTCTTACTTCTCAAAGGCCATGCTTCCCAGATCCGGAGGGTATCCACCACCCATGTGGACTGACACAGATCAGGATGATGTGTTACTCTGGACCTCGCAGAATTCCTGTTCTCTTATACACAAGTTAAAAAACAGCTGCCTTCTCTCAAAATTAGTTTAGTATCAGAATGAACCTAGAATTCTCTTCTCCTTTGAACTCAAATCCCTCCAACTTCCTCCTCATGGGAATAGGTACAAACACAGGGCAGATCTTGTTCATCAGCATGCTCCAGATGTTTTAATATCTATGCCATAGAAAGTGGGAAATTATAGAACAGCCGTCCTCAAATTGAAGTGTCACGTTAATTTTGCTCTTCCTCTCCAGCTGCAAGAATTCAGACTGGGATGCTTGATGCTGGTGGGGTTGCTGGTGGGGTTGTGTGGGTTTTGGCTGGTCCTTCAGAACAGCCTAACAGTGGGGTTGACCCACAGCTTTACCCTTGACCCCAACCTCAGCTCAGTCCATAGCTCTATCTTTAATCCTACTCTTAGAAAAAGACACTGAACATGGTGACTGGCACATTCTCAAAATCAATATTATTATTTCATCTCTAGAATCATCCTTCATTTCATCCCAGCTTTCATGCTATTAATCCTGTCATCAGATTTAATAAAAAATCATTTTCTTTTGTTGAATGCCTAGTGTGTTCCATGTCAAAATATATTTCTTCTATATATCAATCAAGTGATCTGTCCATAAATCATCACATTCTCCATTAACTATCTATCTTTAATCATCTAGCTATCTATTTCTAATACAGGATTTATCTGTATCAATATGATTGACACTTGTAAATAAATAATTATTAAGGTGACTGTCCTTTATATTTTAGGATGTGTAGCAACATCTTAGACCTCTACCCACTACCAAGTTGTGGCCATCAAAAATGTCTCCAAATAATGCCAAGCAACCTTTTAAGAAGAGGAAAATTTTGTTCTTGGTTGAGAATCACTGATCTAACCTATCATCTGTACATTTATATTTGCTGGTTAAATTTAAAAACTGTTTGATTGCAGAGCAGACATTATAATTCCAGTCTTGGAGATGAAGAAACTGAGGCTGAGCTTTGGTTACTTGCATGGGTGATATATGTATTAAAGATGGAACTGGGTTGCAGAACTAGATTTGCCTAGTTAAAAAATTGCATGATTTTTCTATGATAACTAGCAATTTAAAATGAAACAAAATCTCCATGTTTTATTTTCAATGACATTATTCTCCTCTATTCATAATTTAAATTCATTCTTCTACTTAATTCTCACTCATAATCTAAAATATTTATCTTCCAGCTAAAACATATGCAAGTGTATCTACATCCCCAAACTTCCTTCTAATCCTGATCTTGACTAAAAATTTAACCTTCTTTCCAAGCCTGTTAGTCATCCAATGGCTTCCTAAATTTTCTTTCTTTCCTCTTCTCCCAGATGGTGAGGGTGCTAGCTGTGAAGAGACACCCAGTGCTAACTGATCCAGCAAGAGACATGGATAAGCTTCTTTACAGCCAGGACATGGTTTCCTAAGTCCTGTTCCATATTTTGTGAGAGGACACTGAACCCAGGGCTTTTCTACTGAACTACATTCCCAGACCTTTTTTTTTTTTTTTTTTGAGACAAGGTCTCATTAAGTCACTAATTCTCCCAGGCTGGGCGTGAACTTCTGATCCTCCTGCCACAGCCTCCCATAATGCTCGTGTTTCTTATAGATGTGTGCCTCCATGCCTGGCATGTTGTCCCATTCTAAAGAAGAATGCTCTTTATTCTTTTGCCTCTGTGTACACTGAGGGTGTACATAGACAATAGACTCTCACAAACCCCTGACATTGAGAGATTTAAAAATTCCAATAACAGAAAACATCTATTTGCAGTTTTCAATTGAGGGGTTAGTGCTTCAAGATGTAACTTTGGGAAAAATGAGTATTACGGTCTAAGTATGTCTCCCAAAATTCATATGTTGAAACTTAACTGCCAACATGATAATACCAGGGGGAAGGAAGCTTTAGGAAGTAATTAAGTCATGAAAGGAGTAAGGTCATTTAATTGGGACTGGGTCTATCTTTTGTTCTGCCGTGTAAGGACACAGAAGCCAGCATGCCTTCGTGGAGGCAGAGACATGGCCCTCATGAGACATCCAACCTGCCAGCACCTTGACCTTGGACTTTCCATTCTCCAGAACTGTTAAGAAGTAAATTTCTATGATTTATAAAGTACTCGGCCTTACGGATTTCATCATAGCAACACAAATGTATTAAGATAGTAAACAAATGAAAAAGGTATAAAGAAAGAAAGGGATTTTTAATGGATCAGTTGGCTTCTCAGCAGCTGATATTTTGGTTCAACTTTTAAACAGTAATTTTGATTTCTGCCCCAGTACTCTGATGCCCATTAGATGGCTGACAGCTTCTGGCTTCCATGTCCAGAATTCAAACAGTGAGAGACATTCTTTTATAGCAATTAATAGTGATGCTCAGAAGGGATGGCAACAAGCTGAAAAAAATTAATTGAAAATTTAACCTTCAAATAAAAAAATGCTTAGACCTTAGACTTCCATTTGTAAGCAGCTTATGCTGCCTGTGCACATTCTGTTGTATTATTTAAGTATTTTTACACCATTTCTGATTAATATAGCAGTGTTATTTTCCAGTCCAGTCTCCTTAATAAATATATGTGTCAAATATCTCTTTCCTCCCCTGAATGCAAAGACTTTTAATTCCCCTTGTTTGCATGTGCTAACTGGTTGTATAACGAGATTAACAGCTCTGTCTTTTTTCCTCTGCAGATTTTATAAGAAAAGTCAGTGGGCTTCCAGACAAAGTTAGAAAGGTACCTTCTTTAATTTTGCATATTGTTAGCTGCAATCCGGCTGCTAATGTTTGTTTTATTTCCATCTGTCAAAAGCAATGCCAAAATATGTTGTGTTTGCCTTGAGTTGGCTCGATTAATCCTCCGCTGGAAACAGTTCTGTCATTTCATGTTTGTTTAAGGCCCTGATTCAGTAGCTCCTAAACTGAGAGCTCCTCCTCCACCGACAGCCTGTGTTCCTTTTCCTACTGTGTTCTGGGAAACATCCACCTGTCAAAGGCAAAAACGAACGGTGGGGTAGAGCCTTCAGAGGAATGTGGATGTGGAGCCAGCCTCACCGCTGCTTTGGGTACAAGTGACAGTGTGTCCTCGGCTTGGTCCTCTAGATCTGTTCTTGTTGAACTGAAAGAACCACTAACGAGTCACCCTGGACAACTGGCTTTGTCAGGTCTCAGCCTGGGGAAGGTCTCCGAAATGTCACCTCCATGTGCATTTAATGATGGTGCATTGGTTTGCTGGGCTGCTCCAGCAAAAGGCTATAGACTGGGTTATTTTGACAACAGAAATTTATTTTCTCACAGTACTAGAAGCTGGAAGTTTGAGATCAAGGTATCAGCAGGGCTGGTTTTTTCCAGGGACTCCCTTCTTGACTTGTAGATGACTTCCTTCCTGTGTCATTGGAGGACTTCTCTCTGTACTGTGTCTTTACATGGGCTTGCTCCTGTACTGTCTGTGTCAAAGCTTCCTATTTGGATTCACTTAGGCTTACCATGTTGGCCTCATTTTACCTTCATTATCTCTTTAAAACTCTAGCTCCTAATATAATCATATTCTAGGATACTAGGGCTAAAGATTCAATATATGGGAGGAGGGAGTTCAGCCTGGAACAGATGGTAATCAAAATAACATAAATAAAATAAAATAAAATAAAATAAAATAAAATAAAATAAAATAATTTTTAAAAGAAATAGTAATAAAGGAAAAGATCTTCTTAGCCCAAGAAGTCTAAAAGCAGCTACTGTGACTTTTTTCCCCCCAGTGTTTTAGGGATGGAACTCAGGGCCTTGCACATGATAAGCAAGCGCTCTACCCCTGAGATACCCTCCCAGCCTGGGGTCTGTAACTTTCTGTATATTCTTTCACTTTTCTTCTCCTCCTTTCTCTCCAAATAAAGGCTCTATCACTATTTCTATGGAGTTCCCATGTTTTACATAATGCAGCTTTTGGGTGAGAATGATCTGCATTTGGATCCTGACTTGATCTCTTCTTAGCTGTATGACCAAGGGCATGTTATTTACACTGGAGTTTTAAGTTCCTCCCCTTCAAATGGGGCTAAAAGAAGCAACTTCTCCAGCTGATTTTGCTTTGTAAGGACAAGGTAACCATATGCAAAATCCAATATCACAGCAGTAGTGAGAAATGGAGTGGGTCTACTCTGAGTGTAGGCAAAAGTGTGTGTTGTTTGTCGAAAATGTAAAAATAATAGCACAACTGACTTTTAAAATAGTGTCAGTGGGAAAGTACTCCTTATCAGATCAGATGGCCCACACTGTCAACCCTACCTGGAGACAGAGAACACCAAGTATTGTGCTTTCTCTCTGTTCTGTCTCTTTCTCTCCCTGACACATGCAAACAAACACACACATCTGGATCTGGAATTTAGTTCTTCTCAGTAAAATTTAGCCAAAGCTGTTTCACATGGCTTCAAATCTTATTTTTTATTCATTTTGCTTGGAAATTGCCAAACTCCACACAAATTATATATGATAGAGGAGACTCATCACTTATTGCTGTTTTGAAAAGAAAAGGCCTAGTGGTCTCTGGTTAGGATTTTCCCCTTCTTTCTTAAACATCCTCCAATTCCTCCAGACAGCTACAAGGTCCTATTGGATGACATCCTTGCAAGGATTTAGGAATCAAAATGTGCAACAGTTGGCTTCAGGAGGGGTATGCTCCAATGGAACCATGGCTTTATTATTCCACACACCTTTCCAAAATGGTATCCAAATTGGAAGATGTAAGGAATAATAAAACTAGCATCTTTGTGGAAAGGGGCTACTTACATAACTAAGTATCAATGCTGTATAAGTAACTGTTTCATATAAATAGAATAAGGAGCTGGTTAGTTGTGCAAAAGCAAAAACAGCTATAAAAATCCCCCAGAAATTTAAATAGTGTCTTTCCTTTCTCAGTGTAAGACATCTATTTTCATATATAGAATCAAAAAGTCTCCATCTTGGTGTATGAGTTATTCAGCTTTTCCTGGAAATAGTCCACTCTGGGCATTTTTCAAATAACATTGTCAATCTGGATCTTGAACTACACAAGAAATACATACTGGTGTGTGCATTGCCTAGGGTATCATACAATTATCAGAAGGATGATACTGAGTATAATGGAGATATTTGCAACTTTTATCATGTGAAGTCAATGAGGATCTAAGATGTCTTATATTATGTAATATATTAATATGCACAAGAACTAAAAAATAAAACCATATCTGATTATGTCATTTAATTATGTATAAATATTTTCACTCACCCAGGAATACATTTGTGAAGAGCTCTGTTCTGTGAGGTGAGTGATCATTCTTTTATCCACTTTTTCCATGTTATGAGAACCTTGAACTTGTACACCATTGATATAAGCCTGACTCAGATTTCTGTACCTAACAGAACAAGTGTAGGGGAGCTGAGGTGGGATCTAATTTAGGATTTAATGAGGTAACATGGTTGAACCCAATTTGAAATGAGTTTCTAGAGGTTTTTAGTGGTTGGTATAAGCATAATTCATGTAATCTTTGAATTTAACAAAACAAAGCCTTAATACTAACCTCCAGTTTTCTTTTCTAAAATAGGGTAAAATATCTAGCTTGTATTTGCCAAGAAGATTGTCCATTTTGACTTAGTAGGCTCATTTTTTTTCCATCTAAGTTTTCTGTTCCCAGACCATTTTTGAACACAGGTAGAGTTGCCCTAAGATAATGTTTCCATGGATCAGGGCCTTGATAGTGAGTTGCAGTTTTCTAGGTTGCTGTTACTTGGAATTGTTAAATTTGCAGAATTGTTACTAGGGATCAGTAAATTTGCAGATTGTGCATAATGATATTAATACAACGCCATGTTTAGGTGGCATTGTACTGTCCTCCAAAATGGTCTGCTGCATGCAGCTACTTCTCTGGTGTGCTCTGAGCAAATGTGGAATTTCTACCCTGTCAGGTGGTTCCAAATTCTCTTTGCTTTGGGGTGTAAAACTGTGGAGGAGTTTTCTTTGTTTTTTTCTTTATTTGCACAAATTTATTAAAATAGACATATATAATCTTCTCTTCAATGAGCATTCATCTGATTGCCTGCAGAGGAGTTTTCATAGCAGCAATTCTTTTTAGAAATGGGAAGATATAAATTATAAAAACAATGTCTCAGTTGGTGGGACTTGCCTCTTCCTGAATTTCACCATTCAATCCTGACACTGGAGTTTGGCTGGTGAATCAGTTTACACCTACAGCCATGGAAATGCCACACAAAAAAAAGGTCGGGAAGGGAGTATATCCAGATGTTAAACACGACTGCATCGCAGTTATGGGATTATGGGAATATTGCCTCTTTGTTTTCCAAATATCCTTGAATGCCTTTCATGAAAAAGAACAAAGCTTAACAACCAGCATATCATGCTACTTCTAAATGTGCACAATGAATCTCACAACATGGTACGTGGTAATTCCATCCATTGCAGCAGTTTTACCATCACACATAGAAATCAAAATATTGAAATTTATAAAGAAGACTAACAAAATATATTCCCATTAAAATCATAGCCATATGTGGAATGCTGGTAGGAATATTTTAATTTTAAAGTTTAAAAAATGTATTTGTAAACCAAAATAATTAGAAAGGTATCATGGAAAATGTTGTCCATACTATTTTTAAAAATGTGTCTGGTTCAATCAATCCCAAACTTCTAATATCATTTATTTATTTATTTATTTATTTATTTATTTATTTATTTACTGAGCATAGACTATGACAAAGTTGGGGAACCTATGGTACGTGTACTTCAGTGGGCAGTTTGTATCACTGAAAGATTCGCCATCAGTGGTCTATGGGCTAGGTCATCAGTCTGTATAGTTTTGTCAAGAAGCTTGAATCCTGAGTTTGTTTTCTATGAGACTAAATATACTTGAAGATTAACAGGCACTAAAATAAAAGCACAGGGAGAAAAATAAAAACAATAGATGGTGAAATTGTTTTTGCATTACATGAAAGAATGTAGGATGAAAATTAAATATCCACTTCATCTAATGAGCATACACATGCACAAACACACACACACTCACACTCACTCTGTCTCACTGGCTCAGAAACCCAGGATAGGTATCAATTGTAATGATATTTATTTATTTGTGCCACCTCCTGGGCTTGAGAAAGGCACTGACTTCCCTGCATCTTATCCTATCCTGATGATATCTACTCAAAGAAAGTAAGAGTTACTAGTGAGTGCTAGCAGGGTCTCCTCTATCTCAGGAGCTAGACTCAGTACACGAAAAGGGCTCTGTTGGGGGCATGGACAGGAAAGTCCTGGGCAAAAGGGCGCATAATAAAAGTGATTCCCATGTTGCCTTGATTCATTGACTTCAAGTGTTAGAGACCCAAACAGATGAATTAGGACATGACCAATACTTGGTCTATTGGTACCTGAATGGAAAAACGTGTTACAGACAAGCAGTACCATAGGTGCCACCAGGAATGTCTACCAATGAGCTCCAGTCAGTGTGTGTGAGTGTGTGTTTGGGGAGGTGGATACTGCTGAGAAAAATATGTTACATAGAATGTAGAATATAGAGTACATATTATATAGAATACTTGGTGCAATCTAAAAAGTTAAGATTTTAAAAATTTTAAAATGACCATAACACAGACTGATAAGAAAAATGGAGTTAGATACAAGGAAAGAGTGTCAGGAAGTTAACATTCAGCCACAGGAGATTATGTGCTAACTACCCAGAAGACGGAAATGATCAGAAAGTCAATTAAAAACTGAGTAGACTAAACTTGAAAACATGTGCTCAAATTAACTTCTCTAAGCCCTCCCTACTACCTCCTTCCCCTCCTGTCTTTCCTTCTTCCCTACTCTTTCT